>NC_134132.1:12672500-12996250 GCF_040939455.1 Microcebus murinus | reverse complement strand
CCCACAGTCTGACAAGGGTATATTACATCTGTTTAGTGTGCGGCGACGGTGGGTACCATGCCACGTACCGTGGACAAGAAGCTGAGTGGAGAGAGGATGTGAGTGGTTAAGTGCCGTCTTAAGAGGACAGGGTGCACGCTGCTATGGGCAACGACACAGCAGAAATGAAAATCCTGCAATTCTGGTAAAACGAAATGCTATTAATGTACTGTGTAGCTGCCAGTAACCAAAATTACAGGTGCAGATTCCCATTTCCAATTATCGAGGAAAAGTTTCTATCAGAACTGTTTAACGAAACTGTATTTGCCCCTTATCATGCCACTGGCAACGGCAGATTAGCTTAGAGACACGCGCTGCACCACTTCACTTCTAAAACATTTACAAAAGGGAATGTCTTGGAGAGAAGGAACCCTGTCCACTTGCTCTACTTTTTATGTATTTTGCTAAACGACATTAACATGAACATGAGAAAATGACAGGACTTTAGACACATCTTACAGATAAGATAGGTTTAACTCCATAATCGCACAAGAAGAAATGGGTTCACTGATTATCTACTACCGGTTAGTGTTTATGTACGTACTTCAAAATCGCAGAGGAGGTCCTGAAAAGCGGTTGAATTGGGAATAATGGAGGTCTCGTGTCCACTGTCAACAGTCCCCACCAAAGAGAAAGTTAGATGGAGGATGTGGCTGTTGAGAAGCGAACGTTTCTTCTTGAGCAGCATGGCCAGCAACTGCAAGAAAGTGACAGCAAATGCCTGTTGATAAATCATCATATGTATTACACAGACAGACACACAGACACACACACACACACCCACAGACAGACACGCCAGAGAATCCTATGGAGAGCAATTCCTGAGACTTCCAAACTGACTTCTAAATTTTTATTATGAAAATATAACATTAGAGAAAATCTGATGAACAAAGTGATCCTATCACTCTATTATTAAAATATCTACTTTTACATGAACCCATAATTTAAATAGCTGTTGCCATTGTGTGCATACAATTTTGTACATTTTTCTCCCCATGAAAGGATTTTTTTTCTTTTGCGAAACAGTCTCCATAATTATAATTTTAAAGGGCTGAATAATACGCTAAGGGATGTTTTCGGTATAATTACTCATTCTCGTATTGTTGGTACATTTAGATTGTTCCTAGTTTTTATGATGAACAATGCTACCAATAATCATTTTGAAATTTTTCCAAAGCACTTATGAAAATAGTGTAATTATATCTACATAACACAGTAATCAGTATATTCGCCACCAAGAACTAATGGCTAAAGTTGTAGAAGGTATCTGTGCTTCATCTAGGATAGAAGAATTTAATCTTGTTTCAAATATTTGTTTCTCCTCTTACAGATAACTTTCTGCCTAAATCTGGTACAGACTGTAAATACACGAACGCTGTGTGTTTTTAATTCCACGTGAGTTTTCAGGAATAGCAATGCCCTGCTCATTATATAGTGGCTTCCACATCTTCTGAGGAAGGGAGGTAAGAGATCACAAAGCGGAGAGACAAGGAAAAGTGGGGAGAGCCCCGGCTCCACCACTGATCCAGCAATTTCTCGAGGGGAGGGTGACAGGACTCTCTTTCATTTCATCCCTATTTCCACAGAGAACAACAACATGCAAAAAATAAACATGCAAATCATAGTTCTGAAGATACATACAGCTGTTATCAAAGCAATGTTAAGGCCAGGTGCGGTGGCTCACGCCTGTAATCCTAGCTCTCTGGGAGGCCGAGGCAGGCGGATTGCTCGAGGTCAGGAGTTCAAAACCAGCCTGAGCAAGAGCGAGACCCTGTCTCTACTATAAATAGAAAGAAATTCATTGGCCAACTAATATATATAGAAAAAATGAGCCGGGCATGGTGGCGCATGCCTGTAGTCCCAGCTACTTGGGAGGTTGAGACAGAAGGATTGCTTGAGCCCAGGAGTTGGAGGTTGCTGTGAGCCAGGCTGATGCCACGGCACTCACTCTAGCCTGGGCAACAAAGCGAGACTCTGTCTCAAAAAAAAAAAAAAAAAAAAGAAAAAAAGAAAAAAAGCAATGTTACAATACTAATTCAATACAAGCCTAATTCAAGGGCTTCGTAAGACTTGAGATAAATGAAGAAAATAATTCATATTCTCATTTGACACATGTTAATTTTATTTTATTTTTTTTTCTTTTTTTCCTGAAGAAAATCAGCAGGTACACATGTTAATTTTAATATTAAAAAAAATGCTGGTTCTTTTAAGTTTATTGGGACACTGTCGTTCTTCCAAGAGTTTGAAGCGACGTGAGTAACCACGAAAACAAGAACGTTTTTTCTGGTGCAAAGTGAAGTGACGGCCAAGCTCTGCGGTCACAAACCAACCTGGTAGCCCTTGATCCTCTCCATCTCTTTGCTGGCTAGTGGGTTACTCTTGACCACACAAACCAGGGCCTTGACGGCCGCGTACAACCCCTCCACGTCAGAGGCCATGGCCACCAGGCCCAGGATGGCGGCGGCTCCACCGATGTACTGCAAAGTAGTGGCAACAGGCTTAGGGACAAACGTTCTTACTCCTGATTAAAAGACAGTGAAAGATAATTAAAATGATTTCCCCGCGTGAACAAGAACTGCACAGATCATCTTAAGAAGTTTGCAATTAACCATAAACTTTATCTCTAAAAGATAACTCTGTCCTAAGATCCAAATTCTAAAGAAGACCAAAACAAACAAAAAAAATTAAATGGTAGAATTTGGGAGAAGACAATAACTACGGATGCACCTACTCTCAGGGAAGAGTCTGGGAACAGAGGAGGGAGCGGAGAAGATCGGAAAGGGCTTTAGAGCAAGCACACGCGTTTCTGCTGTAGGCGGCACTCAAGGTGCAGAGGTTTGGGGAATGTATTTTGTGGGATGTGTGAGTGGCTTAGTAGCTTCTGCTGGGAAATAAAACTTGGGGAGAACAGAATCACCCCAATTCTGTGAACTGGGGGAGGCGTTAGAGAGCCCACCCTGGCAGGGATGAAGTATTTTGTAGAGATAAGCCAAGGAAAAAGCACATTGCTGAATATTACCCAGAGCTTCTACTAGCTAAATAACCTGAGTAACAGTCCATCAGTGACCACAGGAGCGCGTAACTTTGTGGAAACATAGTTCTGGAACTAACTGTATCGGTCAATTAAAAAAAAAAAAAAATCACATCTACATTCCTAACATTTTTTGAAAGGCACTGTTTGAATGTCACTTGCCCAGTGATCAGGATTGAGATTTTTTAAAAAATAAATTACCCTGCATTTTACATTTTTTACGTGCATTGCGGTATTTACAGTACTTCCATACATTTTGGCACTGGATTGTGAAAACTGCCCTCGAAGGTAATTAGGGCCAGTATTATTAGTTTATGGACAAGAAAACTGAAGTTCATAGAGCTTATGTGTCTGGCACAATGTCACACAGTAACAGATGAGGGGCTACAACCTAAACCTCTGAACTTTTCATTCACTGCTCTTTCCACTGTATCCCAGTGCTGCTATATACTTGCAAAAAGGACACAAAGCAGCACTCAGTGAATATTGGTTGAACAAAAGAAAACCATTATGTGCTTTAGAGTAAATAAAACTCCTGTATTAATGCAATATCATCAATAAAAGAAAAACAATCATGGGCGCACATCACCGGGACAATAAAAATTGCCAAAGGCTGACAGACATGTGGGATTCTGACCAACACAACATTTTTTTGTTAATCTAAAAAGGACCCAATATTACCTACTGATCTATACAGTGAAAGGCATAATCACTGGATCTGAAGTGGATTATGTCTCAAGATTCTATCCAATCAAAAAAATCAACTGCTTTAAAAGCAGACATTATGTACAAGGCTCTATAGAATGTCCATCAGCTCTTTTGTTGTTCTGACAGAGTCTCGCTCTGTCACCCTGGCTAAAGTGCGGTGGCATCGTCACACCTCAGATTCAGTGTTTATATTCCAAAGCTTTTAGTTACAGCTCATTTCTAGTAACAGAAGCTCTCAGGAGCAAGACCACTGCTACACCGAACCATGAAACAATCAACAATAGTTATGAATTTTAACACCTGTCCTTAAATGTAGTTTGAAGTTTACCTAAAAATTACACAGAAGTATGGTAGTTCATTCATACTCATCAGCGCTGACAAAAGGAAAATGGTAGGATTTTGTGAAAGGTTATGAGTTTCAAGTCGACTGGAATTTGAGACTGTGATACTGATCTCCAAATATTACAAGAACACTCCAGGTCAGTGCTATAAAATATGAACCTAAAAACTACCCCCTCAAGTAAGCAAAGAGAATGCAAACCTGCAGGACAACAAAGAGGTATGAAACAACAGAAACAATGCAACTCACCCAAGTATCCAATCAGAGCAGCCCCAACTGTCCGGGCGGGCCCGTTGAGATGACCTGCTGAATTGTGTATCAGCTTCACGGGAGTGGCATTCTCATGGGAGGAAATGCCTAACTGAAGAATAGGAAAGGAAAATAATGTAACTACAGAATAGTCTCAACGCTTTGATCGGAAAAGACACCAAACGTGTAATTGGTAACGTCTCTTTCCTCTCCTCCCTTATCGGAATGTTGAAAAAAGAGCAATCATTTTTAAAACTGTACAAACACTTCCAAAGCGTGGAAACTCACAGAAATAAAGTTAAATACAGTCTACTGGGACACGGATGGCAAGGACATCTTGGGACACAGCTCCAGGGGTCTTTCTGAATGGAATCCTGTTGTGTTTGGAAGGCTGTCGTCATTCACTGCCTCACGGTATTCCTGATCAGTGAACATCAGCTTTACTCCAAAGCTGAGTAAACTGGCCACGAAATTATTCAAGAGTTCGATAGATAAAGCATGCCTATGTAAAGGAATGTTAAATTCTGTACATGCACACAGGATCTGTTTTCAAAGCAAACGTAACCCTAGTGCTTTAATTCGGGTAACATTTAATTTAGGTAGTTTATGTTCCTTAGAGTTCCTTAAGGAACAAACACACACACACACAACATACACACCTCTGCACAAAAGTTGTCAATCCTTACCGCTCCCCAGTCTCTTTTGATTTCTCTCCCCTTGGGCTTTCCCTCCGACAAGCAGCCAAAATGGCTTTTCAAGCTCGATGATGAATTTCTACATTGCTACACCCCATGGCCAGTCCTCACCCCTCATCTTATCTGATGGCTTAACACACTCGCCACAGTGATCTCCACAGCACCAGACCCTCCTGGGTTTTCTCCTTTCTCCCAACACTGTTACTTCTCAGTCTTCTCCTCTGGTTTTTCTTTTTCTCCCCAACTCCACGACACCGGCATGTCCCAGGTTTCAGCACTGAATGCTTTCTTTTCGCCATCTACACCTCATGCTTCGGTGAACACACACAGTCTCGTGGCTTTAAACACCACATGTGAACATCCACGGAACTCAAACTTCTACCCTGAAGTCCAGGTCCGTATTTCCAATGGTGTCGATCTCTCTACTAAGATGTCTAAGACAACACGTGTCAAACTTACCTAAAACAGAATTCTTGACATTACCCCCAAAATCTATTAATCTTGTAGTTTTCTCTAAATCAGAAAAGGTGACCCCATTTTCCTTACTGTTTAAGAATAAAGCCTTGGACTTATCCTGAACTCGCTCACATTCCACACCTATCCACGTTCCACCACCAAAACCTGTTAGCTCTACCTTCAAATACACCTGAAATCTGGTCACTTCTTTTTTGTTTGTTTTCGGGACAGAGTCTCACTCTGTTGCCCAGGCTAGAGTGAGTGCCGTGGCGTCAGCCTAGCTCACAGCAACCTCAAACTCCTGGGCTCAAGCGATCCTCCTGCCTCAGCCTCCCAAGTAGCTGGGACTACAGGCATGCGCCACCATGCCCGGCTAATTTTTTCTCTATATATATATTAGTTGGCCAATGAACTTCTTTCTATTTATAGTAGAGACGGGGTCTTGCTCTTGCTCAGGCTGGTTTTGAACTCCTGACCTCGAGCGATCCGCCCGCCTCGGCCTCCCAGAGTCTGATCACTTATTGACACTACTGCCGCTATCACCTCAGTTATGGCCGCCAAAATCGCTCATAGGAATTGTTCACTGCATTGGCCTCATAACTGGTCTCCCTGCCTCCGCCTTTGTTTTTTCTTTGATCTTTTCTCCATAGGAGAAGTCACAGTGACCCCGATTAAAACATAAGTTACAAAATTGCCCACCCATGTCTGCAACCCCATGATGCCTCCTGTCTCAGTAAAAGCCCGTGTCCTTACAATTGCCTGTAAATCCTAAACCATCTGGCCCCATATCACCTCTCTGGGCTGCCCCCCTCCTGAGACCCAGGCTTTCTCTCATTTCACTCTACCCACACTTGCCTCTGCAGTCAGCACGCATAGTGCTTTCTCGGGGGCTTGCATTTGTATTCCTGAAATACAAAACACGCTCAAGCCCACATACACGTCCCCCTATTCATATTCCTGTGGCTTGATGCCTCCTCTCTGTTAAGTCTTTGCTCAAAATCCACCCTCTGGGTGAAGCCTCTTGTGACCATCATATTTAACACTTGCAGCTTCTTTCTTCTCCCCCCTGTCTGTTCCCTGCTTTATTCTACTGCTCAGCACTCAGCCCTTTCTAGCATACTTTATGATTTGGGTCTATCTGCTTAGCTATCATCACCTGTCTCTTCCACTAGAGTGTAAGAAACAGAGGCAGGCATTTTCTTCTTATCCTTGACCCAATTGGTGCCTGACACAAGAGCTGCTGAGTTATAGCCTTAAAAATAGGATTTTTTTTTCTTTAGTTTTGTAAAGTTTAATTTAATTGCCGGTATACGAGAATTAATATGAATCATGAGCTCATTAACAGAAAGAAACTGTCACTTTTCCCAATTTAGCTAAATATCTAAATGTGTTTTGGCTTATATTAGAAGTCAAATAAACCAAACATAAATAGTACACGAAAGGCACTATTTTTAGCAACTACTCGTAACTGCACAGTATTCACGGGAGGTTCTGAAATACGTTCCCAGTAAGAATCAGCCCTAGTTCGCTGGGAAATCATTCTGCTTACCTGCTTGGCAATGGCTTTGCTGTCCAACTTATTGTACACTTTCCGGATTCTTGCCACGGTTAGGGAAGACACAGACAGGGCGTAGAGGCCAAAGGACACCTTTTCCTCTGGTACCAACGACACAGGGGATGGGATGACCCCTTCGGATTTTGCATCTTTACCTTCAAAACAAGAATAATTCTTTTTTAAATCACTAGTCATTCTCCTTATCCTAACACAAGTTTTTGTGTTTTTTTTTATTCTTACTATCATTTTTCAATGGGTGGACTTGAAAAATCTTTTAAAGTGGACTAAGAGAACTAAATAAAAAAATATATTTTACCTAATTTTCGGCTTTTCATTTGTTTAATTAGAAAATAGAGGGGAAAAAAATCTAAGCATAGAGCTCGAATGCCCAGTTTTACTCTTAAAATATGCTTAACAGATAGCACAATGTAAAGGAAGAGAAAGTGTTTTAACTGTTATCTGATATATCGTAAAACACGCCCTCCCAGATTCAAAGGAAAAAGGGAATGAAACTGAATGGATGCCTCTGAGCTCTGCAGCTCCAAGCCCCCTCCCCAAGAAGAGCCCTCCTCCGCGCCGCCCATATCATTCTAGACAACACAACAGAGTGGTTAAGAGCACACGTTTTGAGGCCAAATGACCTGAGCTTGAATACTGCTTTATCACTTAAACGCTGGATGACTTATACCTCTCAGTGCCTCAGTTTCCTCATCTGTGAAATGGGGGTAATAATGACAGTACCTATTTTTATAGTGCTTTGAGAGGAATGAATCCAAGTGAAGGGCTCAGAACAACTCTGTCTTTCTTGCATATTAACTTAGCACATAATGCTCGATTAAGTATTAGCTCTTGATTAGATACTACACCTTGATTTAATCAAGGATATGGGTAAAAAGACCAACTACTAAGTCATAGGATGATTACTATTTACAACATACCTCTCCTCCCCCGGCTGAGACCCTTGGCAGAATGAGAACAAGGGAATAAAAGATACCATTTAGAAGAGGTACTAGAAAGGAACTGCCAGCTTAACCTTAGTACCTTTAATTCTAAATTTTGGGGGGGAGAAAGGATAACAAAAAGTGGACTGTAGGAGTAAAGAGATGAGGAGAGGCTGGCCGTGGTGGCTCACGCCTGTACTCCTAGCACTCTGGGAGGCCCAGGCGGGCGGATTGCTTGAGGTCAGGAGTTCGAAACCAGCCTGAGCAAGAGCGAAACCCCGTCTCTACTATAAATAGCTAGAAATTAATTGGCCAACTAACATATATATAGAAAACATTAGCTGGGCATGGTGGCGCATGCCTGTAGTCCCAGCTACTTGGGAGGCTGAGGCAGGAAGATTGCCTGAGCCCAGGAGTTTGAGGTTGCTGTGAGCAAGGCTGACGCCACGGCACTCACTCTAGCCTGGGCAAAAAAGCGAGACTCTGTCTCAAAAAAAAAAAAAAAAAAAAAAGATGAGGAGAAATGTTAATTGGTCTAATCTAGAGAATATATGTATGTTTACCAAACACGCCCATGCTTCCTTTAGTAACTAGCTATGCTTTAACTTGCTTTATATAATAGGAAAAATTACAGAAAGAACAGGGTTTAGATCAGACTCTCAGAGAGTATACACTTACATCTTGGAGCCGGTAAAAGAAACTGGATAATTAGTGATCAGGCATAAAAGACAAAGATTCAGGAAAGTACAGTGTGATCAGTGGAGAAGAGCATTTTACATAGGAGCAAGTGGTCAATATAGTGTCAATATAGTGGTCAATAAGTGGTCAATATAGTGGAGAAGGCCCTTTTCCTAGATAGACGTGCATACGACCTTACACACATATCCATCTATAGCACTGCAGGAGTTAAGTGTCATCAAACTTCAAGAACTAAGAGTGAGTTACTCACACGGCATACATACAGCCTGAAAACTTCCAACATAGTTTGGTCCCAGTTCATAAATGGTAGTAACACTTGAAGGAGGTAAAACTTCCTCTAGAAAATGAGTGGGTCCCAGGCGCCAAACCAGTGAAGCAATCTGGCGCTGGGCAGGCGGGGTGCCAATGTAGGCATAGACTGTGCTCACCACGGGTGGATTTGCAGAGCTTGAACCCCCAGAAGTACTGTGAACATAATGAAGCTACAAGAAAGACAAAAGCAAAATGTGTGAGAATGTGAAAAATCACTTTCACCAAAAAAAAAAAAAAAAATAACGACTTCGGCTGTTTATATTTTCATTATCCCAAAGTTACGCAACTTTACAAATGCACAAAGACATCTGGGGCTAAGGAACATAAGGGTAGGGGCAAGATTCAGGGGTCTGTACCTATGCACCAAATATGGTAGGTGAAAACTTGTTACCCAGCACTCTAACACAGACAGACTCTTTAATGCTAGAAATGGCAACAAATATCGGGATATCATCACCGATGATTGGCTTACATATCAAATTCATGATGCTTCTCCGAAATTTTAGTGGTGATATAAAAAAAAGGGAGATTTCCACTATGGAATTCAAGGAGTCTTAAAAGTAACCGTTACCTTCAATGTGAGGCTTTTAACTAAAATTATCGAGGAAAGTGTTTTGCAGGGGTAAAGTACTAGAAAAATATTAAGAAAAATGAATAGTCTGTATACACACTGCAATTTATGATCTTACTTATTAATCTCAATGTAAAGGACGAACCACTATTGATTGGCATTCCCAGATTTGAAATTGTACTACTGCTTAACGAGGTGCCTGAATTACCATTCCATTCATTTATATAGATGTATAATTAGGTAAAGTAGAACAGATAAGGAAATTAAGCTGCTTTTTCTAGCAGAAGCAGCTTTCATCACTTAATGTTGCCCTCTCTCCTTGCTTACACCATCAGCTCAAGCCACAGTTAGGTTTGTTTCATTTTATTTTCAATGGTTAGAGATTGCCTTTTAAATTTTAATTTTATAATTTAGTTTTATCATTATATAAAACATTTGCATGGTTCCAAAGTTAAATCCACAAAACAAAACATATTTAAATTAACAAGGAAGGCTACCTTTCATCTCTGTCCTATCTATACCAGTACTTCTTTCCCCCCAAAGTAGTCATTTTTAAAATATGTGGTCTGTTCTTCCATTGTTTTCTTAATATAAGCAAATAGTAAATATTATATATGTACCTATAAGTTTTATATATACCCCCTTTTTTGATCAATAACAGCATGCTATTGTTCTTTCTACCTTTCTTTGGTCACTTGACATTCCCTGGAAGTCCCTCCACAACTGTACATAGGGGTCATCCTCATTCCTCTTGTTGTGCAGTATGTACTCAAGGAGGTAAGGAACCTGCTTGAGTAGTCCCCAACCCCTGGGCCACAGCCCAGTACCAGTCTGTGGCCTGTTAGGAACCAGGCCACGCAGCAGGAGGCGAGTGGCAGGCGAGCCAGGGAAGCTTCATCTGTGTTTACAGCCCTTCCCCACTGCTCCCATCACAGCACAAGCTCCGCCTGCCAGATCAGCGGCAGCGTTAGATTTTCATAGGAGTGCGAACCCTACTGTAAATGGCAAGAGCGAGAGAGGGATCTAGGCCACGTGCTCCTTATGAGAATCTAATGCCTGATGGTGTGAGGCAGAGTGCAGGTGGCGGCTGAAAATACTGATTATCATTAGCAGAGAGGTTTGAGTGTGCGATAAATGTAAAGCACTTGAATCACCCTGACACTATACCCCCTTTTCCTCCCCACCCCCCAAATCCATGGAAAAATTGCCTTCCATGAAACTGGTCCCTGATGCCAAAAAGGTTAGGGACTGGTGACTTAATGGGATGAAGGACATTTCCATCATTATTTTGTCCTAACATCGTCTCAGCTGCAGATCCCATCTGTTATTCTATATAGTAAACAACAACTCTTGGTGATGTTAATAGTACAAATGTGAAGACCAACATGTGAACTAAAGTTGATTTCATAGTACTGTGACTACTCATAGGGAAGGTGATGCAAATTATATTAATAATAAATTTCTTATCCTTAAATTCTAGAACCTGAGACTATTTTTATGACACTAAAAAAAAGGAGTAACCTACTACAAAATCTACAAATGCAATCATGTATACAAAAAGTTAATGACTATTCTCATGAGGTTCATTGTAGGGTTTATCATATTGAAACACAGTGTCAAAATATATCATTAAGGAAGGAAATGTAATAAAAGCTGCTGCTAGTTTCAGTGATTTTAAACTTTAATTCACACAAAATGACAAACTTTGCCTTTGTTACTTCTTTTAAGTGATACCATTCTAAAATGGATACTATCTTTTAGAACGTAAAGAATTTTAAGAGTTTGCTTGCTGAGTTCTGTACAAAATAACTAGCAGCATTCATCCTGATTTAGAAAACGTAGTTTCATCTGTTTCTTTACTGGTTACTTCAATTTCTCTTCTCTCTCGTCTGAATACCATAGTGTAAGCTACCTAGAGTAATGTTTATGTACTCACTCATTCAACAAACAGTAACATGAATACCTATCATTATAAGGGAATAAGCTGGGTGATCTGAAAACAAAAGGAAAAAAATAATTCTGGCTGAAAAGAAATATAGAGTCTTCTGGACTAAATTACAATAATAAAAATGAAGTGACAAAATAATGTGTTCACAGTTACTAGGAATTCTTCTACTGGCTTTTCCTCTTTTTAAGTTTTTCTTTTGAAATTTTATTAAAGAGACAGGTTCTTACTCTGACGCCCAGGTTAGAGTGCCGTGGTGTGACCATAGCTCACTACAACCTTGAACTCCTGGACTAAAGGATCTTCCTGCCTTAACCTCCTGAGTAGCTTGGATTACAGGCACCCAGCTAAATTTTTTTAAAAAAATATTTTTTGTAGAGACAAGGTTTTGCTATGTTGCCCAGCCTAGTTGCAAACTCCTAGCCTCAAGTAATCCTCCAACCTGGCCTCCCAAAGCAGTGGGATTACGTGCTGAGTCACTATGCCTGGCCTCAGCTGGGTTTCTCTATTATGAAAAAGCACTTAGCGCAATCCCATTGCTGGGCATCTACCCAAAAGATCCAATGACACTCTACAAAAAAGACACCGGCACTCGAATGTTTATAGCAGCACAATTCATAATTGCAGGGCTGTGGAAACAGCCCAAGTGCCCGTCAATCCAAGAATGGATTAATAAAATGTGGTCTATGTACACCATGGAGTACTATTCAGCTCTAAGAAACAATAGTGACATAGCACATCTTATATTTTCCTGGTTAGAGCTGGAACCCATACTATTAAGTGAAGTGTCCCAAGAATGGAAAAACAAGCACCACATATACTCACCAGCAAACTGGTATTAACTGAGTAGCACCTAAGTGGACACATAGGTACTACAGTAATAGGGTATTGGGCAGGTGGGAGGGGGGAGGAGGGCAGGTATATACATACATAATGAGTGAGATGTGCACCATCTGGGGGATGGTCATGCTGGAGACTCAGACTTGTGGGGGGAGGGGGGGAAATGGGCATTTATTGAAACCTTAAAATCTGTACCCCCATAATATGCTGAAAAAAAAAAATTAAAAAAAAAAAAAAAAAGCACTTAGCAACCTAGTTAAGCTCTGACACATTCAGTAACTTTAGTACCTATAAACCCCTCACTTATTTTCTTCCTTAATAAAGTGGTAAGAAATAGCCACATGATTCTAACATATTATTCAAATGGATAATGAAGGTCAACTTAAAATTAACAAAATACACACCACCCTCCAAAGCATCCTGTAAAGTGGGTAGCTTCACAGGTGTGCACGTGCTTATTACCTTGACGGTGTTCACAAGCTGTCCATCGATGTAGAGGGCCGCGGTGCTGTTCTTCAACATGCCTTTGCTCATCACCAGAACCAGATGGTGCCACTGTCCCTCGACTATGAGCTCTCCGCATCGAAAGCGAGCACAGCACGGGAGAATCTCATAAAATGAGGATTCTTCGCTAAAATCATCAACTGAAATAAAGGAGGAGGGGAGAAGATGTAAAAAAAAAACAAACAAAAAAAAACTTTTCCAACATCATTCCTGTTCTAACATCAGCATGTTTTGACTTTACATTAAAATAAAATGATAATGCAAGTGAAGACACACTATTCATTCAACAAACCTATCTGTAGTAAGAAGTAAAACCTAGGAGATATTTTTACTTTCTTCCGCTCAAGATACATATATAGTTATAATCGAATAAAGTTACAATAGCTGATAAAGTAAAAAATAAAACAAAAATATTATGATAAATAATAAAGAGACTAGTTGACACCAAAACCAAAAATAAATGAGGGAGACTATATCAATCTGAAAAACTTTTGCATAGCAAAGGAAACAAGCAAAAGAGTAAAATAGGCAACCTACAGAATGGGAGAAAATATCTGCAAACTGTATGTCTGATAAGGGGTTAATTTCAAAAATATATAAGAAACTACAACAACTCAATAGTAGAGAAACTAATATCCCAGTTAAAAAAAACGGGCTAAAGACTTGAATAGATGTTTCTCCAAAGAAGGCACACAAATGGTGGAAAAGATGGTGAAAAGATGCTCAAGACCCCTAATCACCAGAAAAAGGCAAACCAAAACCACAATGAAACACCGCCTTACACCTGTCAGAATGGTTATTATAAAGATACAAAAACAGCTGTTGTTGAGAATGTGGGGAAACTGGAACCCTTACGCACTGTTGGTGGGAATGCAAAAATGCTGTGCAGCCGCTGTGGAAAACAGTATTGAAGGTTCCTCAAAAAACTGGAAGTAGAACTAAAATATGATCCAGCAATACCACTTCTGGGTATTTATCCAAAAGAACTGATTTTGAAGCAGCATTAGCACTCCTATGGACACGTGACTGGATAAAAAGAAAACGTGGTATATGCGTACAACAGAATACTAGTCGGCCTTCAAAAGAAGGAAATTATGCAATATGGGACCACACAGATGAACCCTGAGGACACTGTGCTAAGTCAGCCAGTCACAGAGAAATACTGCTCGATGTCACTTACATGAGGTGTCTAAAAATAATTAAAATCACAGAAACAAAGAATGAAACGGTAGCTGCCGAGGGCTCGGAGGAGGGATAAATGGGGAGTTGCTTATCAACCAGCATAGAGTTTTTGAGTCAAGTTAAGATGGATAAGCTGCAGAGATCCGCTTATCTATCATATCTATATAACATCATATCCGTAGTCAACAGTAACGTCTTATAACTTTTTGACATGCGTCTGATTGCAGCATAAGGTAGAAAAAGAACCAAGAAAATGTAAAGTTTATTCTTGCGAAGTGCTACGCTCAACGATATGAGGGGACGACTATCTGTCACTAGTTTGTGGCTGTACTGCCCAGAGCCTTTACCAACAGCAGCTGGGAGTAAGAAGACAGGGGCACAGAACAGGTATTTGTGGATTCCAGACAACTCCGTCCCAGATATATATTCTGATTTGCTAACATTCCACAATCACTCCCTGGCATCATTCTGGCTTCTCTCTGCTGTCCAGTGTGGCACCAGACTGTACAAAGAGATAATGGGTTCATAGCTTGGGATAGGAATAATAATAAAAAAAAAAAATTTGGATTTTTTTTTTCCCTGGGGTAAAAAAACCTAAAGCAACACAAAACGATGATTCCTCCCCCCCCATGAAAAGCAGGTTGAGTACAAAGACCAAAAGTGAGACCCTGGAGAATACTAATCTTGAGGGGCAGATGGAAAAAGAATGCTATTGCGAAAGTGAAGTCAGAGAAATAGCAAAGGGACAAAAGAGTGGGTATCCCAGACTGTAAGACTCAAGTTTCAATTAGGAGGAAGAAGTCAACAATTACCGGCAAGGGGCAAATAAAGTGTCATGACAAGAATTCTAACATATTAACCATGTTGACGCCTAGCTCAGCGCTAGGCACATGAAGAATACCAAGACAAGAAACCTTACGATCTAACTGAAAAGCTAAAATTCACATTCAATTAGTATTTACTGAGTACCAACCACATATCAATCAATATGATATTATCTTATTTACTTAAAAGAAAATTAGGTGATGGACTCAAAAAGAGTGCATTTATATACAAAGGCTTCTATTCAGAGCAAAGAAAACTGGGTAAACTGAGATTTATACTTTATGTTATTGACATCATTTAGAATGATCTTCATGAATGTCTTCAGTTTAAAGACACAGCAAGGTGAGGTCACGGCATGTTGGAGGGAATGAGGATTATGAAATGGTATTTTTAAGCCTTGAAGGTTAAGTGACAGATAAAGTAACTGAAATCTTATTGTGTCTAGCACAGTGCGGCACATATGGTAGGCAGGTGCTCGATGAATATTAATTAGTTAAGCAGAATTCACAGCCAATGATAATCCTTACCAAAATATATCAAACAAGCAACCTGCTTTCCTAGCGAAAGCTGTGATTTCTTGGCAAGTAGAGCCGAGTCCCTAATTTGGCAGTCCCTGCACTGTTTTTTTTAAGTCTCTTTGGAAGTGCCTTAAAAATAATTCACGGGTAAACAATATTCTAGATTTTACATAACCTGTTCTATGCTATGATAATTTAAGTTGGAAAGGAACTATGAGACGGACTTTAAAAATAAATGTTAAAGTCCTGATACTTCTGGAAATCAAGAAATAGCAACAGAAGAAAGCAAACACTGACCATAATTTTGGAGTAGTTCCTCTTTAGTGGAAATAATCAGAGACCGGTCCTTTGCAGACAGAACTACAGCCAGGCACACGTAATGCTGCTCAGAAGAGTTTGCTCGGCGCACGACCGTGAGAAGTCTTACGGGGTGGTTGTTTGGAGGAGAACTAAAATGTTCGATACAAAACCAGCTAGAGTAGCTTAGGCCAGATGGAGGAGGGAAGAGTCTTTCACCTAGAGTAAAAATAGAAAAATAACAAGGAAAAGAGTTTGTGCTGACATATTTCCGTTAAAAAAAAAAAAAAAAGAGGCCAATAGAAGCATGTATACTCTAAATAAAACAGAGTCTACTGGGAAAAATAAATATCCTAAGCAAAAGGAAAGTAATATTTACCGGAACCAATGCCGCTGACCACAGCCCCATCGGCAAGACCTGTTGTGACGGCATTATTTGTGGGGGCGTTATGAGGGGCCAGGCTGGGCAGAAACAGGCAGCTAGCAGGAAAAGACAACACATACATTAGAGAGCAAATATTTCTTCTCTTAGCAGCATGCACTTACCACAGTGAAATTAACTGCCAGAATTTAGTGGTAGCTAGAATAGAAAGATCATGGAATAAATCTGGATGCCTAGCAAAGCTCTTTCTCTTAACTATGTAAAAGCACTGGAAGATATACTTTTAAAATATCCAATAATACCATTTTAAGTCCAATTTTTTTAAAATTAAGGTATAAGGCCGGGCGCTGTGGCTCACGCCTGTAATCCTAGCTCTTGGGAGGCCGAGGCGGGCGGATTGCTCAAGGTCAGGAGTTCAAAACCAGCCTGAGCAAGAGCGAGACCCCGTCTCTACTATAAATAGAAAGAAATTAATTGGCCAACTGATATATATATAAAAAATTAGCCGGGCATGGTGGCGCATGCCTGTAGTCCCAGCTACCCGGGAGGCTGAGGCAGAAGGATCACTCGAGCCCAGGAGTTTGAGGTTGCTGTGAGCTAGGCTGACGCCACGGCACTCACTCTAGCCTGGGCAACAAAGCGAGACTCTGTCTCAAAAAAAAAAATAAAATAAAATTAAGGTATAATTTGCGGTAATTTGTAGTAAATTGCACTAATGTATAACTCCGATCGAGACATCAGAATGATTTCATCACTGCGGGAAAATTCTCCTGTGTCCCTTACAGTCACCCTCTCCTGTTGCTGCTGCTCTCACTAGTTGTGACTATTCTCAAACATGTCTTCATCTATTGCTTGATAATAATTCTCCACAATATTCTTTTTTTTTTTTTTTTTTTTTTGAGACAGAGTCTCACTTTGTTGTCCAGGCTAGAGTGAGTGCCGTGGCGTCAGCCTAGCTCACAGCAACCTCAAACTCCTGGGCTTGAGTGATCCTTCTGCCTCAGCCTCCCGAGTAGCTGGGATTACAGGCATGCGCCACCATGCCCGGCTAATTTTTTATATATATATCAGTTGGCCAATTAATTTCTTTCTATTTATAGTAGAGACGGGGTCTCGCTCTTGCTCAGGCTGGTTTTGAACTCCTGACCTTGAGCAATCCGCCCGCCTCGGCCTCCCAAGAGCTAGGATTACAGGCGTGAGCCACAGCGCCCGGCCTTCCACAATATTCTTAAAATACAATTCATGGATTTAGATCAACATATAAGAATCCCACAAACAACTACATGATTTGTTGGACAAAAATCATCTATTAGCATTAAAACTGTGTCAATATCGAGGCTGCTGGACTTCATATACACTTCTAGATTCTTTATTGCTGCTTCTGCTACAACTTGGAAGAACTTAAAGTGACAGTGACTGAATACTTATAACGTATAAGATACTTTGCTAGATAATTTGAGGAATAGATGATGATACCCAAAAAGGTTTTAATCTAATTTTAATTAATATATATTATCTATATATTTGTATTTATTACATGAGGGGCTGACAAACTTTTTCTGGTAGGGGCCAAATCATAAATATTTTATGCTTTGCAAACTGGAAGTTCATGACGACTCAACTCTGTCGCTGTAGCACAGAAGCAGCCACAGAAAATACATACATAAATGAGCGTGTCTGTGTTCCAATAGAATTTTCTTTAAAAAAAACAAATAAAAAACATTTACAAAAACTTTACTAACAAAAGGCCACGGGCCTTGGAATGCAAACTCCTCTATAATATCAAATTATTTAGTATACTAAATAATTCAGAATAATTAAATGTAGAAATCTTAAAATAACATGCTGAAATAACTCATTTAAAAATATATAGTATGGGCTGGGCGTGGTGGCTCATGCCTGTAATCTTAGCACTCTGGGAGGTCAAGGCAGGTGGATTGCTCAAGGTCAGGAGTTTGAAACCAGCCTGAGCGAGACCCTGTCTCTACTAAAAATAGAAAGAAATTAATTGACTGACTAAAAACATATATACAAAAAATTAGCCGGGCATGGTGGCGCATGCCTATAGTCCCAGCTACTCAGGAGGCTGAGGCAGGAGGATCGCTTGAGCCCAGGAGATTGAGGTTGCTGTGAGCGAGGCTGATGCCATGGCACTCACTCTAGCCTGGGCAACAAAGCGAGAGTCTGTCTCAAAAAAAAAAAAAAAAAAAAAATGTGTGTGTGTGTGTGATATAAATGACTATATATCATTTATACTATATAAATGATATATAGTATCATACCATACTATATATATATAGTATGATATATTTTAATCAAGTAGACCTATTTGGAAAGGCAAGTATGAGGCATAACATAATACAGTAAAGGCTTGGCTACCTTGCAAATTCTTACCCAAACCCTTCTAGGGATGTGTCAAATTCAACAAAAGCGGGAGTAACTGATGACCCGTGAAGTCTGATGTCATGTGGGGTTGTCATGGAGACCAGACACTTCACCCTGGTCAGAGGTACAGTGCTTCCTTCTGCAGATTTTACCAGGCTCTTGCTTATCCGGTAATGATTATCTTCATGTAGGCTAAAAACATTGTCACTACCCAGACCTTCAAGAGACGTGATCATACTGCCTGAAAGTCAAAGAAAATCTCTTGTGAAAAATATCATGTAGAATTTAAAAGTAACTTTACAAGGCTGATTTATTTTGACACACCAGTCTTTGCTTTCAATATACGGTAATTTTCTTTTTAACTATCAAGATCATTATATAGTTCTAATGTACTTAGTTTATTTTAAAGCTTAAATGGCATATGTTTCCTTTTTTGCTTCATGCTAAAATAATACACACATTGCAGAAATGTTGGAAAATACAGAATACAAATAAGAATAAAACTCACTAATAATCATGAGCTAAGTCACTGTTAACAATGTAATTTAATTATAAATCTCAGTTAATGGTTTAAAAACCAGGCTATACTTTTATTTCACAAAGCTATTTTTGTATTATTTCGTATTATTTCTCTGAGAAGAAAGAAAAATATTCTAGAAGCATTAAAATGAAAGGAAACAGGTCATTTTTGCTTCCTTCATTTTTTCCTCCATTTTTAATTCTTTCCTTGTAACTATTAGAATATGTGATTACAAATGTACTTGAATTTAAAGATTCCTATATGAATATACATGACAATAATTTCAAGAGTAAAAAGACAAATTCTAAACCAATTATCCTATCTTCCCAGGAATATACTGCAAATGTAATAGAGAAAATACTTCCTCTCAAGATAAATTACCTGAGTGTATGTAATTATTTTCCTCTCAAATGTGCTGGACATTCAGGGAACCATAAAAAAATATCTCAATATTCTCTTAGGGAAAGGAGCTATCTTTGTTTTCACTCTTAGCAAAAGAAATCCCAACTCAATTCTAAATAACCGTGTAAAGTACAAACAATAACAATAACAAAAATAATAGACCCAGGAGATGCATATTAATTGATATGAAGAGGTTCAATACTTGCTGTTTTCCAATAAGACTGTGTTGGAACTCAAAAGTTCTTAAAGTTTCCCTAACACAGTATTGATTAATCACAGTATTGATAATCCGTAGGAGGAAAAATTAAGACTGAAATAATGGTTGACGGTTGTTTAATCTGACTCTCAGAATTCTCACCTGTAAAGTGAATGGGTTGATCTAAATCAGGGGTCCTCAAACTTTTTAAACAAGGGGCCAGCCAGTTCACTGTCCCTCAGACCGCTGGAGGGCTGGACAATAGTTTAAAAAAAAAACTATGAACAAATTCCTATGCACACTGCACATATCTTATTTTGAAGTAAAAAAACCAAACGGGCAAAAACACCTGCACGTGGCCCGCGGGCCGTAGTTTGAGGATGCCTGCTCTAAATGATCACTTACCTCCCTGCCACAGTGGCCATTCTACTTTATTCTTGCCCGTTTCACTAGCAATGGGTCATCTTAATCCATGAAAACAAATACTTTATCACTATGGCTAACAGTGGCACAAAATGAACAACAAAGTAAAAATGCAGCAAAGCACAGACTTAACACTGGGAGGAAACCCAGAGCAACTGAGCTCTCCCCCGAGAACACTGTTTGCCCCCAGCTCTTGAGTGGACGGAGTCTGCTGCTTCTCTCGTGTCCATGATGGACGGTAGGCATGGAATTAGCATCCTGCTAATTCCTGTATCATTCTTCTATCAGCCTAATGCAGAGACTGCTCCTTGGAGGCTCCTCATCAGCAACTATTTCATCTCTCTAGGAAGCTACCACCTAACTGTTCTCCTAGCAGGACCCTCTGCGGTTTTCAACAACACTGGGCATTTTACTCTCAGTCTTTTCTGTACTAATTCTTGCCATTGTACTGGGGGGATATCAACGTCCACCTGGCACCTCCCCCTTCTAGTTCTAAGATCACCTTTCCTCCAAGTGTCACCTCTGCTTCACTCCAGAGCCACAGTTTGGACACGGTCATTTTCTCTGCTTGCTCCACTCCTTCGATTTTGATTGCACTTGCCCCGTCCCTCTTTCCTCCGGCTCCTCATTCCTTTTCTCCCATTGCATCTGCACTCTGGCCTGGCTGTTAACTCTCCAGTCCACTGATCTGCCCTTTTTCTCTCCGCCTATCACAACTGGCCACCTGGCCTCACTTCATTCCCTACATGGGCCTGTATCCTCTAAAAAAATACCGACTTTTATCAGTATTTTTAATTTCCTATTCTCCAAGTCCTCCTGCAGCAGCTGTCTTGCAGATCCACGGCCTGTTAATAATCATCTAATCAGCCGCTCTGTAGTCCAGGCAGCAAGCGAAGTATGAATCCCAAGAAACAGGTATCCCCGGTTCCACGCCAAGAGTTATTCTGCCCGTAATCCTCATCTCTTCTGTATCCTTGCATCACCAACGATGGATTCCTTTTCCACCCCACTGCCCCCTCCTTGGTTAGCCAACCCCGTCCTGTGTTTCTCCATTCAAATATCAACAGACCCTTGTCTTTTTCTTCGTAACCTTTTTGAAATAATACTCATCCGCCACGTGGCTTTCATGTACAAAAGCACACCAGAAAAGGGAACCTCAAAGGCCAACTCACTTCTCATCTCAGGCTCGTAACTCAGCGAACTTGGCTTGTGGACCCTGTATTGTTTCAGCAGCTTTTTGTCCCAGGCACCGCAGTTTAAAGGACTTGCCAAACGCAAAAACTCCCTGATTGGAGACACAAAGCAAAATTATTCCTTGATGAACATTATATAAGTCATCAACCGAACACTCAAAAAAGAGAGTTAATGAGTGATGACAGACTGGTTAAAATACAAAAGAAATGCAAAGTTATAAAACAATACACAATGTTCATTTTATATTTAATCTCCATATGGCTATATATCTACTACATATTTTTCAGTATTTATTATTTCAAAAATGAATAAGAAGCACTCCAACTCGAATACGGCTAAAACAAACTCATCACTTTATACTCAAACCTGGGGCTTTTCTTATCGTTTGCATCTCACTGAAATGTGCTTCGATTCCTCTCCTTTCTTTGACTTTCCACATTCAGAAAATCCTGCTGATTCTACTGGCTAAAAATATTGTATCTTGCCATCTTCCCTCCATTCTTGCTGCTACCACCCAGACTACACTAGGTTACTATTCCTAAAACAGAGTCTTAATGACCTCCTGTGACTTCAATCTTGCCCCAACTCAGTCCATTCTCCACTATAGTCAGTATCTATCAAAATTAAAATCTACTCAATGTCACTCTATCGCTTAAGACTCTGCAGTGGCTTTCCATTTCTTGCAGGTGAGCAGATGGAAACCCCAACTCCCCAAAACGGCTGGCGTATAATGGGATACATGAGAAGATTCTCACTTCATTCTCCAGCTTCGTGGCTCCCATTTTCTCCCCAATCATAAATCCAAGGTTTCTGACTCCCTGAGAATACTGTACTCCTTCCCTACTCTGGACCATCATATTCGTCTTTCTTGTTGCTGAGAACATTCTTTCCCCCCACTTTTTAATCCAATTAACTCTCTTCCAAACTTTATCTCTTGTCATTTCTCTCACGAAGCCCGCTATGAGCCATGCTCCCCAAAAAGTCTGGGTAAGCTGCCCCTATATGAACTACATGACACAGCTATTATAGAACTTAAGCAATATTTTAATTTTCTGCTTATCTGATTATTTCTTACTATACATTTTTTGAGAGCATGAATCTTCCACACCCTTTCATTTATGACATCATGTAAAAAAAAATTTCTCTGAATTTTCAATTCCCTCTGGCAGAAAAAAAATGAGGTTGAAAAGTTAAGAAGTATACCCTTTGCCACTTTTTCATGTAGAATGTTACATACAATTAGCTTATAATCTGAGGCTTGTAATAGCCAGGTACCGGCACCATCCATCACTTGACTTTTTTTTTTCTAAGAATTCATTGTAAAAATGGAGCATAACCAAGCGGTTATGGTTAGTATTAGGTATAAGAAAGTCTCTCTTTCTCTCTACTATCAAAACAGATTATCAAAAAGGACCAGGGGAAAAATCACAATGCTACTTTCAAAGCTTTAAGAAGATGAGTAAATCCCTAAGATGATGGATGAAGGGAGTAGGACTGTCTTGTTCATCTTGATATGATTAAGGCCTAGTACACTGCCTGATACACTGTTTAACAAATGTTTACTCCCTAAGCTTTTCTTAATCCATCATTGGTTTGGAGTCCATTTAATTTACAACCATTTTTAAGAAAGCTCCTGAAAGTTTTATAAAACTTGAACAGTAGAAAAAAATATAATCCTAATAAAGAGATCTGCTTATATTCCCAAAGTGACAAGATGTGTAAGTGTAATTTTCTAAGGAGAAACAAGATGATTTATACATTAAATCTGTTTGGCTAGGTATAGTATCAAGGAAAATACAGAAAAATTGTTTTAAAATAGCAACAGGCAGATTTCATTCCTAAAACATACAGTGCTGTTTCTCTTGCATTAAAAAAGGTTATTTTATAAAAATACATTTTATTTTATATATATATGCATTTCTTTTTCCTTTTTTTTATTTCAGCATATTATGGGGGTACAAATTTTAAGGTTTCAAATAATGCCCTTCCCCCCCCCCCACAAGTCTGAGCTTCAAGCGTGACCATCCCCCAGACGATGCACGTCTTACTCATTATGTATGTATATACCCGTCCCCCCTCCCACCCATCCAATTGCATTTCTTGAATGAGTCACAAACTGTGGCATATTTTATATAATTCCATAGTATGTACTATGGAATTATTCAGTAATAAAAAGAAAAAATGGGCCGGGCGCGGTGGCTCACGCCTGTAATCCTAGCACTCTGGGAGGCCGAGGAGGGCGGATTGCTCGAGGTCAGGAGTTCAAAACCAGCCTGAGCAAGAGCGAGACCCTGTCTCTACTATAAATAGAAAGAAATTCATTAGCCAACTAATATATATATATAAAATGAGCTGGGCATGGTGCACATGCCTGTAGTCCCAGCTACTCAGGAGGCTGAGGCAGAAGGATTGCTTGAGCCCAGGACTTTGAGGTTGCTGTGAGCTAGGCTGACGCCACGGCACTCACTCTAGCCTGGGCAACAAGCGAGACTCTGTCTCAAAAAAAAAAAAAAGAAAATATGATTGACACATTTAACAACTTATATGCATCTCAGGAACATTATAGTAAGGGGGAAAAAAAAGACAATCAATCTCAAAAGATCACCTACTGTATGATGTCATTTATATAACATTCTCCAAATGACAAAATTATGGAGATAGAGAACAGATCAGTGGTTCCCCAAAGGTAAGGGAAGGTGGGGGTTATGGAGACAGGCATGGCAATAAAGGGGTAGCACCAGGGGAATCTTTGTGATCGTGTGGTGGTCACACGAACCTACACACACAGGTGATGCAATAACTGAGAATTACATGTGGACGTGAATACATCATAACCAGTATTGATTTCTGGTTCTGATACTGTACTATAGTTATAAAAGCTATAAACAATGGAGGAAACTGGGTGAGGGGGACAAGGAACCTCTCTTATCTATCTTTACAACTTATAGTGAATCTATAATTATTTCAAAGCAAAAAAGTTAAAGTATTTTTAAAAAAGTTCTTACATTATGGAAAGTTCTTAAATATGAATATAAAGTAGATATAAGCCATTTACATATTAAACATGACTTTATTTATTTCTTTTTCAAGTCAGGGTCTCGGCTCTGTTACCCAGGCTGGACTGCAGTGGCATGATCACAGCTCACTGCAGCCTCGGACTCCTAGGCTTAAGGGATCCTCCTGCCTCAACCTCCCTAGTAGCTGGGACTATAGGTGCGCACCACCACACCCAGCTGATTTTTCTTTGTAGTTTTTTGTAGGGACACAGTCTTGCTACGTTGCCCAGGCTGGTCTTGAACTCCTGGCTCAAGTGATCTTCCCCCGCCTCAGTCTCCCCCAAAGTGCTGGGATTACAGGCGCGAGCCACTGCGCCCAGCCTATTTTTAAAGGAAAGTGAGAGTCTGCTGAATTCAAGGGGAAGAAATAACTAATGGGGCAGAAACACTAAACGACTGCCAGTGACTAGACTGATTTTCTTTTTTTTTTTTTTTTTTTTTTTTTTTGAGACAGAGTCTCACTTTATTGCCCAGGCTAGAGTGAGTGCCGTGGCGTCAGCCTAGCTCACAGCAACCTCAAACTCCAGGGCTCGAGTGATCCTTCTTTCTCAGCCTCCCGAGTAGCTGGGACTACAGGCATGTGCCACCATGCCCGGCTAATTTTTTTTATATATATATCAGTTGGCCAATTAATTTCTTTCTATTTATAGTAGAGACGGGGTCTCGCTCTTGCTCAGGCTGGTTTTGAACTCCTGACCTTGAGCAATCCGCCCGCCTCGGCCTCCCAAGAGCTAGGATTACAGGCGTGAGCCACCGCGCCCGGCCTAGACTGATTTTCTAAATGCTATCTTTTGAGTATTTTTACCCATTTTTTTTTTTTTTGTTATGTCTTGCCCGCAGGTAACTGAATATGTATGCCCATTAATGCAAGAACTCTGGAATCATAAAAGACTCTAGAAATTGGCATTGCTGCTAATCATCGTGGCCTGTCGAGCGTGAAAAAGAAGAGAGAACTCACTGACCTCAGCACCATGGGCTCCAGGGCCTGGGAGGCCAAGCGTTCGAACATGCGCTGGAGAGGGGGGTGCAGGGAGTGGTCCTCGTCCGCCAGCGCCGCGCTGCACCTCTGCAGCAGCCGGGCATGAAGGCCAGCTTCACACATGACCTGCTGGTTTCTCTCCGTGTGCACCAGGGACTGTAAAATATTCGCCACGGCCAGCTGGAGGTCCAGAGCGTGCTAAAGTTAAAGAGATCCAGGAAACCAGGGCGATCTTAGTGGGAGACAGGTGACGTCGTCACTTCCCACGCGGAGCACGCATTTTAATTAACGTGAGGTCCCTACAGGCTTCGAAACACGTTCGGGTAAATTGAGGCACTGGCTTAGAGCGCCAGAGCAATTACAGAACAGGCCAGGCGAAAACTCCCCGTTTTAATTTTGTTAGAAGCATACCCAGCTGGACTCTATTTGCTTCCAAGTCTTTTGTGTTACACGACTATATAACTAAAGGTAGTTCTACTTTTATAAAAGCAGTGTGTATGAACTCTTTACATGGTAGGTGGACAACTAACCTAAGGAAGGCCTACTGTTTATACCTGCGATACTTTTTTAGGCCTTTAAATGAACTCCGCACGACATTTTAACAGAATAGCCACCCCCAGGCCCCAATTTACCCAAACTCTTGAGTACTACGGGTCAAGACAAATAAATAGCCTCAACAGAGTATCTCTGGTCCTTTTTCCTTCTGTACTGTTCATTAACAACGTCCACTGCCGAGCAGGATTTACAAGGGCAAACGGAATGATTCTAGTACCAGGGGTAACCATCGTCACCGCATTTTGTAACAAATGCACCGCATTCTAAAACATGCATCATGAAAGGCAAGGCTCAAATAGAAAAATCCTGTTGTTGTTTTTTTTTCCCCTTTTATCTACTTTAGTACGTTGATAGGTAAAACAGTTCCATGCTCCTTTCTCTCTTCCCCAGAGCCCCCGGCTCGCGCGATCAACATCCACATGGTTTCATTCATCACACACGGGGAGGCACTGACGTGACCAAGCTTACTTCTGGCTGTGTCACTGACCCTACAGAGGCCAGGAGGTCCAGCATCGCGATCATGGCCCCAGGGTGGATGATGACTGCATCGGAACTCGGGAGAGATGAGGTCGTCACGTGGAGTTTCAGGTCGGCAACATTTTTAGCAGGGTAGATAGGGGGAGTGGAAACAGAATGATATGCATGCCTATATAAAAAGAAAGAAGGGTACATTTGGTATTTATAATTCCAATCAGATTATCTTCTGTTCATTTTCTTCATCGTGTGTTACTTTTGTATCCACTGATAAGCAAAAAAAAAAAAAAAAAAAAGCCTTGTCATTCAGGGATAGGTTGCACAATATTTTAAAGGTTGGGATATATATATATATAAAAAAACGCAGCATATTATCAACGCTTGAGTCATATAGAGACAATTTATCAATTATTCTTGCCCTTTTTATGTCTTTACACCATTTATTATTTGGATTGTTTCATTAAAAAAAAAATGACACTTGTGCCAGAAGATGAGAAAAATAGGTAAAATCGTAGTGATTCCAAGTTCTAGGAAGATGAAATAATATGTGATGAAAGATCAAGGTAAATTAAGTCCCTCGATGAGATTGTTTTCTTTTGAAATTATCTATGTGTTTTTAATCTTTCCTCAGCCTATGACCAAAGTAGCCTAACAAGAATTAACAAGATCGCCGGGCGTGGTGGCTCACGCCGGTAATCCTAGCATACTGGGAGGCCCAGGCGGGAGGATTGCTCGAGGTCAGGAGTTCGAAACCAGCCTGAGCAAGAGCGAGACCCCCGTCTCTACTATAAATACAAAGAAATTAATTGGCCAACTAATATATACAGAAAAAATTAGCCGGGCATGGTGGCGCATGCCTGTAGTCCCAGCTACTCGGGAGGCTGAGGCAGGAGGATCGCTTGAGCCCAGGAGTTGGAGGTTGCTGTGAGCGAGGCTGACGTCACGGCACTCACTCTAGCCTGGGCAACAAAGCAAGACTCTGTCTCAAGAAAAGAAAAGAAAAAAAAAAAACAAGATCAAAGTGGCCTCCTCTATATAACTGGGCCAACCGAGTCAGGGTTGGCTCAGTCTTGGCTACCCACGAATAAATACATCAAGCATCATGAAAAGTTTTCCTTTAGTTTACGTGGAACTACATTCACTGTTTGCATGCGTTCCCGCAAACACTGCAAATATTCATCACGATTTTTAAAATCTTAGAAGACATATTTTATATTAGTTTCTGTGAGTTAGAAAGCCCAGCCATGTCCTGAACGTAAACATTTCTTCTCATCAATGATCTCCACTTTCTCTTTCATACTACTCATCTACAATTCATGAATTTTGCACAATTTGCACATCTTGGCAGGAAGAAACAGATGCTTGTCGTTTCAGCCTATAGGAGAGCTCTTTGTTCCAATGAGTTGGTCTCAGCATAATTTGCCTAATGCTGAGCTCTGTCACCGAGAACAGTGCAGTCTCAGCTCTCTGGTACAGGAGCAGCTTGGGAAACAGATGCTTTCTGTCAGTGATTTAGTAGCGAAGAATTGGCACTGCCATGTTTTGTTTTTTTTTTGAAAAAGTAACATTCTCTTTTTAACAGAGATTCTAGGAAAGTATTCAGCTTTACTTACAAAAAGAAAAAAAAAAAAAACCACACGGGTTCTCCTAGTTTATTTAAGTAAGCATCTTCTCCGCCCATTCATGTTTTCACTCCCTGTATTTGCTGTTTTTCGTTCGGTAAGATTTAATTTCTAAACTTACTAGAGAAAGATTTCTAGATGCTCATTACCAACAGGTATCCTCTTCCTATGCTGTTCGCTTTATTCTTTAAAATATTTTGACCCATCTAGAAAAAAGATTCATGATTCTGCTAAACTATAGCACGAATTCTCACCCTTGAATTGAAAAATTTCGTAAAAAACATTTTCCTTAAACACACACACACACACACACACAGATTCTAATTGTATATTTTAGTTATAGAACTTCGATAATTATTTCTAAATTGACAGATTTAATCTAAGATTTGGATTGAAATTATGGATAGACCTTGAAAAAAATCTTTATGTCTTTGGACACTGAACTCCTTTTATTGACACAGGTAGAGCATCCTAACCCAAGCATCCCAAATCCCCCAAAACCTAAAACTTTTTGAGCACTGACATGACATCACAAGTGGAAAATTCTACCCCTTGTGATGGGTTGCATTCAAAATGCAGTCAAAGCTGTGTTTCATGCCCTAAATTATTAATATTAAAAATATTGTATATAAAACTATCTTCAGGCTATGTGTGTAAGGTACGTATGAAACATAATAAATTCTATGTTTGGACTTGGGTCCCATCCCCAAGGTATTTTAATATTTCATTACGTATATGTAAATACTGAAAAAAATCCGAAATCCAAAATACTCCTGGTATCAAACATTTCAGATAAGGGATACTCAACCTGTATATAACTACTGTAGTAGCGAATATTTTTTACCTTGTATCAGAAAACAATATTCCAATAAAGAAATTACATTCACCGTTTTTAAAACAAAAAAATACTACAAAGACTGCTGAAACCTAAAACATGATATTAATTAAAATTAGGTGTATTATAACAGATGTTATATATTAATGCTTATTAAGTCATCTAGGTATCACCACAAGTATTACCACTTTTTAAATTTAGTGACTGTGGTAAGCAAATGGTTAATTCACAAGCAATACCTAACCATTTTTAAAGACAGGATAAGACATCTCAAAATTTAATTTTTATGTTGCAGTCACTCTCAAAAATTATAGAAACTGTTATTTTAAATATTTCATCCGAATTTCTCATTTATATTTAAGACTAATCTACCTCTTTTAGGAAAATATAGTTGAATATTTAAATTCTGAATATATGCTTTGCTTTAATCATCAAGTGTGCAGGGGTGCTGAGTAACAGATACCATGTTTGAATGGTAACTAGTACTCGCCACCTCTTGTCCCACTGCAGTTATATTCTGTTGAGTTTTGATTACTATTTTGCATTCACTTCCTCCAACTCTGATTGAACACTGTTCAGCTATAATTCTGT
This sequence comes from Microcebus murinus, assembly GCF_040939455.1. NCBI lineage: Eukaryota > Metazoa > Chordata > Mammalia > Primates > Cheirogaleidae > Microcebus > Microcebus murinus. Next base: position 12,966,929 of record NC_134132.1, on the reverse strand, counting down.
TCTATTATTCCTCTGAATAATGAATAATGAAAAAGATTGTAAGTTTTAGTTTTCTAAATATGAGGTTAACTAGCTCTTTCCCACCCCCAATTCTTAAAATAATTAGAGAAGGACCTCCAGCATTTTAAATTTCAGGCAAGTATCACAAGCTCAAAATTTTCTTAGCATCTGAATGCTCCACAAGTCATAAAAACACAGTGTGCGGTGTTGGTTTCTCCCTTTGCCAACGAAACCAACATGTTTTGCCACAAGAAAAAGATGCCTATGAGCTGATGTAATTTGTTGAGAGGTTCTAGAATTAGTGTGAATTCAACACTAATTTCAAAAGTTACTAGAATTGGATTTGTGAAGTAAAAACATTAGACTCTTTACTAGCTTAGAGGCTTCTTACCACTCGGCAAAATGTGCGCAGCCCAACTAGTATGGCAACCTGAAAATGTCAACACTGATTTTTAGTATTAGCATGAACAGTATCGAGGGTTTTCTGTCCTTGGGGTTACATCAATTTGGAAGACTGATGGAGAACTCAAATGTATTAGGATTCACTTAACTAGGTGTGTTTGTTTATTCAGCGATGATGGTTTTGCCTTAAGTCAAAGACTTGGTATATCTCTACCTGTAGATGTGATACAAACAATGACAAAGTTTTTTTTTTTTTTTTTAAATTTAAAGCCATTAAGTAACTCTTTAAGGAAGAAAATGCTTTGTTCCCTTTGTCAAATTACCATCTAAATAAATAGTAAATTCTGATGGAAATTTTTTTTTTTTACTGTATCCCTTTAATCTGTTCATTTCTATTTTGTAGTTTTTGGCTACCACTTAAAAAGTACTAAATGTTTTTAAACGGTAATTTTTAGGACTTTACCATTTGAGACATAATAATCATTATACTTTAACATTGTGATATTAAGTAATTTAAAACTAATAATTTAAATTATTTCTTGGCCGGGCGCGGTGGCTCACGCCTGTAATCCTAGCTCTCTGGGAGGCCGAGGCGGGCGGATTGCTCGAGGTCAGGAGTTCGAAACCAGCCTGAGCAAGAGGCGAAACCCCGTCTCTACTATAAATAGAAATTAATTGGCCAACTAATATATATACAAAAAATTAGCCGGGCATGGTGGCGAATGCCTGTAGTCCCAGCTACCTGGGAGGCTGAGGCAGGAGGATTGCTTGAGCCAGGAGTTTGAGGTTGCTGTGAGCTAGGCTGACGCCACGGCACTCACTCTAGCCTGGGCAACAAAGTGAGACTCTGTCTCAAAAAAAAAAAAAAAAAAAAAAAAAAAAAAATTATTTCTCTAACATGTAGTAGTTCTTTGGGATCACATACACAAATCTTCAAACACAAATACTTTACCTTATCCATTTTAGCAAAAGAAAAATATACTATATCAAATCAAATCTATCTAGTTCATGGTTTCACAAATTAAGACACCTCTTTAAAAAGAAAAAAAGAGTAGTTTTTAAGCACAAATATATTAAACAACCCTAAATTTATTTAAGATTGGTTTGAACTATGCCATCGTTTACTGTAAGAAATAAACTGTTAAGCTCCTGTGTAAATTTAAGAGAAAAAGGAAAATTTGTCTTTGTATATACATAATGAATATGTATATATTTTTAAGAGACAAGTTCTCACTCTGTCACCGAGGCTGAAGTGCAGCGGTGCAATCATAGTTCACTGCAACCTCAAACTCCTGGCCTCAAGTGATCCTCCCAAAGTGCTGGGATTACAGATGTGAGGCGCCTGGTCTGGCCCTAATAAAGGTTACTACTACAATATGCTGAAATACAGAACCTGTAAACAAACACTTTTCATGCACTAACTCCAACTATATTCAAGTTCCAAAATCTGAACAATAGTAATACAATTAAAACGAAAATAAAGCAGAATTCATTTTTAAAAATCATTCAGCATTCATTTTTTTAAAAATCCACAATGGAAGAATATTTACATATAAGTTAAAGACTTATTTTTGGTTATGAGGAAAACAGGAGAAGGAACAAAAGTATGTGGTGCCAACTATAGACTATGACCATTTTATGTAGGTTGCAAATGGAATCTTAAATGGATCTTAATTGTATTTTTTTGGTCAATCTACGGGAATTTTAAAAAATTCGTAAGTTTAATATAGGAGATCAACTAGATCAGAGATTTACACAGAACCAATGAAACAATGAACTGAAGTAGATTATTATTCACTTTTTCAAAGTTTAGCATTCTTAAGTCTTCACAATAGCATATTTCAACTGGTTGAACCTGCTTGAGAAAATACACATTTCCTTCCAGTGCTATGAAGTTCATTCTGGAGTAAAAGTCAAAACCAAAGAATGATCCTGACATTTAAAGTTAAAAAAAAAAAAAAAAAAAAAAAAAGGTAGAAAAGTACTCTAAAGAGACAGTAGGCTCTCAGATTTCTAAGTTATTTTAATAAAAGACATGCTTTTCTCTACAACCAAAGCGTGTAGTTTAGTCTAAATAATGGAGTTGGATGATGAAATTCTTCATAGCTTCACAGTACCAACATATTTTACTTTCATAAATATATTCAAGAGAAATTGATAATTTAAAAACCTTTAAAAAGAAAAAAGTCAAATAGAAAGCAAAAAAAAAAAAAATTAAAGTTTCAAAACACAATGACCATATTAACGTATAAGTAAGCACAGGAAAAAAAAAAAAAACCCACACAAACAGATTGACTTCTCTTATAAGATCAGTACCTTTTCCTGGACAAAGCTGGTGTTCCCCAAGGAGAGGGGAGAGAAGACTCACTTGTCAGGCAAGGAGGGATCTGTTCTGCACGACTACAGACGACAAAACAGACAGGGTGGTTTAGAGAGGTTAGAAGAAGAGAACACCAGGTTGGCCATAGGTTAGTTTCACAAGAAAATGCCAGTAGAAGTCTTATATGGAACATCATCCGTATTCAGTAGGCACAAGGAGCAAGACTACGACACATGCACTGAATGAAACAGAAAAGCATGCTTAAGGCAGAGGCTTATTCCATCAATGTTAACATTTAACACGGTTGTTAAAACAGAGTTCTGTGAGCCCTGTTTTTGGACAAAGTGACTAAAAATGAGGTATACTCGCTAGGATAAGTAGAAATCAAGGGAAAAGAGGTTAAATTTGAATACGCAAGTTTATATAGCTTCTTCCTAGGATATTACACTATCTCATGTTTTCTATAAGTTAACAATATATATGCATCGTTATTTCAGATAGGGAAAATCAGAAGTTTTTTTTTTTTTATAATTTCTTACAATTTTTTTTTTTATTTTCACATCTAAATATTGAGGACTCAGAAGTCTTGTTAAGAAGAAATGTCTCAGTTGACATTTCAAAGTAGATACTCCACAGTAACGCATACAAAACTTATTAGAAGCTCTATGCAATGGAGTTACTTTAGCTGTTAATGGGGGCAATTTAAAGATAACTCATTTATTTTATAAAGCTATGGTTAATTGTTAAAAGCAATAATACATGGACATAAATTAGCAGCACAACCCTTAACATTATTTTTCAAAGTGACAACTTAATTAAAAACACAGTTGAAGCACTGAAAATGGTAAGTGATTCGGGTAAAGTGGCTCTCCTTAGAACCCTGTGTTTTTCCCATCATAGAATTTGTCACAATAGATGTAATTGGCTACATAATGTGTCTGTATTTCAACTAAAAGAAAGCCAGGACCAAGACAGCCCCGTACAGAGCAGGATCCCCAGTGCCTCGCACGATGAGCTGGCATGCAATGGGATTTTGTCAAGTCCTTGTATGACGAAGGAATAAGTAAAATGAGTCTGATGGACTCCTGGGCTTGATGGGTCAAGACACTGATATGTCCCCTAAGGAGCTGTATCACTTTTTGAGGATTATGAGATGTTGGCAACGACAGAGCATCTGTCTGGAAATATGAATAATCATAGCCATGTTCTGTTGCTAACAGATATCGGTAAGCCCGGATGCACCTAATGTTTCTGAGGCTGAAAAAGGAAAAAGAGAACAATAGCAAACACCACCATTAAATGGAAACTTCATAAAAAAAAAAAAAAACTATTCCAACGACTGCAATGAGAGCTAACTGAACCCGAATTTACAAGTAATAGGCAGGCTTCCATGCTAAAAAAAAAAAAAAAAAAAAAAAAAAAAGAACTTAACACCAGCGCAACAGTGATATTAAAAAATAAAGTGATACACCTCAAGCAAATGGGAGAGAAGACTCGTTTGTTCTCATTTTGCGTGGGGGTTAACTTATGACTCACGTCTTAATGCTGAAGTCATGCTTAGCGGACCCTGCCGCTGGGAGGGCAGAACAGAGCCGTACCTGTCAAAAGAGTCTGTGGCTACTTTGTAAAGATAGATAAAGAGCTTGCTGCAGTGCCGCAGGGTTGGTGACACCGAGTCCGCCGAGACCGCGTCCTCCTCTAGCAGTCTCTGAAACGGCTGTGTGTTTGAGGGGAAGACATTCATGGCGCTTATTTTCTTTAGGTCTGAGAAGCAGCCAAGAAACCGAACAGCGTCTGCCAGCTTCTCATACTGGATCTCTGTCTTGAAGAAGTGCGAGTTGGCCGGCTCGTAGCGCATCGCCGCGGTCAGCGTGCAGAACACGGTGTGGAGAAGCTCGAACACCTGGCTCTGGCTCACTTTCTCCCAGCCGTTCTTGGGCGGGAAGCTCAGGGATCTCTCCATGGCAACAAGCAAGGACGTAATGTACACAAACCCTCCAACCTTCCTAAAAACTGTCCTCGAACGGTGGCTTTCTCGGAGGACTGACAGGAGGGCCTACAAGGGGGAAAAAAAAGGGCAAAAACAACCAAAAACAAACATAAGTCAAATTAAAAAAAAAAAAAAGAGAGAAAATCATCATGCACATATATATCAAAGAGTCTGTATTCTGTGAACATCTGATATGAATGTTTTCGTTATTTACCCAACAAGCAGTTCTATAATATTAAGCATATCAAATATTTTGCTAATTAAAAATGTCATATTAAAGACAGAAGATAATTTTAGGAAACGCCATCACACGTTTCCTTTGACAGGGCAGGGCTACATCCAGATCTTGGCTGAAAAGCTTTTCCAATGTCTTTAATTAATGACGACATCAATGAGTTCAGTTATCAAATAAGTAAAATACATATCCTAGCCTAATGTGACTAATACACATTCATGAAAAGTTGTGACTCTGTGTATGTACAAACTGATTTATTCTAGGAGGGATCAGAGAGATGATGCTCAGGGCAGCCACAATTTGGGGTCTTTTGATTCAGATAAAGTGACCATATTCTCATGCTTTCGAAAGGAACTTTAGAGGGATCACTATGTTCTTTCTCTCTTGCAAAGTGAACTGGAGCCTGAGGGCTGAAAGTATGCCCTTTCAAAAAGAACAGCTGTATGTTCTCAGAAATTAAACCTGAAGTAAATACATAAAAAAACAAAAAACTTTTTATAACTTTCAGTTATTTTTGGACTATCATACTTTTAACTTGGCTTATTATTTTTAAAAACACATTATAAAATCACCTGATTATCTTACTGGGCACATGCTTTGTACCGGGCACTCTAAGTGCTTAGTGACCCTTTCAACAATCCTACGTGTTAGGTACTATTATTCCCACTTTATAGATGAGGAATTGAGGTACAACGTGGTAAAATAACTTGCCAAAGATTGTACAGCTTACACACAGCAAAGGCAGGATTTAACCCCAGGCAGTCTAACCAATGCTACTCACGCATTTAACCTTTACTGACCCAAATAGTAATTTGAAATCTGCTTAGATACAAGGGACTCCTTTTCTATTTCTGCAATTGTACCACAATGAGTATCTACTACTATTACTTAAGACATAATTTATAATCTTCCCAATCGTTACATTTGAATCGATTTATTTTTTATTTATTTATTTATTTTTTATTATTTTTTTTTTTTGAGACAGAGTCTCACTTTGTTGCCCAGGCTAGAGTGAGTGCCGTGGCGTCAGCCTAGCTCACAGCAACCTTAAACTCCTGGCTCAAGCAATCCTCCTGCCTCAGCCTCCCAAGTAGCTGGGACTACAGGCATGCGCCACCATGCCCGGCTGATTTTTTCTATATATATTAGTTGGCCAATTAATTTCTTTCTATTTATAGAAGAGACGGGGTCTCGCTCTTGCTCAGGCTGGTTTCGAACTCCTGACCTCGAGCAGTCCGCCCGCCTCGGCCTCCCAGAGAGCTAGGATTACAGGCGTGAGCCACCGCTCCCGGCCTTGAATCAATTTATTAAAGGATCTCACCCATGTATAATGGTATCTGAAGAATGAAAAGGCTACGTATGGGTTGAGTGTCCCTTATTCAAAATGCCTGGGACCAGAAATGATCAACATTTCAGATTTTTGAATATTTGCATATATATATAATGAGGTATCCTGGGGATGGGACCCAAGTCTAAACACGAAATTCATTCATGTTTCATATACATCTTCTATATAAAGGCTAAAGGTGATTTTATACAATCGTTTTGACAATTTGGTGTATGAAAAAAGTTTGCAGCATTTCACAAATTTCAGATTTTTAGATTAGAAATGCTCAACCTGTATTAATATATATACTCACCTTCTTGACATGTACTGCTCCAGAAATTATGAGGATTTCATTATATATAACTATGTCTTATCATTTTAAAAGACAGGAAATACACATTCAGTATGTAAATAAAATGTAAAAACAGTGTAGTTCCTTCATTATTCTGCAACCAATAAATTTCCATATTAATAGTATCTGGTAACAATACAGTCTCCGTATCTTGTTAAATTTAATAAAATGTATTTATATATGCAATATTAACTCATTAAGAAAAGATTTTAAAATATACTTTTTTAAAATACTGTCTACAAAGTTGTAGGGATTTTTTTTTTTTATTACTTTGGATTTCTGAAATTTCCTTGTCTCTAACTTAAATATAAATCATTTAAAAAATAACCTAAGTTGGCTGGGCGTGGTGGCTCACGCCTGTAATCCTACCACTCTGGGAGGCCGAGGCGGGCAGATTGCTCGAGGTCAGGAGTTCGAAACCAGCCTGAGCAAGAGCGAGACCCCTTCTCTACTATAAATAGAAAGAAATTAATTGGCCAACTAATATATATAGAAAAAAAAATAACCTAAGGTTTTTGTAACAAAAGAGTAGAAACATACTTATCAAACTTACCCTTAAAATGTCAGTCTTCAGCTGCAGTTCTGTTGGTGGAGCCGAATGCATTAACCCCAGGAGAGTGCCCATGTCGTCGTCCCCGTTGGGGGACAGCACCAGCTGCTGGATGGTCATCAGGGCATGCTGCCGGCACTGAGGGTACTTCACTATATTATGGGCACATCTTGCGCCTCCAAATTCTCGAAAAATTCCTTGAAGGAGGGAGAGAAAGTACCACGTGGGCTAACTCACAATGTTCTGAGACAAGTGAGATGAATAGGAAATTCAGTTATTTTTGTAGGTACAGTAACTCAAAAGAATGTAGTACATAAAACCTACCCAGTGATTTCGCCCTTTGAATTAAAATATGAAGTTGCACTGTGCATGTCTGAAAAGTCGTGCACATTTTTTCCCCTAGATTTCCTGAATGCAAGATTAATGCCCTGATTATGTTCACCATGTCCAAATTCTCCAAATCTAGGACTTTAGGAAATTTCATAGGTAGAGATAACACCAGGATACCCAATAATGAAATAAACTTACGTGAAAGGCTTTCAGACAAACAAAACCCCAAATAAATGAGATTCAAAATGAACAAGGCTTTCAAAATAGTGACAAGAAAAGAATGGACTAAATTGTTTTACCACAGGACAAAGTACAAGGAACCAAAATTTTTTGTTACATAGGTAGAGCACGAGAACAGAAGACGACAAATTCTGGAATAGAAAGCACCAGTCATGGCACTGCTCCGAAGCCTTTACATAGAATGATTTATTTAGTACTCATCCCCTACCATGCAGAAGTTGAGTCATGTAGCCCAAGTCACATAGCCATTAAGTGACAGAGCAAGGTATGTCTACACAGCCTCTGCTTACAAGTGACACTGTTTCTTACATCAAATATCATCCGCAAGCATAAAAAAAAAAGAGGATGAAGTGACTTAAGAAAATCACTGATTAGTATTTCCTCTAAGTAATTTTTCTACTCTTTATGCTTTTAGGACACCTTTATTACAGTTCATAGCAAACAGCCTTACTATTATTGTCTATATGTTTGGTCCTCCATAACTCTTGGATTTCTCCTGATTTGTGTTTCAATAAACGTTTGTTGGTGAGTAACTGGCGGTGTATTTTGCTGTAGCAACCACTGTCCTCTCTATTGAATGGCTTTCCATTTGCTAACTTTTTAACCCTTTGCACTCGGATGTCGAGCGTGGATAATGAGGAAAAAAAAGCAAGCAAAGGGTTAAGAATTATATAACCTAGTAGTGAGTCTAAGTTACGTGCTCGAGATTCAGCACGTGGAATTTGTGACATCCTCTGATTACATGAAGACCTTGTTTACTCATGTCCTGGTTTGCTAGTGAGGGCCAAATAGATGATCATAAATGGCTAATACTTTTTTAAACATTTACTGTGAGCAAAGCACTTTTTTAAGTGCCTGAGATCACACAGCTAGTAACATCTTTCTTAATATGGAAAAGAAAGACAGTAAGAAAAGAACTGTGTGCAAATGTTCGGCACTTTGGGAGATATATTAAGCAGAATGGTCCATTCTCTCCCTGTGCAACCTCTAGGTCATGTCATTAAAAACTTAATTTGCCAAATAAATTCTTGTTAGTGTATCTTCGTTATGTTTCCGAGTTCCTCGGGCGACTAGAAATAAGATGATGCATTATACCACTGACAAAATGTTATTATAGTGCCCATTAAACTTCATCGTCCTCATTGTTTCAATTACCTACTAAATTCACTCAACTCCGTCTTGGCATTTGACAAAATTCTATTTAAATAATTACTTATGTAATTATGTGTTAACATCTTCCTCCAGTAGACTGTAATTGTTTTGGAGCATAAATTGTCTTTCCTTTGCATCCCTAACACCTAGGAACAAATGATATATTTATACATATGCTGAATGCCGAGTTTCTCTGCACTGAGGCAAACAGTCATGCGTTTGTGCACGGGGTTCATTTGCTCATTCATTCATTCGCCCATGGCTTCCCGTAACACTTAAAATCCAAGCTCTTCACCGCGTCCTAACCACCTGTGTATGATCTGGGCCCAGCCTGCAAATCTGAACTCACCTTCCCTTCACTTATTCCTTTCAAGCTGTATTGACCTTGTGGCCTGAGAGTTTTTTGATGTTGACTAAAAATTTCAAGTAATCTTTCCTTTAGAGCAAGAGTGATATTTTATAAACATATCTGACTGTTAGTGACAGAAAGAAAAGGAAGCAAAAGAAATTGAGACTAAAGACAAACAAAATAGTTAATAAACCTCATTTACCTGGGATGGGTTAAGTTTTATTAGAGAATCATTTTTCAATAATTCCTAAAGGTTGTAGCATTGTAATACTTTAAGGTAGTACCAAAAAAAAAAATTTTTTTTTTAATTTTATTAAAATTTTTTTTTCTTTTTATTTTTCTTTCCTCTTTTTCTTCTTTATACCTCTGCTATACAAGTTTTTTTTAAAAAAATCATCATACAAAGAAAATATTTTGGAAAAAAATTTAAAGTTTGAAATTGAGTAAGAGTACATTTATTAATATATAAGTTAAAGGTTAGAAAAAGAATACTTTAAGCATAAGGTATACCATAAAAAGCAATCTAAAAAGCATTTTGAAATGGTAAAAATGTTATATATTTTGTCGTTAAGATACTTCTAATGGTCAAAAGTATTGCATTTTTAGGGCAATCAATAGTTTTTAAGTGACAGGATGATTTCGGAAGCAAGAATCTCTAGAGAAGACAGGACCTGAGGCGATCTCCTCCCTGTGGCTTTTCTCATTACCTGCATTTGTGTTGGATCCTTGGAGAAGCACTGTCAGGGTCTCCATAACCAACAAAGCCAAATGTTTTTGGTCTTCAACTGAACTATTATTTCTTGAGTCCCCTAGGAAAAAGGTTCAAAGATCTAAATGACAAGAATGATAAAGCTTATTTTGTCTCGACTCAGTTTTAATGATTTCTTTTAAGATTATAACATGCGTCCAACATTTGGCAAAAGTAGGCTCAAAATCAGTGTTAACAGATTTTATTTTGGTATGGCTAGAAACGGTTATCTAACAAGCATTAAAAACAAAAATGTGCGAGTTAAATATATCCTTCTCGTAGGGGTTTTTCCTCATCAAGGAGGTCAACAGGAAAACGCTACATTTTGAAGAACCATAAAGAAAAAAAAGTTTGTGAAAAATACTACCTATTCAACTTATATTAATTCACATTTTACTAATTGCCAGATAATACGGTACTTTTATCAAATTTATCAGAAAGGTATATTTATCAGAAAGGTATACAGGTATTATTATACCTGTATGTATATAGCATCATTAAATATATTTATTTGCTCTCGTTTAGCAGTAACTAAACACTTAACCACATTTACGCCTAATAATTAATTTAATCAATAATAATCCAATTATGTCTGGAAACTTTTTAAGATTCCCTCTGAGAAGCACAAAGTATTAATAGTAGACACAAGTCAGGTGGGTCATGCATGTTTTCCCCCAGCTTTTGCCTTCCTTTAAACCTTCTTCCACTACGAGGACAGAATTCTAGGCTCTCCTTCCCCAATTCCCTAACAGAGGTTGAACGAAAAAGTTAACCCTGGATATTCACTTGTGTGTCACAATAATACACGTTAGGAAGCCATTCAAGTCAATAGCCAATTGGAAGGCACAACAAGAACAAACAAACTTCCCAAACCCCTTTGCCAAATAAAAATAAAGTTATGGAAAATGCTTTTACCTTGTTCATTTAGTGCCTGAGTGGGATCCTTCAAGAGGGCAGCGTATTTATGTAAAAGGTTTACCATGACCTCCAGAAGGCCCACCTCCCTGAACACGTCTTTAAATATGCCGTCATGTCTTGTAAACTTAAGAAGTGTTTTCATGGCAATAATGCTACAGTAGTGAGAAGAGCTAGATTTTAAGAGGATACTAACACTAATAAGTTCTTTACAGGGGATATAATTTAAGCTAAAAACAACAAACTCCAGCATCTCAAAGTATTTGTTCTGTACTTCTGGGAGTTTAGAAATCTTCTCAGCAAACTGGGACAGTGTGTGCTGTGACTCTAGGATGAAGTAATTGGCATTGTCAGCCATATAAATATTTGTGATGGCATCAAGGATGATCTGGGCAAGGAAGCTGGTTTTTGCTTTTAAAAATGCATTCTGAAGGACTGCAAAGGCCTGGATGTTTCTCACACTGTGACCTAAAATAGAAAACAAAAAAACACGGAATTAGGTGCTATGTGAGAGTTTAATCATGGCAAACTGGTCTGTTTAAATACATCATGAATTGTAAACAATTATCAACTATTCACTAAAAAAACAACCCTTCACACAAAAGGTCTTATTTTTCTTCATCAAAATAGAAATCTGTGTATTAATACATGGCTCTTGTGAGACAAATTAGTGATAAGAATTATAAAGAAATTAACATAGAAGGTTGTATTATATTAAGATGTACAAAAACGAGTAGTTTGCCTGTAAGGATTGACAGCCAGTTAAACAACTATTAGGAGTGAATAGCATTTGCAAGAGTGACCAAAAAATAAATACAGAACCTTATAGAATAAGCTGGATTTTAGAAAAAGGGTAAACATAGAACTACAAAAAATATTAAAAGTTCAGAGAGATTGTTCAGAAATCCTTGCTTGTACACTTCTAAAATATGTGAAGATTTTTAAAAATCTTCAGCTTATATATGATTTCAATTTTGTTTTATAATACAAAATTTATTCCATGTATGGCAAATATCAAAAATTTATCTTTATTTCCAGTGTCTAGCTAAGTTGGTTACCTACAGAAAATAAAAAGTAAAGATGTCCTTAAAAGATAACATCTCAATAGGCTTTTCTTTTCCGATAATTCACATGATTAAATTTACATAGATATTCAAAGGTCTAGAATAGCTAAAATGATTTTTAAAAGGAAGAACAGAATTAGAAAACTTTATAAATGACCAGATTTTAAAACTTACTATAATGCTAGAGTAATAAAGACACATATATTAATTAAACAGAATTGAGAAAGAATCCAGATAAATGGTCATATATGGTCTTTTCAAAAAAGGGTCCTGGCATATTCTGATATCCATATGGAAAAAAAATAAATAAACCCTTACTTCCTACCCCATATAACAATGAACTTAGGCCGGGCGCGGTGGCTTACGCCTGTAATCCTAGCTCTCTGGGAGGCCGAGACGGGCGGATTGCTCAAGGTCAGGAGTTCGAAACCAGCCTGAGCAAGAGCGAGACCTCGTCTCTACTATAAATAGAAAGAAATTAATTGGCCAACTAATATATATAGAAAAAATTAGCCGGGCATGGTGGCGCATGCCTGTAGTCCCAGCCACTCGGGAGGCTGAGGCAGGAGGATCGCTTGAGCCCAGGAGTTTGAGGTTGCTGTGAGCTAAGCTGACGCCATGGCACTCACTCTAGCCTGGGCAACAAGTGAGACTCTGTCTCAAAAAAAAAAAAAAAAACAATGAACTTAAAATGTATCATAGAAGGCTGGGCACGGTGGCTCACGCCTGTAATCCTAGCACTCTGGGAGGCCGAGGCAGGCAGATTGCTCGAGGTCAGGAGTTCGAAACCAGCCTGAGCAAGAGCGAGACCCCGTCTCTTCTATAAATACAAAAGAAATTAATTGGCCAACATATATATATATAAAAAAAATTAGCCAGGCATGGTGGCGCATGCCTGTAGTCCCAGCTACTCAGGAGGAGGCTGAGGCAGAAGGATTACTTGAGCTCAGGAGTTTGAGGTTGCTGTGAGCGAGGCTGACGCCACGGCACTCACTATAGCCTGGGCAACAAGCGAGACTCTGTCTCAAAAGAAAAAAAAAAAAATGTATCATAGACCTTAATGTAAGCTGTTAAAATAGGAAACATTGAAGAAAGAAAATACTAGAAGAAGAAAACACTGGAAAAGATTCTTGTGGATTGGGATTAAGTAAAGATTTCTTCAGTAGGAGAAAAAAACACCACAAAATATTTTTTAAATGAAAAACTGGACCTCATCAAAATTAAAACTTCCGTTCTTCAAAAGATACTGTTAAGAGAAGAAAAGGCAAGTTAGGACTTGGAGAACATACTTATAAAATGTATATTAAGGGATGAAGGACGGATAAAGGACTTAAGCAGAATGTCTAAAGAACTTGTGCATCTCCAATAAAACCAACAACCCCTATCAAACTACGGGCACAGAGATCTGAGCCAACGCAGAGATACAGATGGTGACTAATCACATGAAAAAATGCTAAGCTTCAAAAAGCCTTTCACAAAAATGAAAGTAAGAAATAATCAGATACTACTACACACTCTAGAATGTCTAGAATTTAAAAGACAACCAAGTGTTTTGAGGACATAAAGTGACTGGGACTTTCATACACTGCTGCTGTGAACGCAGAAAGGGACAGCCACGTAGGAAGAGAGTCTGGTAGCTTCTCATAAAGTTAAACACACTTTTACCATATGATCTAGCAATTCCCCTGGCTTGGAATTTATCTAAAAGGAATGAAAGCGTATGTCCACACAAAGACTTGCTTTATGTGGACATCCACTATAGCTTTAATCCTGATGGTCCAATGAATGCCCATGAACTGGTGAATGCATACACACATTGTGGAGTATCTCAACAATGAACTACTGCTAAGCATTAAAAAGGATCAAACATCTGATATATTCAGTAACATGGATGAATCTCAGAAGTATCACGATATTCCCCCTCAACCATAGTTTCACTTTCTGCAGCTTTAGTTACCCACGGTCCGAAAATACCACCAGAACTATTTTAAAAGAAGAGAGACAGAGAGAGTAACTGCACATTCACATAATGGGGGTGGGGAAAAAAGACTCACCTTTGCCTGCAGGCTGAGGTACTGCAAATCCAGGCAATAAAAAGGGTACCCCTGTAGTAATACCAGCTGGTTTTAGTTCGTTGACACCGTACGTTGTTAGAGAAGTTATCAGATTAACCAGATCTTTCAAGGCATCTTTGGATTCTGCCTCTTTTGCTTGTTCCAATCTAGAAAAAGCATGATTTAGGAAATAATTTTTCTCTTCTGTGGCATTCTCAAATTTAATACCAAAAGTATGTTTCGATTGTATACGCAGTAAATAAATGTATAAAGTACTTCAAGAAGTTTTGAAAGGACACAGGAGTCATCAGGGAATGGGCTTCTGACCATGGCCCTACTGAGAACAAAAAATGGGGTGCAACAAATATCTTTTGTAAAGAACAAAATTTACTGGGTTTTTTTCCCTTAGAAGAAATTATTCTTATCAAATTATTTCTTATCAAGAAATTATTCTTATTAACTTGGAGGATGTACAAAAGTAGGAAAGGAGAAAAATTATAGTTAGCCTCATAATCACTTTTAACATTATATTTCTTCAACATGTCTTTTTTAATGTGAAAAGTTCAGTTTTTACAATATTTATTCTGATATCACACACGGAATTTTTTAACCTTTTTAACTTACTAGTATGATTTATGTCATCATTATGCCTCTGCACATTAGTATAAGCTATCTATCCATAGATACGTTTTTAATGGTCACGCAGAGCCAACCGCAGATTTCGGGAGGAGAAGGTGGAACAGCCACAGAATACAAGAGCACTACTATACATAAAATTTTGTCTACATTTACAATTATATCTTTAGGATCAATAACCAATAATGAAATTACTGTCAGAGTTATGTTTTTGAGGGTCTTAATATCTAGTCAACCTGTACACAAAGGATTGCACCAATTAATAGCTCTCTGTGTTGAATAGTGTGAAGTGGTTATTTCAGCAACTTCACAAATGAGAATATATATGCAAAATTATATTCTTTGGGAGGTTGCCTACTATTAACTAACAGCAACTAGGTTAAACTGATAAGAAGAAGTTTAAAGCCAGGTGCTGCAGCGGTACGTGCCCATAGTCCCAGGTACTTGGGTGGCTGAGGGGGCGAGAATTGCTTGAGCCCAGGAGTTCTAGGCCAGCCTGGGCAATATAGCAATACCCTATTTAAAAAAAAAAAAAAGAAAAAAAGAAAAAGAAAAAAAAAAGAAAAATAGAAGTTTACAAGAGAGTCCTGGTTTACAATAAAATGACTAAAAAATAACTGATGGCCCAGGAATAGCTAGAAGAGGAATGTGTACCTTTTTCCTAATAATATTTATAATCAGCCACTTTCTGAGTATATACATGTACCATTTGGAATAAAAAAAAAAAGGGACTAGTGAAACATTTTGGACTAATGTGTTTTATACACACATTTGTAAGGTTTCATTTAATCTACATAATTATTCTTGTTATTAACTACATTAATAAAAACTACTAGAAGTACTAAAAAATAAGGATAACCAATATTATTATTAATCAAGAAGAGTTTAAACGTTTGGAAGATATTAATTGGTTCATCTACACTCTCCTCCCTCTGCTCTTAAAGCAGAGCATGGATATCTAACCTCTGACTCCACCATGCTTTTGGCTCACGTTTGCCAATTTACCTCAAAATCAACTTTTTCTATCCTGTTGGCAGAAAAAGAATAGAAAAAAAGAGAGTAAAGCCCAGAGGTGACCCAAGTATACGTTAAATAAATGTTTCACTGATTCCTTTTCCCTATAACCCCAAATCACGTCGTTTCGTTTGATGTAAAAGACTGAGCAGACTTTGAAATTTATTCTTAAGTTGTGGGGTTTTACCTAAGCAAGAGATCACAGAGAAAATTATATCCTTGCCATATCCGAAAATCATCCAAAAGTGTTTGAGAAACATCACTGGAATCTTTGAGGAAACAAGAAAGCCCAGCAAACATTTCGACAATTTCTAGAGGAGACAGGTCATCTGACTGCTGCATATTCTGAACACAGGTAGATAAACATTCTTTCTCTGCAAGAATAAAACAGTAAGGAAACAGGTATATTTATGTCAATTGCTCAAGTAAATTTTCTTCATTCTTAATTGATGTTTAATGAAACATCAAATTTTAATGTATCTCTAAAATGCTGAGATAAATGTTACACATTTGAAAAGTAAATATAAGTCAAACTCATTGAGAAAGTACTGTACTACCTCTAAATAGTAAAAAAAAATAATATAGAAAAGCACTGAAAAATAGCTGACGTATAAGTACATGCAATTTTTCATATCATGTTTTGATGTTTTATCATTAAACAAAATAACTGGCCACTGCCAAGTGATATTTTTGTTCTTTTATATTGATTTAGTAACAGCATGAAGAAAAACAAAAAACTATCTTTTAAGTTTAAGAAGAAAAATCCAATAATTAATTAAAACTTTAAATTAGAATATAGACCAATGAAATGCAGAAATGCTTCAGGAAATAAAATTTTAGAAATTATATTTGTACAATATATTACTAGTTTAAAACACAGATATATCCTATCACTGACTTTGAGAATTTGTGGCATTTCAAAAAATATGTTTAGTAAAATATATTTATATAAAGAAAGCCAATGTCACATAAAAGCCAGGATTTAACATAGGAATGGAAGGAAGGAAACATTTAATGACTGTCTCAGTTGCTAAGTTTCATATACATCATTTAATAAGTGTAAATAAACAAAAAAAAATAGTTGCATTAATTATTGTGAATACGTTTCAGGAGAATAATATACACGTGGTCTGACTTAACAATGGTTCCACTTAAGATTTTTCAACTTTATTAGGGTGCAATATCAGCAAGTATTCAGTAGAAACTGTACTTCAAGTACCTAAACATTCTGTTTTTCACTTTCAGAATAATAATCAATAAATTACATGAAATATTCAGCACTGTATTGTGAAGTAGGCTTTGTGTTAAATGATTTTGCCCAACTGTAGGCTACCTGAAGTGTTCTCAGCACATTCAAGGCTAAGGTTAGGTGTACTAAATGCATTTTTGACTTATCATTATCATTATTTTCAACTTAATGATGGGCTTGTCAGGACATAACTCTATCGTAAGTTGAGGACCATCTGTACATTAAATAAGTAGACTATTTGGAAAGTTGAATATTATGTATAAATTAAATAGACACAATTTCTCCTTACTGCCAATAAAGAACCTAATTCCACCTATGCTGCATCTGACAGATTATTACCTGGCTACTTATGCATTTATCTTCAGAAAGTCTGGTAACTAGAGCATTTCATAAAACTCCTTTTTTTTTTTTTTTCATTAAAAGAAGAAAGAAGAATAGACTATAACACAGAACTTACATTACAGCCAAACATGTACGGAATAATGAAATTACGTGTAAATAATTGTAAATAACCATTGTTCAAAAACCCGAGAATTCCTTCCATTTAAATTACCCCGCAAATAATTTCTCCTCCTGGCAAATCTATGTTCTAATTTTAAAGAACAATCTTTGGGAAAACCGGTAAGAGAGAAATAAATGTCATCAAAAGGAAGAAAGAGTGGAAGAAATATAGAACACTTAAAATGAATATATAAAGAGATACTCACCGTGAATATACTTCACTACATTGACACTGAGACCATGACGGGAGATGGTCATAAGGACTTCTCCAGCACTCTTTCTCCAAGGCAGGTTATAGGGAGGGCACCAAGAGGTTATTGCACTGAATAAAAGCTGGAGATCATCTTTTTGGGCCAGTTCCTCCGCCGGAGAAACAAAACTGCACAATTTCACTAAGATCTAAGAAAACAAAACGAGAACGTACAAACAAGCAAAAAGTCAAACAATCTGATTTAGAAACGGGCAGATAAGCTCAACAGATTATGTCTCAAAAGAAGACATACAAATACCTAACAGGTATATGAAAAAAAATGCATCACACCACCAAGTATTAGGGAAACGCAAATCAAAACCACAATTAAGACATCGTCTCACCTCAGTTAAAAATAATGAATGCTGGTGAATATATGGTAAAAAGGGGAATTCTTATATACTGTTGGTGGGAATGTAAATTGGTACAGCAATTACGGAAAACAGTATGGAGGTTCTTCAGAAGACTAAAAAAAACAGAACTACCGTATGATCCAACAATCCCACTACTGGGTATTTACCCAAAGGGGAAAAAAAAATCAGTATGTCGAAGAGCTTGCTGCATTCCCATATTTATTGCAGTGCTAGTCACAACAGCCAAAATTTGGAATCAACTTAAGTGTCCATCAACAGATGAATGGAAAAGGAAATGTGGTATGTGTGTATGTGTGTATGTGTGTATATATATATATACATACACACACACACACACAATTTAATACTATTTAGCCATATAAAAGAACGAAATTCTGTCATTTGAGGCAACACGGATGAGCTTGGAAAACATTATGTTAAGTGAAATAATCCTGACACAGAAATATAAATACCAAATGTTCTCACTCATATGTGGAAGCTAAAAAAGTTGATCTCATATAAGTAGAGGGTAGAGTGGTGGTTGACAGACATAGGGAGGAAGGGAGAGAGCCAAAAGTTGGTGAACGGATACAGAACATCCAGACAGAAGGAATAAGTCCTAGTCTTCTATAGCGATATACAGTGACTGTTAACAACAATGTATCGTTTATTTTTCAAATGGCTAAAAGAATAGATTTTCAATGTTCTCAACACAAATGATAAAAGTTTATGGTGATGGATATGCTAATTACCCTCATTTGATCATTATACATTGTATGTATCAAAACATCACATTGCATCCCACAAATATGTACAATTATTACGTGTCGGTTAAAAATAATAAAAGCAGGGACAAAATATTCACAATCTACACATCTGATACAGGGCCAACATCCAGAATCTACAACGAACTCCAACAAATCGGCAGGAAAAAAACAACTCCAATAAAAAGTGGGCAAAGGACATGAACAGAAGCTTTTCAAATGAAGACAGACAAATGGCAATAAACATGAAAAAATGTTCAACATCGCTAATCATCACCAAAGTAAAAATTAAAACCACAATGAGATATCACCTTACTCCTGTTGGAATGGCTTTTATTAAAAAGTCCAAAAACAACAGATGCTGGCGTGGATGCAGAACGAAAGGAACGCTTATACACTGTTGGTGGGACTGCAAATTAATATAACCTCTATGGAAAACAGTATGGAGATTCTTCAAAGAACTAAAAGTAGACCTACCATTTGATCAAGCAATCCCACTACTGGGTAACTAACTCAAAGGAAAAGAAGCCATTTTATCAAAAAGACACCAGCACTCAAATGTTTATTGCATCACAATTAATTCACAACTGCAAAGATGTGGCATCAACCCAAGTGCCCATCAATTCGTGAGTGGATTAACAAAATGTGGTATACGTAATGGCTGAGTTGTACTCAGGATGAACTAATGCCTTTTGCAGTAATTTGGAAGGAACTGAAGACCATTTTCCCAAATGAAGTATCTCAAGAATGGAAACACAAACACCACATATACTCTTTAATAAATTTGAACTAACCCTTTGGGGACACAGTACACACAGGGAAGTAAAGGTCATCAGAAATCAAGCAGGGGGTAAGGGAGAGGCGGGGAGGGGCAAAAACCCACCTAACAGCTACAGTGAACACTATTTGGGTGATGGGTACATTTATAGCCCTAACTCAAGCCATGTATCAAAAACATTTGTACCTCCTTAATATTCTGAAATAAAAAATAAACAAACACATGTAAAAAAAAAAACCCACAAGAGTATATATAAATAAATAAATGTTTGGGGAAAGGCAAGAGCCAGAGAAGGACTAGATCTGAATATTATTAAAAAGTTCACAGTAAATACTGGGCAATGCCATTAATACCACAATGATTACTGCTTTTAGGCAACATTAAAAAAGATGTCCCAAATTTATACTTTACCTTAAGACAATAAACCAACCCTACTTCTATCAACTTATTTTTTTAAAAACATTTACTATCTTCTCTTCAGCATATTTCTGTATACCTTGGCTTGAAACAGGATAAAACAGCACTACTTTTCAAGGCCAACATTTTATAATATATTTTTTTAATTCTTAGTTTGCCACAGGTAAAGTGTTATTTTCTTCTCTAAAAAGGACAGTTTAAGGGAGATGAGAAAGTAAAAATAGATCTTTAAAAGTAAAGGTATTTTTCAAATTGTTTCAGTTTTCTACACAAGTAAATGGGGATATAGGAAATAATAAAAATCATCTTTATTTGGAAATATTTTTAAAAATTATATCTAGTTGCCAAAGCCTTCTAGAGTAGCTTTCAAAGAAGACTCAAGGCTTCTTAAATTCTGAAATGAGAGCTTATTCCTTAACTATGATTTGCAAAATACTCACTACATAAGTGCTCACAGCATTAAGAGCCTGCTGCTTGGGCAATTTAGCAGTGGTTTCTGCCCTCAATAGACTCTTCCTTCTAATCCCAGTTCGGTGTCAGGAAAAGTTAGCTTTCTTCTCTTTGTTAACTTTTTCTCATCTAAATATTTTAAAAATATGTAATATGAATAAAACAACTCTAATTTGTGACATCATTTTATCCTCCTGAAAGAGGATACAATGCTTCATGAAATTTGGGTATTTCAACATCACAGTGAGAAAATTGCTAAATAGAAAGAGGTATTTGAAATACGCTTTGTCTGAGAAAGTGAAGTGTTCCTCTCCCTATGTCCTTCAGTGCAAAAATATGCTTAAACACAAAAGCTTTCTAAGTCACAGCTGCCAAGCATCAGGGGAAACAAAGTATTAAGAAAAACAATACAATATTTACAAAATCAGTAAATATGGCACCCACCCACCAAATGCCTGGAAAAACTGCTGGATTCCGAACGTCCATTAATGTATGTAATATGTCTATCTTTTCCAACAAAATGTTATATGCTCAGAGAGATGTACCAATTACACCTTTTATTGGTTCTGACACTGCCTTATGTGATTAGAGGGACAGACGCCACTTCTCTAATTTCTAACATAGCAAACAAACCCCAAAAAGCAATAAGTTGCTTTTTTTCCAAGTCAAATCCCTGTTCTCAAAAATAAACTGGGTTTAATGATTCCTTGAATCTGACTGATGACTTCTAAGATAATCCATTCCTAATCTTCACAGGCAAAGAGGTTCTTACAAATAATCTGGTTTAAGCCTGTCATTTTAGAGAATAGAAAACTGAAGCAAGCGTCTATATCCCATTCCTGTTCTGGCCCTACACTAACCACTTCTATTTGTGGTTAGAAAGTCCAACCAAGGGTGGCAGAACAAATAATTGGCCACATCAACAACAAAAACAAAAAAGGATGCCTGCGTGAGGCAGTGCCAAATGCTAGATGCCCAGGAAACCATCTGTCACATAATAATACAAACACAGGGATTTCATCTATCATAAAACATTTAATAAACTTGTCTCAAATGGTCTTTCTAGACAAAACGGTGACAACAATATCTAGCCTGCAATGAGGAACTAAAACAAAGGAAGTGATGCACAAAAAGGAACACTGAGCTGGGACGTGGGAAAGCAAGGTTCTCATCACTGCCGCTCACCTGCCGGGGACCACATTCACGGATACCATTTTCCACAACTGTAAACGAGGAGTTTAACCTTCGATGATTCCAGTACGCTACAATGAGTCCCACAGTATTTGAAAGTCAAGCACCTACTGCTTTCAAAGACAGGGACATTTTTTTTTTTTTTTTTTTTACGTTTCAAAAGAAAACTGTGCTGTGCTTACTTAGGAATTGATATTAAAAGTATAAAAATGCAGTTGTCATTAGATATTAGAAGTATGAAACTGTAGCTCCCACTTATCCCCTAAGGCATTCATTTGTTCTTTAAAAGGGCTTTAATTGAAATGAGGCTGCTGTTCTAACCAGCAAAGAATAATCCACCACATTCATCAGCAATGTCTTTAAGCACCTTCAATTCCTATGTGATTTATTCCCATTGCTTTTCTCACTGCTTTTCCCCAGTCTTCAGGAGTCAGATAAACTTGAGTTCTAATCCTATTTCTGCCACTTGCCCAATCATTTTGGGGGAAAACAAAAGCCATGGGTTTGCGTTGCAAATTCAGATAAGACAAGACATGTTGACCACAAAAGCACAGAAGTGTATAATGGAGCAAGTGTTCTATAACTGATTTGCTGATTTAGTGTTTCATTTGATAGTTAAATTCTTCTACTTTCTAAAACTGCCTTGGTGTCCCTCTCTCTCCTGTTCTTTCATCATTAGCAGCTCTGCACAGCAGAGGCAAGAAAGACTCCAGCGTAACATGAAGTGAGCAAGCAACCATTCTCCACACCTGCTCTGCTGTACCGATTCCAATCCTTACCTGCTCCAATCCACCATCCTTTCTGTTCTCTTTCTGCTCTCTCAGTGGTGATGGGGACCAGAGCAGCAGTCAGTCACTTTTCTTTAATGTCTACTATGCGCTAAGCAGAGAACCACGGCTTCACTTACCATTTCATTTGAATCTCACAAAAAAAGCCTTTAAGTAAAGGTCATTTTCATTTTATAGGTGAAAAATCTGCATCTTGGGTTATATAACTTCAGAGAACTAGATTTAAACGTGTTGTTAACTTTTTATTGTGATAAAAAAAACAACTCATAACAAAATTTACCATCTTAACCATTTTAACTGTGCAGCATGTTAGTGTTAACACCACATATAATGTGCAACAGAGCTCCTGAACTTTTTCATCTTGCAGAACTAAAAATTCTATTCCCACTGAACAATTCCCTTTTCTTCTCTCCCTTTAGTCCCTAGCAACCAGCATTCGACTTTCTATTCTAATTGTTTGACTACTGTAGATAATTTACATAAGTAGAATCACACAGTATTTATCTTCTTGTGCCAAACGTGTTTTTCATACTGTATTAGAAGAATGGACACATTGTATTCTAAATGCTTGTAGGTTGTTTGTTTTGAAAATTTTCTCCCAAGAAGGAATATCATACATGATAACTATATTCCCAGGCTAGCTAACAAAGGTCTATTACACCTCAGTTAACCCACGATGCTATTATAAGAACAGCGGTAACAGCGGGAAAGAAGACCTTACAGGCAGGAGGTAGAAGAGTTGGCAGCACTCACTAAAACAAACTGTCTTTATAATTTAAATATTTATAGGTTAGGGACGTCTTGTATACAAAATAGCAACTAAACAGAATTCCTTGATTCAGAAATATTACCCAAATCTTAATTTTCAAAACAGTTTTTTCCTTGCTCAGTTTGTTTTAGAGACGCTACTGACATATCCAACGTAATACCAATAACTGGACCTATTCAGAGGAACTTTCTAATGCCTCACTTGAAGAGTCCTGAAAATAGTATTTCAAGATTTTTTCTGCAGATTCAAAAAAAATGTGATAATTATATGATATAACGTCATCCTCAAATAAACAGAATGAGATACTACACGAAATGGAATATGTAAGTACATCTTTTTAAGAAGTGCACCCATTTCATTTTAAATAGAGCATGCAGACGACAGGTGTTAACAAATAGCACCTTCCGTACCTGTACAAAAACTTTCTGGAGCAGTCCTCGACGTTCCGCTAGAGGTAGCTCATTCTGTGCACCTCCGACTGCCTCAGGCACATGTGGAAGGTCAAAAAACAGATATAAACATTTAACCAGGGTGGAAGGCACTGACATCGTTGTCATGCAGTCCACGGTTTTCTGGAAAATAAACCAATAAATTAATGAATAGAGAGACAGACATAACTCCAATTGGTATAGCTGAATAATTCACAAATGTTAAGCCAAAAAGTCACATATCAAAGTAAGTTTTTAAATTCATGTAAGAATTTAAAAATGACTACATGCCGGAAAAATACTCCATTGCCCTTTTAGACAAATTTGACTTAATCAAATATTGAGAATGGGTTTTTTTTTTTTTACATAATAGGTTATTTATTAAATTTGATATTTATTTATTAAAAAGCACCATGTTTTAAAAGAATATATGCACTTTGGAAATGAGAAAAACAAGCACTTAATAACCATGAACTGTTCAGCAAACTACTTGTAATTTTCCTGGGCCTCACTTTTCTCTCTTATAAAAGTAGATAGGCCAGGCGCTGTGGCTCACGCCTGTAATCCTAGCACTCTGGGAGGCCGAGACGGGCGGATTACTCGAGGTCAGGAGTTCGAAACCAGCCTGAGCAAGAGCGAGACCCCGTCTCTACTATAAATAGAAAGAAACTAATTGGCCAACTAATATACATAGAAAAATTAGCCGGGCATGGTGGCACATGCCTGTAGTCCCAGCTACTCAGGAGGCTGAGGCAGGAGGATCGCCTGAGCCCAGGAGTTTGAGGTTGCTGTGAGCTAGGCTGAAGCCACGGCACTCACTCTAGCCTGGGCAACAAAGCGAGACTCTGTCTCAAAAAAAAAAAAAAAAAAAAAAAAAGTAGATAGAATGGTACATATTTTTTTAGGGTAAATAATATGAGGGCTATATAAGACAATAAATGCAAAACATATTAGGCACTAACTAATAGCTGCTTTCCTATCATTTTCACTTTTATTATTACAGATTCTTGGGGCTGCTGGCAAGACGCGTGACAAGGCCATCACTTCCTTTTGTATTATTTTCAAACATTTCCAGAGGCAAAAATTCTGGACCTTCTTATAGCAAACATTTTAGCACTGTTGAGAAGTATAATATTTGTCAAGATCTTCCACGATGTGGCTCGTAATAAAAAGTTTTACTGCGCTAGAGAGCAACAGGTTGGCATCATCTGTTGATTGTTTACTTTCTCGTCAAACATTTATGCAATGCCTAAGGAATGTCAGGCTGTGTGCTGGCAGATGAAGCATTCTTGCTCTTCAGAAGACCACGGTCTACTTACTAGTATTAGTAGTTTCATAAGTAACTATGATTTAATGGCTTTAACAATGGTAGTGTGTGTACACACACACACACACACACACACACACACACACACACACACAGGCTAACATAAAAGGGACAACCGATCAACACCGGCAGGAATGGAATAGAGATGTACAAGGAATTAAAATAAAAAGGGAAAGGTCACCTGGAAGTTACACAGCAGGTTAGGCCAGATGGTACGGTATGTTTGAGCAAACACAGAGTTCAAAATTGCTCACTCCTGAAAAGCCACAATAATAATGGCTAATCTTTAATTAGCGGTTGTTATGTAACAGGCATAAGGCTAAGCGCATGATCTCATCTATTCCTCAAGTCAACCCTTATGAGGTAGACACTATTACTGTATAGTCCTTATTTTACAAGCAAAGCCAACTGAGGCTCATTACTTACACGCCCTTCATTAGGGCAGAGAGCTGGTCAAGTGGCCCACAAAGAATATACGTTCAATGACCTACAAAAACTGTCTCACATTCTAGTCTGACTTCTATTTTGCTGGCAACAAAGACCCAGTGATATGTTACAAACAAAAAAATAAAACAGAACTAGATTTCAGAAAATCAGCTGGTGGTAGTGTAGATCATAAATTAAATATAGAGAGCCAGAAGGCAGGGATAATTAGGAAACGAATACAAAACACCGTATGATAGACAGGGCCCCAACTAATGCAGTAGCAGGGTGATGGAGAGCAGAGAGCCTCAAGAAAAATCCTTTGCAAAATCTGTCCCCTTTCTACCTACCCAGTATTATTTTCTGCCTCAAATACAACTAACCCCTCTTCTCTACCCACCTATGATTTATCATTTCTTTTTTTTTTTTTTTTGAGACAGAGTCTCGCTTTGTTGTCCAGGCTAGAGTGAGTGCCGTGGCGTCAGCCTAGCTCACAGCAACCTCAAACTCCTGGGCTCGAGCGATCCTTCTGCCTCAGCCTCCCGAGTAGCTGGGACTACAGGCATGCGCCACCATGCCCGGCTAATTTTTTTTTATATATATGTATCAGTTGGCCAATTAATTTCTTTCTATTTATAGTAGAGACGGGGGTCTCACTCTTGCTCAGGCTGGTTTTGAACTCCTGACCTTGAGCAATCCGCCCGCCTCGGCCTCCTAGAGAGCTAGGATTACAGGCGTGAGCCACTGCGCCCGGCTGATTTATCATTTCTTGACATATCATGTCACCATACATCCAGATGTTCAGTTCACATATCTGCTATGTCTCAAACTTTCCTTAATTCCTCATCTTCCATCCTACCTTTGCCTTCGAAATGTTTACTCTCACATTTCTACTTTCATAGTGGTACATATACCCCATTATTGAACGTCATGGGGTTATCTTTCTATGCTTCATCTCTGTCATCTACATGTTGAGTCAGGACCACGTTTTAGTCATCTCTCTATGTCACTGCTGCCACCAGAAAGTGGTACTCAAACAAAAAAGGCAGCTCAGTAACACTGAATTTGCTTTTTATTTTTTATTTATTTTTTTCACCGAGCTCACCCTTCTGCAGAACCAATTTGTTTCTTAAATGTATTTTTTTTCCCACTTATATTACTACTACTAGCTTTCCCTTCCTATTGAGAAAAGTGACATGATTTTTCATTTTCATCTTATGATTGATAGATTTAAAGTACAACTTGGTATCTAAACTTGTAATTTTTAAGTGATTAGGTTTCTACAGGAAATATGAGTAAATGTAAAAATATTACTGAAATACTTAAATATTATAGTAGATATTTAAATTTAATGTTAAAGTTTTAATAGCATGTAAAGATATGCTATTCTAAAATAAACTTCAGTATAGTAACATACAGCTATTTACAGCTATCATCAACAGCAAATGGAATTGTGATTTTGTTAGTCATTGAGTATAGTCACAGATATATGAAAACAATAGTCTACGACCATCTGAAGCTTTCTTTAGGCGACCAACTGTCTCCATTTGCCTAGGACTGAGTGGTTTCCTGGGATGTAGGACTATCTATAACTCCCAGGAAAACCTGGACAAGTTAGTCACGCTAATTCCCTGAATGGGGAAAGAAAAAAAAAAACTAAAAAAACGATACAAACAAAAACAAAACAAGAAAAAGAAAACAGACCATTCCAAAGAGAAAAATCCAAGTGCTCATTACTTTGGGCTAGTGACTAGTTTCAGAATACGATTATTCACAGTCACCTTTGTAAGTTCCATCATTAAATGATATGAGGTGTTTGAAAGTCCACTGCAATTTAGACAACAGACAGGCCCGAGATTAGAACAGACTTCAATAGGTAATTATACTCCGGATTTTAGAAGGTTGAATAAACCTCCTTTATAGCAGAGATATCAAAGACCAAAAACCAGATATCCAAATGGCTTATTAATGAATACATGAAACATATTTCATGATGGATATTTAAAACTGATTTAGAGAAAATAAAAGCAATCTCCAGAATAAATCAAATAAGAGAATATATATTATCCTGATGTGTTTCCTTATTTTCCATAAAAATGTAAGAATATTTTCCATGTCATTTAGTCCTTATTAGCCGAGTGATCTTAAATGAATAGAATTTTTTTCTCTAAGCTGGAGTTTCCCTAACATGAGTTACAAACACGTTGGGCTGGGCCTGATGGACCTAGAGCTCCTGGGCTACTTGTCTCCATCCATAAGTGGTCCATGTCTTTGCCCAGGATACTGTACAAACAGTATCACCTCCTATGTGTGTTAGGACATGAAAAGATGGAAAACACTGCTCTAAGCCATGCATTCCCTCATAAGTAAAGGGCATAAAATATCACCGGGCATGGCGGCTCATGCCTGTAATCCTAAGCACTCTGGGAGGAGGCCAAGGCGGGAGGATCGCTCAAGGTCAGGAGTTCGAGACCAGCCTGAGCAAGAGCGAGACCCCCGTCTCTACTAAAAATAGAAAGAAATCAGCTGGCCAACTAAAAATATATAGAAAAAAACTAGCCGGGCATGGTGGCGCATGCCTGTAGTCCCAGCTACTCGGGAGGCTGAGGCAGGAGGATCGCTTAAGCCCAGGAGTTTGAGGTTGCTGTGAGCGAGGCTGATGCCACAGAATCTAGTCCGGGCAATAGAGTGAGACTCTGTCTCAAAAAAAAAAAAAAAAAAAAAAAAAAAGGGCATAAAAAAAAAAATCAAGCTCCTCACAGAGATGTTGCAAGAAGCATGAAATAATGTTTTAGACGAGTAAGAAGAACACAAATGATTATCACAATCTCATTTGGATATGATGATAAATTTAATAACAAAATCCCAAGAGGATGCAAAAAAAGAGGGTTACCTGACCAGAGGATGCTAACAAATTAATTGTCGTCAGAAGCATCCAGCCTCTACTGGCTTCTTCACTCTGATTGATCTCCAGGAACTGGACTATGGCCCGACTTGCAGCCTCTATAATAAAACCAAAGGGAAAGCCATTAAATGAGGTGGGAGGGTGGGAGATCGCATATAAAGAAGGTTCTTTCTTAAAACCTAGCAAGGAAATAGTCATTTACTGAGCACATAACTTTATATTATACACTCTAGGGGGTGAATTTTAAAATTAGTAATGTTTTACTGGTATACACATAAACCCTTATATCATTAATACAGAAATGTAGAAGTCAACCTATATATTTTAGGGAGAGATCCGTCATCAACTGATCAAAAAGATTCATGGAAGAGGTAAAATTTGAGCTAAACTTCCCTGGAAAACATACTTAATCCAGGAAGTGGGAGCAACTGGGGACGCAGAGAGAATAGAAGCAGTGGCTACAGAAATGGGCCTGAACGTACAGATCAAGTCAAAGAACGGTAATAACACTGACTTAACAATCTAGAAGAGCATAACTGATAAGCAATTCTAATATCAAGCAGTAGTGACAAAAAAAATATAGACGCCTACCTGTGAAGGAGGGTAAGCTAATGGCTATATTTGACTCTTTGGGCAAGAGGGAGCAAATGTAGTTTCGTGGGCAAAGTAGATGATGAACAGATTATTCCAGGACTATTAATCTAGTGGTAGCGTGTATGACAGACTATAAAAGGCCAAAGAGACTGGCGTGAGGGAAACAGAAGGGAGAGACTGTCTCAGTGACACACGCTGGCAGTAGGAACACAGAATCGCTGAGATATGTAAGAGAGCCACTCATACAAATGCAGACTCAGAAGACTTTTTCAAAGTAAATTTAATTGATTATGTTCTAAGGAAGAAGGGAAAATGGAGAAATCGCTAAACTTGCACTTAATTTCATCAGTACACTTTGCCAATTTTTACTTTAACATATGAGATGAATTAAAATTGTCAGAAAGTCCAGTCTGTTCACTGTGAACTAACTGGGTAAGATACTAATGTATACTTAACACACTTCATAAAAAAGGAGCAGAAGGTAGAATAAACTGGATTTAGATGACCCTAGATGTATTTTTTTCTTCAATTTAATACAATAAAGATACATTTTTTATTGGATTACTGAATACAGGGCTTACATATGATTCAGTGCTAGGCATATTTCCATATTCTATCTTTTTTTGTTGTTTGTTTTTGAGACAGAGTCTCACTTAGTTGCCCAGGCTAGAGTGAGTGCCGTGGCATCATCCTAGCTCACAGCAACCTCCAACTCCTGGGCTCAAGCGATCCTCCTGCCTCAGCCTCCCGAGTAGCTGGGACTATAGGCATGCACCACCATGTCGGGTTCATTTTTTCTATATATATTAGTTGGCCAATGAATTTCTTTCTATTTATAGAAGAGACTGGGTCTTGCTCTTGCTCAGGCTGGTTTCGAACTCCTGACCTCAAGCAACCCGCCCGCCTCGGCCTCCTAGAGTGCTAGGATGACAGGCGTGAGCCACCGCGCCCGGCCTCCATATTCTATCTTTATATACTTTCCCTTGAGGGACTATTTTAACTGGAAAAAATTTTAAATGGCTTCTTTTTATTGAGTCAACTATATATCGAGTACTCTTTTAAGTACTTGTGAGTTTAACTCATTTAATCTTTACAAGAACCCTATGAGTTATTTTCTATTAATTTAATCCTCATTATAGTAAAATTGAGAAATGGAAAGGATAAGCAATTTGCCTACAGTCACAGAGACAGTCAGTGAATTCATAGTTGAACTCATGTTCAAATCCAGGCTGTCTAGCCTGTAAGAGACAAAGATAGTGATTAAAGGAATTAACTGAAACCAGGTGCAGTGGCAGGCGCCTGTGGTCTCAGCTACTCAGGAAGCTGAGTGAGACAGGAGGATCGCTTGAGCTTAGAAGTTTTAGGCCACCCTAGACACCACAGAGAGACCCTAGCTTTAAAGAAATATAATAATAATTATTATAAATAACATATTTATAATTTAATGTTAAATTAGTATCAATTGATTTAACCAAATATTATTAAAACACTACGATGATTTATAATAATTATTATTTACTGAAACAAACAGATGCCTGCCTTATTTCCAAAACTCAGAATCTCTTAAGTGTTTAAATTACTCTATTCCTACGTTCACTGATGTAGCCTCTCGCCCCGCTAGTAAATGGAGCAGTCCACGGGAGCAGACTCTTCATAAGCCTCACTCCTCACTGCTGATCCCCCAGTATCTAGCACATTACCTGGCAGTAAGTGGGCACTCGATAAGTATCTGTTAAGTGAATCAACCTAACTAGATCAAAAGGATAACAACAACAGAAGCACACACTGAGTTCAACTTTCTCAAGGAGTTTGGATTTATTATGGGCAAGAGGAATTCCTGAAAGTTTTGAAAAGGGGAGTAACACAGGAAAGCTATGGTGCAGTCTGACTAACGTATGAAGATCTCAATCATAGAGAAAGGAGAATAAGAAAATACCAAGGAGAAAACTACTTTAGCAACCATGGTTTGAGATCAGTGGTAAAAACTGATGTACAAATATATCTTTCAAGTCTACAAAGGACCCAACAATTGGCACAGGGCTACGTAACATGAGCCCCTTTCCTTAACAGTAATTAAATACCCGTGTAAGGAAGACAACTACTTCCCAGTTAGCTAAACCTCTCAGCTAAAGGCTGACACATTACGCTTTCATTTTCTAGACCTCTTTGCAACATAAAACTTTTGTTTTGCATTGTACATTTCCAATTTCACAACTCAGTATCTTCAAGAAACCGCTGGTAGTTTTCAAATTGGTTATTTCATAGTTAAATCAATGTAATGAAATTTTTATTTCAAAAAAAGCATTGCTTAGGAAAAGATCTGGTCACCACCACTTATGTTTCTCACAGAGGAGGAAAAACAGATTTTGAAGAACCAAATCTATTTTAAGAGAAAAGGCAAAACAAAGTTATCTTCCTCGGACAAAAGCTAGAAACCCCACAGATAAGCCACATTTCAAATGAATTTGGATTCCGCTCATATTACTTAGCACTGTCAACGTTAAAAGAAAATGGGCAAATATGTATTTTCAGTATTCAGTAAGTTGTCAGATACAAACAATAGACACTAATGCTGATACTGAGAACCAAAACACCAAAAATATATTCTTGGTCTGAAGCAGTTCTAGTTATCTGATCAATGGGGGACATTTATACTTCAAATGTATGGTTTCTTATGTTTTGATTGACAATGAACATTAAGGAATTCCTCAAGATGAGAAGAGACAAACAACAGATAAAAAGCTAATGTTCTATTTGTCATTAAATATTACTGTAACATGCTCAATGGGGGCTGCTGTGCTGATTAAAGAAGATAATTAAAGCATGTGAAAACAGACTGGAAGAAACAGCATGGTATAATCAGTAATGTATCTTTACTGATTTAACAATAACAATTACTCTTTTTGAGAGGGTAGAGAAGACCTGAAGTTATAACAGTAATCATATAAAGTTATGTTATCTGGTTTTGAATGACAGGCTCCTATAGATAAAGAGGTCTGGACAGGGTTGTGGTTGAATGATATGGAGGAGATCCCAAACTCTATTGACAAAACAAACTATTTTTACATATCAAATGTATTCAGAACTATTTTACTTTCAGCTACCAACTTCAACATGTAGTTGTCATTTAGGATATCTCAAACGGATCTCCCACTTTTTATTTTAAATGAGGTAAAGCAGCTCCTTTTAAACTATGTAGCATTTTAGTGCTATTTTTAAAACATTATGTATCCTAGAAAGTAATTTTAAATAAAACCTCCATAAATCACATAGTTTCTTAAAACTTTGGGGGGGCAAAAAGCCCACCACTAGTCATAAACATGTTCTTATTAGGACCTATTAATTTCAATAATATTTAACAAACACAAATTTAAACGATAATTTAAGATTATGAGTTAATAAAAAGAACATATTAATATTAACCCATCTTTAGAGTTGCCAGTTATTTTATTCAAGCTTTAGCTTCCACACTTCAATACATGTATAATTAGAATGAGAAATACAGAAATGCAGTTAGTAGTGCTCATAATTATATTAAATAAAGTAACGTACGCTACAACGAGAGAATACAAGTGAATTCAATTAGACAGCATTTAGAACAATTAGAATGCACAACTTGTTAATAAGTGCAATACAATAACTTTTTCCCTTGCAAAGTCCATTTAAAGCACATGTCATTTTCAAACTGATGCTTCAGGACGACGGTGAGACATGTCAA
Organism: Microcebus murinus; assembly: GCF_040939455.1. Taxonomy (NCBI): domain Eukaryota; kingdom Metazoa; phylum Chordata; class Mammalia; order Primates; family Cheirogaleidae; genus Microcebus; species Microcebus murinus. The sequence goes on along the minus strand of NC_134132.1, from coordinate 12,934,346 downwards.
CGGTGTTGTTATACTTATTAATGAAGACACGAAAGCGCTAAACACCCCCTGACCCCTCCAAAAAAAAAAAAAAAAAAATTCCACAAGTTAGTCAGAAAAACGGTATCAGAACTCAGACTTCCATGCTTCTTTTCACTTGACACTACATATACCACACCTTGGGAAACGAAATTACCTGAGGGTGTTGTGGCTTTGAAATCCTTGGGGGACAGCAGGGCACACTGTTTTTCTGTTTGAAGAAAGAAGGCTGGGTTGTCTACCTGGGGACTGGGTACACCCCGCCAACCCCCCACGGGAGGACCGTGGTCAGCGCTGCCCAGCCACTCCACTGCTGGGTGGCCGCCCGCTGGGGCTGGCTCCACCGGGTTTAACAGTGGCACCCCGCACGCAGCAAAGTCACTAATAAACTGAAGATACTATTTTTTTTTTAGACAAGTGGGAATTTTCTGCTTCACTGATATAAATCAACCATGTCCCCTTAGAATTAAGCAGAATTAGCACGGCTGAACTTAACGGGTAACTAGAAGAGATTGGGGGGGGGGGAAATCTTAAGATATATCCTGGACATTATATAGCCAAAAAATATGTTTGGTTTTTTTTTAAATTAGTTGAGAGTCACTACATACTTTAAATCAGGGGTCCTCAAAGTTTTTAAACAGGGGGCCAGTTCACTGTCCCTCAGACTGTTGGAGGGCCGTTGGAGAGTGCAGCACACATTCCACACATGCGCACTGTGGGCCCGAGACGAGTTGGCTGCTGAGGAGGACAGGCAGCTGTGGCAAAAACACCCGGGGGGGGGGGCCGAATAAATGTCCTCGGTGGGCAGCATGTGGCCCCCGGGCTGTACTTTGAGGATGCCTGCAACAAAGGCCACATGGAAGCATCAAAAGAGGATTATGGCAGGAAGAGAGAGAGAGAGACAGAGAAAGACTGTGAAGTTGTCCTAATATATAACAAATAGGTCCATGATTCCATTTTGCATCTTGGCATTCCCTTGAGTCCCTAAATCAATTCCCCTGATTTCCATTTTCACTAACTTCTGATAGATTCAAGCAAGAGGACTGCAGGTAAGCATGGTTCCTACTGAGATATCTACAGCCCATGTTGGAAGTAATCTGATAATAAGACTTTACGTCTGAGTGGTGATTAGGTAACACCCAAAATAAGCCTTCCACACCAAATTTGGAGGGGTCCTGGAAAAATGATCTTGTTTTGGCACAACAAATATAGCCAAGTTTCAAAGGAATTAATAGAGAGATCATTTCACTTGTGCTTTTGGAGAAAAATTATATGAATGTAAATTTTGAGAAAATTTCTTTCAATGATAACTCCTGTAAAATAAAAGGTTATATTAGGTCAAATAAAGTATTCAAACTCACAGGAGAAGAAAACAGAATTTTGGTTGGCGTCCAGGGGCTGAGAAGAGGTGGAAATAAGGAGCTCCTGTTCAATGGGTATAAAGTTTTAGTCATGCAAGACTAAAAGTTCTAGAGATCTGCTATACAGCATGGTGTGCACAGTAAACAACAATGTACACTTAAAAAATTGTTACGAAGGTAGATCTCATGTTATGTGAGGTTTTCTTAACCATAATAAAAATAAGAAAATAAGGATGAAATATGTAAGAGTTAGATGATTTAGGATGTACTTAGATCATGAAAATCTGGAATTCTTTTTAACTAGAAAAATCAAAAGCTCAAAAAATCTCCATGAAAGTATTTTTTATAATTTTTTTTCCTTTTACCCTCATGAACCTATGAAAATGAACCTATGAAAACCTACATGAAAACCTACATGAAAATATGAAAGTATTTTTAATAACACTGACCAAAAGAATCTTCCAATGTTCGAGACTAGAAATGAAAGAAGAAAACAAGGATTCCCAACAGCCAGAGTCTTTTAATGCTGACTGAGAAGATACTCTAAGAATTATGCTCATCTCTCTTAAAAACCCAGGAAGGCTGGCTCATCTAACAGTACTCAAATTCTCAAAGTTTTTAAAATGAAACAACAGAAAAAAAAAGCCAAAAAATCCTATGTCAAAAAAAATAACAAAAATTTATTGAACAGCTAATATGTGAGAGGCATTTTTATAGGTGTTACTGATGAGGGTGAATATGACAGATAATAAAATTAAATAAGTAAATAAGATACTTTCAGATGATGACATGCCACGAAGGAAACTATGCAAGGTGACTGAAGAGATACTAACTGGTGTGGGGATAAAGGACAGAAGACCCATTTGAGACAGGGTGCTAACAAAGATTTCTTGTCAGGAAATAACACACAGACTCAACTGAATTGCACAGGATTCTAAAGTTAATAAATTTCAAAAGTTGGAAACTAAAAATTACATGGAATCGTATGACATGAAAAAAATGTATCCTAAGAATTCCTGGTTAACAACATGTCACTGATAGGGGAAAGTGGATGAAGGGCACACAAGACTCTGTGTACTATTTTTTGCAACTTCCTATGAGTCTATAATTATTCCAAAATTACCAGTTAAAAAAAAATATTTGCATAACTCTTACCGTTAACTAACAACGAGACATCTTCTACTCTATTTAGGACATTTTTCATTACATACAAAAATCTGCTCTATGGATGCAAAAGCATTAAGAGATTTAGGAAAACAAACCTCCAGTGTAGCGAAATGTCTTTCTACCAACGTGCAGATTAGGTATTTAAAAACCCAGCAACAGAGAAGCAATTATAAATAAACTTTTGGTAATTTTTTTCTCATCTATCATCACTCAAGAGAGAAAATGCAATGAAAGACATCAATGTGTGACAGAAATTTCTCTTCAGAGCGCCTGTTTAAAAAAGCTAAAGACACAAACCTTATTCTGTATACCAACTTTTCACTTCCACAAGAGTAAATGAAATAAGATAAAAAAAAAAAAAAAAAGATGTGATCCTATTTTAGGTGGAGAAGGGAGAAGACAGGGACAGATACCTTAAAATATCTTACCACCTTTCCTTGGACTTGTTTCAAGAACTGCAAATATAATTTAAACCAACTCACTTTAAAATCCATACATCACTCCATATCATGTACTGCTTCTGGATGAGGGATTTAGTCCTCAATCTAAAATTTTAACGGCTGTTGCTAAAAAGACTGTGTAATGGGCTCCAGTTAAGATGGACGGTTGAGCACATTCATTTACCTCTGCTTTCTTCTGAAATACTGCTGCTATGGACTGAATCGTGTCCCTCCAACATTCATACTTTGAAGCCCTACCCCTAACATGAAGGTACTTGAAGACAGGCCCTTTCGGAAGGAATTAGGTTTAGATGACGCCATGAGCACAGGGCCCTAATGATGGACTCTTGTAAGAAGAGAGGGCAGAAAGCTTGCTGCCTTTCTCTCCCCCACGTGAGTACACAGCAAGAAGGCAGCAGTCCGCAAGCCGGGAAGAAGAGCCTTCCACGCAGAACCAGCCACGCTGGCAACCTGACCTCCAGCCTCCAAAGTCGTGAGAAAATAAACTTCTGTTGTTTAAGCCTCCTAGTGTATGGTGTTTTGTTACAGCAGCCCAAGCGGACTAATGTATTCACTACAATAATTGTTAAAAGACTTTTTTTTTTTTGAGACAGAGTCTCGCTTTGTTGCCCAGGCTAGAGTGAGTGCCGTGGCATCAGCCTCGCTCACAGCAGCCTCCAACTCCTGGGCTCAAGCGGATCCTCCTGCCTCAGCCTCCCGAGTAGCTGGGACTACAGGCATGCACCACCATGCCCGGCTAATTTTTTCTATATATATTAGTTGGCCAATTAATTTCTTTCTATTTATAGTAGGGACAGGGTCTCAATCCTGCTCAGGCTGGCTTCGAACTCCTGACCTTGAGCAATCCACCTGCCTTGGCCTTCCAGAGTGCTAGGATTACAGGCGTGAGCCACTGCGCCCGACCAGAAATTTTTTTTTTTAAAGATATAAACTCTTAAGACCAAAAAGAATTTTTACAAAATGAGAGCAACAAAATTATGGATACTAAAATAGCAGAAAGACTTGTGGTAACTGACTGAGCAAACCCTACTGGAATCTTAAAGTAAGTGCAGGGAAAGTGGAAAAGCAACCAACGTACCACAGACCACGGAAGCTCCGAGGTGCTCAGGACTTGGTGGTACTAGGTACACCTTTGGACGCAGAGGTGAACACGGGACTACACAGAGGAGAGCTGGTAGAAAATAAGTTGCAGAGCACTCAGACTACTACGTAAGCACTGGAATGGAGACTTGTTCAACGAAAAGAGTAAGAGGGGGAGTGTGGATTGGGAGCACCGGGCACAGCGTGGGCACAGAGAATTAAAACAGAAGCTTATATACTGCACGTTGAGGGTCCTCAAACCTTTCTTCCACTTGGCTTCCAAAATGTTGAGAGTCAGACATGTGTCTTCTAAGCAGAGACTGGCAAATTCTCTGAGAAATCTCCCTAGCTCAGGGGAAAGATCGCCAACAAAAAGCCCAGCAAGATCACCCTACAATGAAGCCCACAGTTGCAAACTCCACACATAATTAAAAAGCGGCCCATCCGCTTCATAATGCTCCATTCTTACAAAAGAGCAGATGGTCAAGGATGAGACACGTGAGGACATTCTCTAAGATGAAAGACAAAAACAAAAACAAGTTGATAAAAAGGCAGCCTTTTCATTAAACCTGAAAGAAACAGGTATTCAGGGGCATGAAAAGAGAAGAAAATGCATCCATGTAAGAATAGAAACCAATTAAAAAAAAAAAAAGAATTCTTAGAAACGAAAAATATAAAGCCACAAATGAAGAAAAACGCCCACGGAAGGGATGGATGATAAAACTGAGGGGTTCTCTAGCAAGCAGTCAAAACACAAAGACAGAAAATGAGAGGAGCAGTCTGAGAGAGATATCTGACTAGAAAGGGAATATTATTTCCAGAGGAGGGGAGGATATTATTAAACAATTCACAAAAGCTTCCCGAATTTAAAGGGTATGAATTCCCAGACTGAAAGGGTCCATCCAATGAGTACGTAGCATAATGTATAAAAATAGGTCCACCAGAAGGCACATGATCCTGGAATTTTAGAATAGTAGGGAAAAGGGGAGGAAACCTAAAAGCTTCCAGAGAAAAACTAGGTCACAGAGAAAGAACCAAGAACCTAGGTAAGCTTCTGATTTCTCAATAGGAGTGTAGAAATCTAGAATACGATAGAGAAATTATTTTTTAAACTCTGAGAGAAAATGGTTTGCGACGTAGAATCCGATACCCGCTTAAAGGAGGACTGATATAACGCAAGTGGCAAGATTATTCACTGGGATCCTGAGTGCTCACACGGGGCTGCAGGGACAAGAACCTTGCTAAGTAAGATACTGGCGATCTCCCCATAGGAGGGGCAACCCAAGCTCAACTCCCCATGAGACTGGTGGCTTCCAATCTTTAGGAGGAGGGCCTCCTGGGACTAGACAGCTAGCATTCTCCAACAACTCGACTGTACTCGCTCCAAATCCACTACTCACATGACCTGGATCATAAGAAGTTTTGTGTTTCTTCACGGCTAAGATTGCTCTCAAGCACATCCTTTAGCAGTGGAGAAGAACAGGAGACAGAGAGGAGGGAAAGGTGGGATCTTTCCACCTAAATGCAAAGCCCACCTGTGTACTCCGTAGATCTCCCCAGAACATTTCTGTATGGGATGATGAAGGCGGTGGACTTGTGCCTTCTTTTCCTGTATAGACCCAATTTTCTAAGTTTCCTTTTATAATAGAGCCATGCAAAATAGAATCCATCCCCCCAAAATGAAAAGGTATCCCAGGATGACATGAATGGAGCTGTAAGAAGGACAGCTGTGCGGTTGGTCTGGAGAGCAACTACTACAGGTCACACAGAGGCCCCTGAGCAGCTTAGGGCCTCATGGGAAGACAAAGACACAATTACCACACAGGAGGTTCAGAAACAAAACACTATTTCAGAAGGGAAAAATTTTTTCTGTGATTAAGGAAGTCAAAAAAACTTCTATCAAGGAAATGTGACTTCATCCAAGCTGAGATTTAGACATACTGAGATGAAGGAAGAGTCTCCCCCGCTCAGTTGAGGCATTGCAAGTGAAGGACCAAAATAAGAGTGTAGACACATTTGGGGACTTCAAACAGCCCAGTTTGGTTGAAATACGGAAAAGGAAATAAACAATAGAAATAAGGTATGCTTAAAAAAAAAAAAAAATACAGGCCGGGCACAGTGGCTCACGCCTGTAATCCCAGCACTCTGGGAGGCCGAGGCGGGCAAATTGCTCGAGGTCAGGAGTTCGAAACCAGCCTGAGCAAGAGCGAGACCCCGTCTCTACTATAAATAGAAAGAAATTAATTGGCCAACTAATACATATAGAAAAAATTAGCCGGGCGTGGTGGTGCATGCCTGTAGTCCCAGCTACCTGGGAGACTAAGGCAGCAGGATCGCTTGAGCCCAGGAGTTGGAGGTTGCTGTGAGCTAGGCTGACGCCACGGCACTCACTCTAGCCTGGGCGACAAAGCGAGACTCTGTCTCAAAAAAAAAACAAACAAAAAAAAACATATAACCAGATCACAGATTTGCTTTAAATGTCATGCTAAGAAATTTAGATTTTGTTCAAAAGGAAACAGTGTGTTTAAAAGGGCCGGGGTGGAGGTGATAGCAGTTCCAGAAGAGGAGCCTTGAGTGGAACAGACTACTCCAGAGTAGAAAATTCTCGGGAACTGCCGGCACCTGCAATCCATGTGCTGCGAGAATAGCACCTATTTTCCATTTAATATTAATAGTACTGTTACAGAACTGTCTCTGTCCATTCAAATAAATCTAGATTTATTTGGCTTTATTTATCCGGATTTATTCTGGCTTCTGTGGAAAATACCTGTGGATTTGTTTGATGCTCTTCTTCGAATTTCTGTCACCATTAGTCGTGAGACTTGGGTTGTGAACTGCAGAAGATCAGAGAATTTTTCTGTCATTGTATTTGGCGGAGCATTCCCAAAAACCTGTAGATAAGGAAAAACATGTTTAATGAAGTATTGTCACCTTTTAAAAAATTCCATAACTTTCAAAGTGTGGGATGACTTGAAAATCAAGTCAAAAGAGTATACTTACATAGTTACTCCAGATATGAATATGTTTAAAATACTGTTCTTTCAATAAATCGTCACACGTCTAGTCCCACTTTCCTATATTAATTAAATGACTTGTTGAATAAATCATCAAAAATAAAATCTACCCCCATAATATGCCGAAATAAAAAAATAAATTAAAAAAAATAAAATAAAATAAAATATAACAGCCAAAAATGTTATTTATAAAATTTGACTCAATCTCACTAAAAACTTTAGAAAATACAGTATTTTTCCCTCAGGAAACCTAAATTGAGAATTTACAGAAAAGTTGATGGCCTACAGACACACTGAATGGTGAAATGCAGAGAATACTGATCTACTGCTAAACCCATCATATCTCAGAATTTCTAAATTCTAAACGTAAGAATTTTCAAAACACGGGTGTTATGAAAAAGACTACGATGAAGAAAATAAATGGAAAGGTCATGAGATAAACTTGTTTTTACAAAAAATTGAAGACAGAGGAAATTTAGAATAAATAATTCTTAAAGATAAACCGGTATGGGCTCAGCAAAAAAGAATAAGAAAAACCTGGATGGACCATCATAGAAAAAAAAAAAAAAAAAAAAAGTATCTTAATGGCTATATAACTAGATGTATCCTGTAATACTGTTTGTAAAAATGTTTTTATAGCTGAAAGGAAATTCTCTATCTTCTAAAGAGGTATTATCCTCTCCATTATAATACTTATCACACAGTATTTTGTTATTCTTATTACCTATTCAAATGTCACGACAGTAGCAGGAGACGGAACCTACTCCTATTTGTTTTCTCTGCCTTCTAGAGTGATGCTCCCTACACATGGCCGTTTACTGATATGCTGCCCGTCCCCAAACCAAATTCCAGAGAACATTTAGGGAACACTGAAGAAGAACATCAGAACATAATCTAACAGTAAGAAAGAAAACAAAATAAGTAAGTAAATAAAAACAAATCAAGGTTATGGAGATGGACTAGAAAAAAGACTAAATAAAAAAAAAATCTAAGATCAAAAAGACCTCTTTAATTTTCAATGTTTTGGTCACAAATTTTGGCTCTGTCACCCAGTCAGTGACACCATTCATAACATCCTTAGGGTAAGAAAAAAATATATTTCAGGAAGTACTTCTATTCCTCATAGTAGAGTGGCCCTCCTTTATCTGTGGGGACCTGTTCCAAGAGCCCCAGTGGATGCCTGAAACCATGGATAGTGCCATACCCTATATATACTGTGTTTTGTCCTACACATGCCTACTTATACCGAAGTGTAATTGACAAATTAGGCACAGTAAGAGATTAACAACAACTAGTAACAAAATACAACAATTGTAACGATATACTGCTCACAATTTCACGAATAGAAGATTTGCCCTCATCATAGGTCTTAGCAACCTCAGCATATGGTTTTTGGTCTTCCCTTATTAAGTTGAGAGCTTTCACCCTCTCACTTTGAAGAAAGCGCTTCTCTTTGGTATATCAGAATTGCCAGCATAGCTACTGTCACGCTTTGGGGCCATCATTAAGTAAAACACGACTCCTTGAACACGAGCACTGGGATAGCACCAGTGATACCACAACAGTTGATCTGACAACTAACACCACTGCCCAGTGACTGGCGTGAGGGTGGCGTCTACACAGCACGTATATGACGGACAAAGGGACGATCCACACCCCCAGAGGGACAGAAGCTGGGCAGTGTTATGATCTCAAACTTATGAATTATTTCTGGAATTTTCCATTTAATATTTTTGGACCATGGTTGATTTGACCGTGTGTATCTGAAACCACGGAAAGCAAAACCAAAGATAAGGAGGGATTATTGAGTAATATTAAAAAAAAAATTCCTTTCAAAGATCCTTAAAAAAGGATGTAACAAATAACAATATCCTTCTAATACAAAATGTTTCTTACATTCTTATAACAGATCCTATATTTCTTACAATCGCCCTCAAATTAAGTTGAAAACACTAAAATAAAAAATTCCACAAGGGTATACTTCTATATCTGGTCTGTTCATCAACTTGACAAAGGAGTGATTTTTAATAATCTCAAAGGAATTTAATAATTCCATTTATAATAATTTTATATTAATAAATAATATAATTATAATATAAATAATTAATAATTCCTATTATTTAATAATAAATTAAATAATGAATTAATAATCTCCAGGAATTCATCAATAAATGTTTTTTTGCTGAGATTTTTGACAAATGTTGTGCTTACATTCAATCTTATACCACATGTTAAATAAAACTCATAGAAAACTTGAGATAAAAATTGAGAACCCTAATACAGATATATGCTTAAATAGCCATTCTATCTGCACTCAGAGATGAGTAACTTTTTAATGATAGTATTTATAAATATTCCTATTACTCAGAATACATTAATGTATATTTTGCTCCTAAGAATTATTAACAGGTATTTTATTCCTAACTTATTAATTTTTCCCAAGTTATTAAGGTAACTTCATAAAATTAATAGCTCATGTCTTAGACAGTTGTAGGGATATGATTATTCCAACAGTCTTCCTGCTGGGTAAATAATACGCTGCTGAAAATGACACTAACTTTTCACATAATCCTGATGTTTACAGCTTTATTTCTGTAAATAAATTTTTTTCAAAAGATAAATGAAACTGGCTTGGATTTACCAACCCAAAATCAGTACTATAGAGAATTGGCTATTCATATTTGCTAATCTGAAATGAACAAACATTGCTTCTTTGACACAAAAATACTTAAGAGTCTAATGAGCCAACACTATTGATTCATTCATTCATTCACTCAAAAATATTTATTGACCTCCTATTATATATACCAGGCCATGCTCTAAAGGTGATGAATACAAATAAATAAAGCAAATATGACAACTGTGCTCATGGAGTTTACATTTTAGTACAGAAGACAAATAGTAAACAAGTTAAAAATTGAAATTATGTGAAGACAGTGACATGTTATGGAGGAAGTAAAACAAGGTAACTGAAAGAGAACGCCTGGGGTGGGAAGAAAGTTGTCAGAAAAGATCTTTCTGAGGAAATTACACCGCGGCCAAAGGATGATACTGAATGATTAGGAAAAGCTACAATTCAAAGAGACAAAAGAAAGACGGTTCCAGGCAGCAAGAACACAGATGTGCAAAGACCTCAGAGTAAGAATGAGACTGGGGTAGTCGAAGCAGCAAAAAGAGGCAGGTAAAGCTGGAACATTCTGTATAAGAGAGACTGTTTATATTAACAACAAGATAAGGTTGGATGAAGTATGAATCTGACAGTTTAGATAATACTGAATGCATAAGGTAGCAAAGAAAAGAGTGTACTTTCTGTGATTGACTTAAACAATTAAATCTAAAAATATTAGGTTATGTTTTCAATACCTTCAACAAATACTGGAATTTCTTGAAAATATACAGTGATTCCATCATTTACATAAATGTTTGCCAGAGGGGATGGAGCATGGAGCTGAGAGTCAGGAGGCTTTGACTTTACTTCTCACTCTCGGAGACTACTAACTATTGGAGGAAATTTTCTGTTTCTTAGTTTCCTTATCTGTTAAGGGAAAGAGTTGGGCAAGAGAACTGGTGACACATTCAACTCAAATGGGATGATTCTATAACAGACATGTGACATTCATAACAGACTAAAAAAAAAAAAAAAAACAGTACTAAGGGACAAAAATGCCTTCTAGCTAATTCACTAAAAATAACAACAATTACCATATAATGAGCATTAAAAATGCACCTAGCACTATTCAAATACTTGATGTGTCATTTAAATCTCACAAAATCCTACAGAATAGGTGCTGTTAGAATCCTAATTTTACAGATAAGTAAACTAAAGGTTAGAGAAGTTACCTTAAAACAAGAGGTGGCGGAGACAATTTAAAACTAGATTTTTCCACCCAAGTGTCCATCAATCCAAGAATGGATTAATAAAATGTGGTATATGTATACCATGGAGTACTATTCAGCTCTAAGAAACAATGGTGATATAGCACATCTTATATTTTCCTGGTTAGAGCTGGAACCCATACTACTAAGTGAAGTATCCCAAGAATGGAAAAACAAGCACCAGATATATTCTCCAGCAAACTGGTATTAACTGAGTAGCACCTAAGTGGTCACACAGGTACTACAGTAATAGGGTATTGGGCAGGTGGGAGGGGGGCGGGTATATACATACATAATGAGTGAGATGTGTACCATCTGGGGGATGGTCATGATGGAGACTCAGACTTTTGGGGGGAGGGGGGAAATGGGCATTTATTGAAACCTTAAAAACTGTACCCCCATAATATGCCGAAATAAAAAAAATTAAAAAAAAAGAAAAGAAAAAAAAACCTAGATCTGTCAGATTCTAAGCAGGGTTATTAATTACTCAGTACTATATTTTCTCAAACTTTGTATGAATCTCTCACTGTAACTTTGCTATCATTCACGTTTACAAGGAAACAGCATGGTCAGACCTGCTTTCAAAAGGGTCATTTTTAATATCCACCTAAATAAATTTTAGAAAATGTCCCGGCACCTCCTCAACTAAATGTTTTTGGCATTCAGGCAGAACAAACTGAATGGTGTTATCTAACGGCATGCATAAATTAGAGGCTCGAATATGTTGCTGTAGGGTGCTACTCAGTAAGAATTTATTAAATATGACTAATAAAAGAGAGAGGCTGGAATGTTTACAAAATTTTAAAAATGGAGTCTTTTGTTTCCTAGATATATGTATCATAACATCTAAAATTAAGTGAAAGCATACTGACCATCATTAGTCCTTTAGTAATTTGCTATAAATAACAAAGTTAAAATATAAACGATGATGTAATTATATCACTTCATATTGTAAAACAGTTAAGATTCCTTATCAATTAATATAAATGATTAGGGAAACATTTACCTCATACTGTTTTTGTTTCTAAGGACCCTGAACTGAGCGGAGAAGAAACAGAATGCCTAACTCAGCCCCATCTTCTGCTCCCGGGCTGTGCCTGCCTGCTCTGGTGTGGTTGCAACTGTCAAATCTGCCAGTGACTGGGTAAGTAAACACTTCAGGGGGGAATTCAGCAAACTTTCTGCTGCACAGACCCGAGCCACCTTTCTCTAGTATCCAACTGTATCGGGGTTATGTGGTAAGTAATGAAAAGCTGCAGCAAATAGTTCATCTGTCACACTTTTTTTTTTTTTTTCATCCACTTCTGATCTCTCTCTTATTGGGTTCTAAACTTGGGTGACCTCTCTCCACAACTTAAAAAGTAAAGGTCATTTGTAAAAGACTAAAAAAGGAAACTACATTCAATTTAAATATTTCTTAAACATAAACTGGAAATAAGTTCAAAAAACAAGGGGAGTCTCTTAAAGAAGATCTAGTTGGTAAAGATCACATTCTAAAATACACATGAAGTATGATGACATATACCAAAGAATTAACAATGGCAGTTAAGGAATTTTCAGACAACTAAAAATGCTGTTCATTCTGAATTAAGTTTAAACCAAGTATTTTCTCTGTGAGCTTTTGTTCTTGCGGCTAAAGGTTAATTATTTTTAAGAATGCTGAATAAATATTATTCAGCTGTTCTCAGACTCCACCATAATCTTTCAGTTTGAGAGAACCAAAGAGAGGGAGGATAGCAGCAGCCTCCCTGCAAGACTGTAATGAAGACCACGGGAGGCATTTCAGGCACCCAGCAAGAGACCTGGCCCGGAAAAAGGACTCAGCACATGTCATTTCCCAACCCTGTCTCCGAAAGGCAAAATTACACATTGAAATAACACTATTAAGCGTAATTTTAAAAACTGCTCTGTAGATAGACTGCTGTCCATGTCTAACAGTATTATGGCTCATTCGCCATTTAGGACAACTCAGGCAAAGTCTCAAAAATCAACACTGCAACTCATTTTTAGCAGTCACGGTAGAACTAACTAGTTTGGCTGTAGGGCTTCTATGTTGTATGTGACAATGTTGACTGTTCTCCTTCTAGAAGCCTTTTATTAATATTTCCTGAGTTCTCTAACACCACCATCTCCTCATTCTTCTTGCACTGTCATTGCCTAGCTCCTGGTCTGTATCCTCTATGGGTTCCCTTCTTTCAGTAAACGTTCACATTCTCCATAGTTCATTCTGAGCCTGGTGTTCTTCTCATTGGGAAGTACAAGCCATGAGTAACCTCTTGGTCCCTTTCAGGGTCTCATCAACCACATCTCTGCCATTACGTCCCCCAAAACCATGTATCCAGCCAGTGCCTGCTGAATACCTCCACCTATAAAGCTCGGAAGGGTTCAAACTAAATACTCCAATCTGAACCTGCACCCTAAACCTTTCTTTCTCAGCTACTGGCAAAAATGATCACCTGGTTTCCCAAATTGGAAACTCGGGAGACAACCTTGCCTTGGCCTCTTTTATTCTATTGCTTACACTGCTTTATTGGCTCTGCATGCCTCCAGGAAAAAGCAACAGCTCCTAATACGATGACATATACAATTTCCATCACCATCTGCTTTCTTGTCAATCTTGGTGGTCTTACTTTTCGCCCCTCCTTGATGTAAAATCAATCAATCGCTTATAGACACTAGCATGTATTAAAATGTTTGTTGCCTTTTGCCTTGGCTCATACTTTAACTTCTACTATCTTCTTAATTTAGCCCAGTTTATTCCTAATGTGGCTGATGCTTATCTTGTACAGGCTCAAGCACCCATCACATTCTTGAGGAAGACTTTCCTTCACGGATCCCCTCAGACAGCTATCTTTAGGGGTGCCATGGTAAACCTCCTGTGTCTCTAATATTACATTTCTTTCTTATTGTATTATCTGTTTATGTGTTTATATCTTCCCCAGCAGATTTAGCTCATCTCAGCAACTCAAATTCACAGGACAGTGTATGGCAAAATGTGTATTTGTTTGATATGAGTTCAATGAATAAATCAGTGAATACACAACAACAGAATAAATGAAGGAATGAGAAAACGAACAAACATGGGGTCTATATGAGCCTTGAACTTTGAGTGATACATAAACTGACCAATTATTTCAGCATAAACAGTTTATAATTTTGTAACAAAAACAATAATAGATACAAGTTTCTGATGACAAATATTTGTTAAGTGCTTCAAGTATATCATCTTAACTTAATCCTCACAACAACCCCATAAAGTAGATATCCTTTTTCTTATTTTACAGCCCCGAAACTGAAAGTGACTGCCCCTCCTCAGTGCAGATGACTAGAGACCTAATCCCCACAGGGGAAGAACAGGAATGCCAGCACAAACTGAGGATGACAACACTCATGTATGGAAATTGGAAATTAAGTAGAAGTCTACCTACTGAACAGGAGACATCAGCCTTGTCCCTTAACCTGGCTTGAAGAAAACACTAACAGCGAGGGTCATATATGCTCCATGCAGAATAGAGAATCACTCCCTCCAGGAATATCAACACATCCTAAAGAAAAGACCTAAGAATACTGAAGTTGAGAGGGGGTCTTTCAATTAAATAACCCAGCCAGATCATCTTTCTTTCTTTCTTTTTTTTTTTTTTTTAAAAAGAGACAGAATCTCACTTTGTTGCCCAGGCTAGAGTAAATGCTGTGGTGTCAGCCTAGCTCACAGCAACCTCAAACTCCTGGGCTCAAGCAATCCTCCCGCCTCAGCCTCCTCCCGAGTAGCTGGGACTACAGGCATGCACCACCATGCCTGGCTCATTTTTTCTATATATATTCTTAGTTGTCCGATTAACTTCTTTCTATTTTTAGTAGAAACGAGGTATTGGTCTTATTCAGGTGTCAAACTCCTGACCTTGAGCAATCCGCCTGGCCTGGCTCAGCCTCCCTGAGTGCTAGGATTATAGGCGTGAGCCACCGCGCCCGGCTCAGATCACCTTTCTTACCACTTAAAAAGTGGTAAATAAATTTGCATGGATAATTTCTGGTTAATATTCTAATATTCTATTCTTTTTATTTTAATATCTCATTCTTAAATATCAACACAGACAATCTGAAGATTCTTCTACATGAAAGAGAATAACATAGAGAAAAAAATTAACTTGGATGGGCCGGGCGCCGTGGCTCACGCCTGTAATCCTAGCTCTCTGGGAGGCCGAGGCGGGTGGATCATTTGAGCTCAGAAGTTCAAGACCAGCCTGAGCAAGAGCGAGCCCCCATCTCTACTAAAAATAAAATTAAAAAAAAAAAAAGTTAATTGGCCAACTGAAAATGGAAAAAAAAAATAAAGGAATAAAAAAAACAAATTAAAAAAAAAATTAACTTGGAGCAAACGATGCTAGAAGTGAATATGCTAGAAGAAACAATGCTAGAGCAAACATAATGCTAGAAGTGTAAGAAAATATGAAAAAGCTTTAATACTTTTAAGGGATAAGAGTAGATATTGTGCAATATAAAAAGAAAAGAAGGAAATTAAAAATATGATAGCACAACGTTAGTCTAAAAGATCTAATATGTGACTGACAGAGCTCCAGAAAAGAGATATATAAAACATAGGGCAGAACATTCTCAAAGAAAGCTTTCAGAATATTTTCCCAGAATTGAACAATACCAAGTTTTCAGATTAAGAAGACTTATCATGAAGCCATCATAAAATTTCTAAATAATGAGAAAAAGAAGAGCCTAGACAATTTCAGACAGAGGGACAAATAGAAAAAGCAATAATACAGAGACCAAGTGAGACCAGGGGGAAGAGAGCAAGTCAAAAATTGAGGGGTGAGGAGAGAAGAAGAAATAGTCAAGGGCCGAGAGACAGATCCTGGGTGGGGGATCCAACAAGAGAAAACGACAAAGGGGAGAGAGAGACAGAGAGAGATAGGGACAGAGACAGGGAGAGAAGGAGAGACATGGGAGGAGAGAGAAAGACAGTGATGGGGGAGAGAAACACAAATGATGGCGTTGAGAGATGGGCAGAGAGACAGAGATAGGAAGAAAGAAACAGAAACGGGAGAAAGGAGGAAGAGACAGAGACAGGAGAACAGGGCAAGGGAGAGAAAACCAGGGAGAGAGAGAAGGAAGAGGAGACAAACGGGGAAGGAGAGAGGGATGGAGCAAGAGAGAAAGAGGAGCAGGAAAGGAGAGAGAGACACAGAAGAGGGAGACAGAAATAGAAACACGGAAAGAAAGAAACTGAAACAGTTATGAAGTCTGGGGAAAAAGAAATTCTATAATAATGGGGAAAATGCGGTATACTTTAAAGTTCATCTTTCGATAAATGTATACCACTGTCAGTAGACAGTAAACACTGAATACTGCTTACAAAAATGGGATAACTATATAGAAAAAATAAGGGGGTTAGGAGTGCTGAGTATGCATGCTATGGTTTAGAGCGACAAGAAGTAAAAAAGGCAATTCTCACACTGCTCAGTGGGAAGTCAATTAAAACTGAGTAATCAAGAAAAGAGGAGTGAAAGTATGTTATTTAAAAGGCTTTCGTGGCAGCAGCAATTAGTGGCAGAGAGCAGGAGGGCACCTGTAAGCCTGTGGAACTATTTGACTTTTGAAAACTAAGTACTTGTAAACCTTCAACAAATATAAAAAATTATTTAAAAAAAAAAAAACCAACAAGTTTACTGCAAATAATAGACAAAATACATTAAAATATTAACTCTAATTTTTAGAGTCTTCATGCCGTATAACTATCCTTGCACAGAATCTCTTACAGAAAACCAAGCAAACAACAAAACAAACTGCAATGACTTTTTTTTGAAAGTGTACAAAGAGCTCGGGCAACCGTACCACTTGGTGTAACGAAACCATCACTTCCAAAGATAAGAGAAATAACACAAATGATAATTCACAATCTACCCCTCTTTCAAAGCCCTGCCAATTACAGAAACATTCCACAAAAGGCTCACACAGCCTCCCTGTAGCCTGCTAGAACTGAAGAAATTCTAAGTGTGGTTCATTCTGAGCAGGTTTCATATCACATCACATTAATTTATAGCGAACTGAAAAAGCAAGAAATAAAAACATCAAGCTTCTTAAAAATCTAACTCATGCTACCATTTTTTTTTCTAACTATGACATAAGATTAACCTTAAAATTCCTATTCCTGATTCCTTGAAGGAGTGTGGCTTGGCAACCCGCACTTACCCTGTTGAACACTGGCAGCATCATGTACAGCTTCTCTTCTTGTTCCTTCTGGGTCATGTGCCGGGGAGGGTGGCACAACTCCGTGAAGAGCCGACGCAGGTGCATCAGTCCTAAGGCGTTGTCCTGCGGGCTGCACTCCTCCTGCCGCGGCCGCCCCATGATCCTCTTCACCATGTTCATCTTGGCTGGCTGGTGAGGAACACTTCTAATCCTGCAGAAAGATGGCAATACAGAAACGGTCAAATGCCATCATCTTGAGCAGGTGAAGCACGCATGTCGGAGTTTATCGAAAGTCTGCAAAAGAGGCCGGGCTCGGTGGCTCACGCCTGTCATCTTAGCACTCTGGGAGGCCGAGGTGGGCGGATTGCTTGAGGTCAAGAGTTTGAAACCAGCCTGAGCAAGAGCGAGACCCCGTCTCTACTATAAATAGAAAGAAATTAATTGGCCAACTAATATATAGAGAAAAGATTAGCCGGGCATGGTGGCGCATGCCTATAGTCCTAGCCACTTGGGAGGCTGAGGCAGGAGGATCGCTTGAGCCCAGGAGTTTGAAGTTGCTGTGAGCTAGGCTGACACCACGGCACTCACTCTAGCCTGGGCAACATAGTGAGACCCTGTCTCAAAAAAAAAAAAAAAAAAGTTTGCAAAACAGAAAATTATGTCTAAAATTATTTCTTTGTACATCCTTAAACGGAAAAGACAGAGAAGCAAAGTTAATTTTGATGTATCTCCCTGAATGACAAATTATGAATCATGGCACTCAAAAGTTCTCACTAGCCTTGCCACAATTTGTATTAAATATAAAACGTTAATCAGATAAGTAACAAATGTTTCCAATTAAGTTAGTTATATCAAGCTCAACAAGGATCAGAAATCTTACTAATACGTTACTTAATATTAGTACATTAAATATGAAATGTCCAGTTTCGAACCAAAAACGTAGTTTATTATATCTCAAACAAGAAGCAATACAATTAATCAAAGTATGCACCTAAACTATTGACATAGTATTGCTATCTTAACAGTATTCAGGTAAGGGTGTATGAATGTGTATTAAATCCTAATATAAAATGTATCCCTTGCTAGAGCTGTAGTTTAAAAATACACAAACTAACCACTGTGTTAAAGTATATACAAAATCAACACCACCACGTTTTCAGAAAGCACCATTACTCCTTCTTAACCACTACTAACTATGCCAGCAATTAGCTAATTCCAGACACAAAAACAGGATATCTTACAAAAGGAACCAGGAAGGCTGGGAACCAGGAAGACATTATGGATGTGCAGAATCTTGATGCAAGGCAATTTGCTTTTGAATCTGTAGAAAAACAGGCATTACCTGAGATTAATTTTTAATTTTGCTGCATAACCACACAAGCCAGTATGCCATTTCTTAAGAAATAAAAGACTACTGCAAGGCTAGAATGTTCTTTACTAAACATCTCCCTATTGATTTTTAAAACTGTAAAGAGGACATGCATTTTAAATACACTTGCCCTTGAGAATTTTGAGTGAAATCCATATTTGGCTACAGCCATATGCTTATGCACTCTAGCTTCACGGCAACAGGAAGATGGGATATGGTATCATAGGTGAGGAGCAGAGTGTAATTTGTACACTTTCCAATGGCCAACAGCAGGAAACAGCGCTTAGACACATAGGCAAGGAGCCCAGGAGAACACTTAAATTACAAAACAACAAAAATTAGTCCAGGTCATGGATGTTCAGCATATTTCATTCTTGGAAAATAGGTAAGTCTTCCAAATATAAATATTAAAATCTCAACAAGCATAGTCAAATAACTTACTGTGTGCTGGTATTTATGGTCCTGGAAATTGCCACAACAAAAAAAAAATGTGAAGTAAACTATAAAAATTTTGTAAATTAGCTAAATTTTAGATTATGCACAGTTTTGCTTTCTTTTTTGTTCTTAGTCTTTTTATAATCTAGAGATTGTGGGTAGGACTCAGGGGATTCATGATCCTCAAATACTTCAAAAATTTTTGTTTAAGAGATTCTCCAACTTTCAAAGGGGTCTACATCATTTAAAAAAAAAGTCAAAAGTCAAGAATCACAGTCTAGCTAATTAACATATCCATCACCTCACATAGTTATCATTTTTAAGAAAAATTTGGGGGTGAGAACACTTAGTATCTACCCTCTTAGCAAATATCAAAGCATACAATACAGCGTTGTGAACTATGGCACATTGCTGTGCATCAGAGCTCCAGAATTTTCTACCTCTGGACCAACATCTCCCCATCTTCCCCTCCTTCCAGCCCCCGGCAACCACCATTCTACTCTCTATGTCTGTGTGTTTGACTACAGAATATAGACATGCAAGTGAGATCACAAAGTATTTGTCTTTGTGTGACTATGTCATACTTAGCAATATAAACCTCAAGGTTCATCCATGTTGTTGCAAATGACAGGATTTTTTTTTTTTTTTTTTTTTTTTTTGAGGCAGAGTCTCACTCTGTTGCCCAGGCTAGAGTGCCGTGGCATCAGCCTCGCTCATGGCAACCTCAAACTCCTGGGCTCAAGCGATCCTCCTGCCTCAGCCTCCCGAGTGGCTGGGACTACAGGCATGCGCCACCATGCCTGGCTAATTTTGTGTATATATATTAGTTGGCCAATTAATTTCTTTCTATTTATAGTAGAGACGGGGTCTCGCTCTTGCTCAGGCTGGTTTCGAACTCCTGACCTTGAGCAATCCGCCCGCCTCGGCCTCCCAGAAAACTAGGATTACAGGCGTGAGCCACCGCGCCCAGCCAGGATTTCCTTCTCTTTGAGGATGAATACCATTCCCATGTGTGTGTGCACACACACCTCATTTTCTTTAGCCAACCATTTGTCAAGGGACATTTAGGCTCTTTCCATATCTTGGCTATTGGGGATAATGCTGCAATACACATGGGAGTGCAGATGCTCTTTGAGATACTGATAAAAGGGTTCCCTTTTTTCCACATCCTGGCCAACATTTGTTATCTTTTATCCTTTGGATAACAGCCATTCTAACAGTGAGGTGGTATTTCACTGTAGTTTTGATCTGCATTTCCCTGATTAGTGATACTGTGCATCTTTTCGTACACCTGTTGGCCATCTGCATGTCTTCTCTGGAGAAATGTCTACTCAGGTACTTCATTTTTAAATCAAGTTTTAATCTGGATTTTGCTATTGAGTTGTATGAATCCCTTATATATTTTGGATATTAAACCCTTATCAGATATATGGTTTATAAATACTTTCTCTCATTCCATAGGTTGCTTTTTCATTTTACTGTTTCCTTTGCTGTGCAGAAGTTTCTAGTGTGATGCAATCTCACTCGACTATGTTTACTTTTGCTGCCTGTACTTTTGGTGTCATCCCTCTCAAAATCACTGCCTAGACCAATAGCTAGAAGCTTTTTCCCTATATAGCTTCTAGCGGTTTTTTGGCTTCAGGTATTACATTTAAGCCTTTAATTCATTTTGAGTTCTTTTGTTTATGGGATAAGGGTCCAATTGTATACTTCTGCATGTGCATGTCCAATTTTCCTAAAACTATTTATTACAGAGACTGTCTTTCACCACTGTATGCTCTTGGCATCCTTGTCGAACATCAGTTGACTGTAAATACACGGATTTATCTCTGGTATATCTATTCTCTTCCACTGTTCTGTATGTCTGTTTTTATTCTAGTACCATACTGTTAAGATTAGTATAGTTTTGTAATATATTTTGGTATTATGAGGTGTGATGCCTCCAGATTTGTTCTTGCTGTTCAAGTCTGCTGTCACTATTGGGAGTCTTCTGTGGTTCCATATGAATTTTAGGACTGTACTGTTCTTGTAAAGAATGCCATTGGCATTTTGATAAGGATTACAAAGAATCTGTAGATTGCTTTGGGTAGTATAAGCATTTTAGGAACATTAATTCTACCAATTCATGAACACAATTTCTTTCCAATTAGCTATGTCTTTAATTTCTTTCATCAATGTTTCATTACTTTTGGTATACAAGTGTTTCACTTATTTGGTTAAGTTAATGTCTAAGAATTGTATTCTTTTTGTTGCTATTTGCAAATGTGGTTGCTCTCTACCTTTCAGGAGGCCCCCAAGACAATAACAACCCACTCAAAAGACTGTAGTGAAAAAAACTTGGATGAGAATCCAAGCCTTTTAACTTAACTGACTTACTGATGTGTCTATCATAAATTATAAAAATTCTTGGAAACTGTGGCTCTAGTTAGCATGTTTGTTTATTTAGCATCAAGTAACAATCAGAATGTGAAAAAAAAAAATCTTTTTCCAAAGATCTACTAATCAATTTTCGCTTTACTTTGAAAAACCACATGATCACATTATGACAAACATCACCTAACTATACATAATCAAGCTATTGTACTATGGTTATTTACTATGTATCAGATACAAAAGGATACATATCAATCAGCTAAAAGTGACAAAGATTCTGTCTTTGACCAAACTCGAATCAGGCTCCTCTAAAATGTCTCCTCACTGAGGCCCTGCCTTTTGGGCTTCAATCTTCTCTATGCATTGTCCAATTTTAGCAAGAATTCCCCCTAAGTCAGTTTAGCCAGAATCCCTATCCTGCTTATCTGATCACCCCCAATATCTGATGGCATCCCCTCCCTCCACCACGCCCCAGGTGATGGCTGATGACCCTGGCCTGCCTTCAGCAAGAATCTCTTTGGGCTGGTTTAGCCAGAATCTGCCTTTACCCCTGGATGTTTCCTCTTGGCAATTTTCTATCCACGGATCCCCACACCCTGCTCCTCGGCTATAAATTCCCACTGTTCCATACTGTGCTGGGAGCTGAGCTCAATCTTTTTCCTCTTCTGCAAAACCCCGCTGCAATGATCCCCACACCTACCATGACAGTCCTGAATAAAGTCTGCTTATTGTTTTATTTTTTATATACTGTTATTTTATTTTTTTAATTTCAAAATATTAAGGGGATACAAATGTTTTAAGGTAGATGGATCACTTTTGTAATTCTTGAGGTCCCAGCTAAGTGTGCCCATCACCAAAAAATAACAAGTGTCAGAATGAATATATATATATTTTTTAACAGGAACTCACTGGGTTTACTGGTATTTCCCAATTACTCACATAATCTCGATGAAGGGGGAAAAATTCAGATTCCTCCTTTGCTCCTAATTTTACAAAAAACACTTAAGTTTATCAGATTTCTGAATCATTGCTCTGTCCACATTTAAATCATAATTCAGACCAAGAGTATCAAGTCTAAAATACTCCTCAGCAGTGAATGAGGAGAAAGAATAGGTACTTATCAGTCAAATCTGAACAAACATGCCCATATAGTAAGTTAGGCAACTTCAGGTGAAAGGTTCTAAATGCCCCTTGCGTTCTTTCATCTGCAAAATCTTTCCTCATGGCCTTTTTATAAAACATAAATAATATAGTATTTCAATAAAGTACCAAGTATATCAGCTACATTCCACAAATGTTTTCTCTTTTCTTCCTTTATCTTGATCATGAAACATTTAATTCCTTTTTATTTACATTTTTAGATATTTAAGCAAGGGAAAGGACATATTATAAGCTGTTAAAATACTATGTTTTAGAGACTTGCAAAATGCTAAATAAATAAGGGAAAAATTAGTTCTCAGTTGGAATGTTTAATAAGTTTATAAAGCAATATTGAAGAGATATGTAAACTTATAATTATGAGGACAAACCAAAGAATGATTTTTTTTTTTTTTTGGATAATGGTAATACAGGTTTTCAAAATATTTATAAAGATTATTATGTATAAGAGCTGGCTTTCTAATACAGACCCTATTTTGTTTCACAAGAAAAAAGTATTTGTACTGCCTACAGGGGGTTATTTAAATAGCAATGGGATAATTACTGCAATAAACCCAGATAATATTTCTTAATCTAATCTCTTATGTTAATCCTGGAAAACCACTTTAAACCTCCCTAGCCCAAATCCTTTAAACAGTTTTCTATTAAATTATAGAAGGGTACAGAACAAGTAACTAGCCTAAATTTTAAAAACGTATTTGTGAAGTAACCAACTGCCTTTGAGTAGTTCAGCTAAAAACTTAAAATAGCTTTCTTAACTAACTCCTTAATTGGAGAAGAAATAAATAGTTCATATGGCTAAGGGAAATCTCATAGTTTCATCAAAGAATTATAAGTAATTCCTCAGGGCTCTTTTACCCCTTAATCTTTTCAGGAGAAAAATCTCACTTTTCTTATACCTTGAAAAGTAAGGGTAAAAGCTTCTTATACTTTTGAGGAGTGAAGGTAAAACTCTCAGAGGCTGCCAACAAACAGGGTATATAATCCAACAATCTGATATGAACATTTAAAAAATTACAGATATAATCCTGAATTATAATTTTAAATTTCTACTTTCTGAAGCCTTAAGTTTTTTTTGTTTGTTTTGTTTTGTTTTTTGCCACTCAAGGACACTCATCATCAGATTTTAGTCCAATCTATGAGACATTACAAGATCGGCCATTTCCTTGAAAAGACAAAATTCAATTAATTAAAACCTAGTCCCTAGCATTCCCCACCCCTACTGCACGATCTCTCAGATTTCTCTGAACATCTTTTCAGTGTGATTAATTCTCCTCATACGCGAAAACTTCACTTGGACATAATTTACAACAGCTACTGTTAGAATCTACCAGCCACCTTTCCTGACCCCTCCCTACTAGGGCTCCCACTGCTGTTTGGGGGAGCAGGGCTTGCGGCCACTAATGGGATCCCCCAAGGTAGATTTGCCGTAAAAGTTAAAAGGTAGTTATATTTGGCATGATTAATATGGTATAATTCAACTGCATTATGAAATAAACTTTTGTAGGCTAATCTCAGATCCTCAGCATTTGCTGAGAGTGTTTATATATATTATGTTCAAAATTTTGTAAAAAAAACACCTGCAAGAAAATTTTTGTAACATAATGCTTCCATAATTTGTGAATGCCCAACACTGACAAACTGCGCATTCTACATATTTCGGTGAACCTCTAAGTTCAGGTCATTCGGCTGTGTCATCGCTGACCAGTATCCTTAGTGGGATAACCTCAGGAATGAAACTCACTTCAGCTGACCTAAAATTTCCAGGGCCAAATTCTAGACCTTGTGGTCACCAGGAATTTATTTCTGACATTTCAAATTCTGAAATCTCGCTCTGAGATCATCTTTTAATCCATCCACCTTTCCCACTCACTGAATCTGTGGTCGGCACTGGAATGCTTACCCCTTGATTTCTCCCAGACCAGGCTGAATTCTCAAACAGGACTTGCACTCCCCCTGCAGTCCTGGCCTATACACCTTCCCAGCAGGTATTCCTGTCCGGGGGACCTAGCCACACTGTTTCTCCATTTCTAATTTTGGATTACTAGGAACTGCAGAGAACATTCTACAAGTCTGTGGGGATTGGTTATAGCAAAGTTATGATTTTCTCCTTTCTGTAATAAAAACTAATGATTCCAAATGGATTAAATATCTAAATGTAAACAATAAAATATTCGAAGCAAATATAATAGGAAATACTTATATTTAACAGCTTAGGATAAATTCTTAAAAGGTAAAAAAGAGATGGATTTATGGCTAGAAATACCACAAAGTGAAAAGACAAGCAACAAATAGGCAAAAAAATATTTGCATCCTTCCTAACAAAGTGTTAATAACTAGAATATCCACGGAACCCCTGTAATCAACAACCCTATGGCAAAATAGATATGGAATACAAATAGACTACTCCCAGCAGAAGACTACACAACGCACATGACGAGGTACTTAAAATTACTAATAATCAGAGAAATGCAAATAAGAACAAAGTACAACTTTTTGCTCGTTAGTTTGGCAAAAATGAAATAGGATTTATAGACTACATACTTACAAACAAGTACAAGAAAAATGGAAATGTACACACAAAGTCAACGGTCTTGTTCTAGGGCAATCTGATGGTATCAACATACCTACTTCACATAGCAACACTTCTCCCAAGAAGCTATCCTATAGAAATATTCACATAGAGAATATATTATAATAATTTATAAAAATACTGAAAAGCTAGAAATAGCTTAGACCTTTAATAGATCAACAGCAAATTCATGGTACATCCATATTATGAATACACAGTCATTAAAAGTTAGAACTACATGTACTAACATTTTAAAAAAAGAGAGAGTTGAATAAAAAACAAAACCAGGGTTTCGGGACCAAAACCTAAAGAGCTTGGAGAGAAGTTATCGGTCAGTTTTGTCGTGTTTACGCAAAAAAAACCCTGAATAAACTGTAAATCAAGGACTTTTCCTGGACCCATCAGAGAACTGAGGTCACGGGGCAAATCCACGGAGAGGCAGAGTCACAGGTGAAATCTGCTTACCTGGACCAGAGGCCCCCCCTGGAGCCACAAACTGGCGGGAATGGGACAAACTGCTGGAGGTTGGGAGTGGGCTGGCAGGAGAGGGAGAATCTCCTAGGAGCCACAGCCTCAGGGCCGTCCCCACAGCTTTCCTGGGTTTCAACCCCACCAGGTTCTCACAGGGAAGACCTGAGAAGGATCCCCTCCCCAGAGGGAGGAGAAGAGTAATCCACTTGAAATGCTTCCAGAGTATTCTCCATAACAAAGGCCCATTCTTCAGAGTGAAAGATTTTACTAGAGCCTCAGGTCAACTGGGGAAAGGGCATTTCTCCCTCCCTAGACTCTACCGTCCTCTGGTCTCAGCTGGAAAGCAGAGATGGAGGAAGACAAGCCCAGGGGAAACATGTGGAAGGTCGAGGCCCAGAGTCACAGGCCTTCTAAGCACTGAGATTTAATCGTTAAGTTTATAGGGCAGTTCCCTCTTCCCCTATACATCACAGCCACGCCAACAGGGCTCTAAACAAGAATCAAAAGGAAATGTTAAAAATCCAAAGCGCTATAACGGATATGAAGAATGGTCTGACACACTCAACAGTAGACTGGACACTTCTGAGGAAAGAATCAGTGAGCTTCAAGACAGGTCAACAGAAATTTCTAGAAAGAGAAGAGAGAAGCGAGCAGCAGCATATTTGAAGTAATAATGGCTAATAACTTTGCAAAATTAATGACAGACACCAAACCACAGATACAAGAAAGCCCAGGGAGAACACCAAGCAAGATAAACACCCAAAAGGTTGCATGTAAGTATATTATATTTCAAACTACAGAAAATCAAAGACAAGGAAAAAATTGTGGAAAACGCGTGATGAGGTTGGGGTGTTAAGAGGGAGGGGGAAAGACCTTATCTATAAAGGAACAAGGATAAAAATTATGGTGGACTTCTCATATAAAATATACAAGCGGCCGGGCGTGGTATCTCACTGCCTGTAATCCTAGAACTCTGGGAGGCCGAGGCGGGTGGATTGCTTGAGGTCAGGAGTTTGAAACCAGCCTGAACAAGAGCGAGACCTCGTCTCTACTATAAATAGAAAGAAATTAATTGGCCAAGTGATATATATAGAAAAAATTAGCCGTGCATGGTGGCGCATGCCTGTAGTCTCAGCTACTCGGGAGGCTGAGGCAGGAGGATTGCTTGAGCCCAGGAGTTTGAGGTTGCTGTGAGCTAGGCTGATGCCCCGGCACTCTAGCCTGGGCAACAGAGCGAGACTCTGCCTCAAATAAATAAATAAATAAAATATACAAGCAAGAAGAAAAGGAGTGCTAAAGTGTTAGAAGAAAAACTCACCAACCTAATTCACCAAATTTCCGCCCACCAAATTCCTAGGAATTCTATATCTAATGAAGTTATGGACACAGTGGCTCACATCTGTAATCTCAGCTACCTGGGAGGCTGAGGTGGAAGGATCACTTGAAGTCAGGAGTTCAAGACCCACCTGGGCAACACAGCAAGACCCCATCTTGGGGGGAAAAAAAGTGAAGAAAGAATAAGGATTTCCTCAGACAATCAGAACTGAAAGAACTTATTATGGGGAGATCTCTGTGAGAAATGGGAAAAGCTCTTCAGGGAGAAGAAAAATAACATAGGTCAGAAAATTGTATCTACATTAATGAAAGGAAGAATGCTGGAGAAGAAATAAATGAAGGTATTACAAATGTTGGCTTCTTCACAGATTGATAACACAATAATGAGGGTTTTTATTACAAGTCCATTCTTTTTTTTTCTTTTTCTTTTGAAGACAGGGTCTCATTTTGTTGCCTAGGCTACAGTGCAAGTGACATCATCATAGCTCACTGCAACCTCACACCCCTGGACTCAAGCAATTCTCCTGCCTCAGCCTCCCAATTAGCTAGGACCACAGACATGTGCCACTCACCTGGCTAATTTTTCTATTTTTTGTAGTGAGCAAGGGTCTTACTCTTGCTTGCTCAGGCTGGTCTCAAACTCCTGACCTCAAGCGATCCTCCCACCTCAGCCTCCCGGAGTACTGGGATTACAGGTGTGAGCCACCATTCCTGGCCTATTATGAGTTCTTACACTTTACCTTTAGATAAATTCTGCTCTTCCAGTTAGTTACCTTAGAAGTCCATGTATACATAATAATGCTGACTCGACTCAAGAAACTTTTCAAAATCCCTCTTTAAGAATTGCTTTCAGAGCATTCTAGAAAGCTACATCAAAAAATCAGTGTCAGCCGGGCGAGGTGGCTCCCGACTATAATCCTACGGGCGGATTGCTCGAGGTCAGGAGTTCAAAACCAGCCTGAGCAAGACCCCGTCTCTACTAAAAAATAGAAAGAAATTAACTGGACAACTAAAAACATATATACAAAAAATTAGCCAGGCATGGTGGCGCATGCCTGTAGTCCCAGCTACCCGGGAGGCTGAGACAGGAGGATTGCCTGAGCCCAGGAGTCTGAGGTTGCTGTGAGCGAGGCTGACGCCATGGCACTCACTCTAGCCTGGGCAACAGAAGTGAGACTCTGTCTCAAAAAAAAAAAAAAAAAAAAAAGCAGTGTCATCATGTTTTACCAAAAATGGAATTACCCAGCATACTCATTTGCTTTAGTTTCCAAACATTCTCAAAATAACATTTGCCTATTACTTAAATACCAAATTCATTCAGAAGACTGGAAAATTCACTATTAATAATCATCGAAAGGCCGGGCGCTGTGGCTCACGCCTGTAATCCTAGCTCTTGGGAGGCCGAGGCGGGCGGATTGCTCAAGGTCAGGAGTTCAAAACCAGCCTGAGCAAGAGCGAGACCCCGTCTCTACTATAAATAGAAAGAAATTAATTGGCCAACTGATATATATATAAAAAAAAAAATTAGCCGGGCATGGTGGCGCATGCCTGTAGTCCCAGCTACTCGGGAGGCTGAGGCAGGAGGATCACTTGAGCCCAGGAGTTTGAGGTTGCTGTGAGCTAGGCTGACGCCACGGCACTCACTCTAGCCTGGACAACAAAGTGAGACTCTGTCTCAAAAAAAAAAAAAAAAAAAAAAAAAAATAATCATCGAAAGAATGCACCTGCAGACTCCGTGGTTGAATCTCCAAGTGCAACAGCACTGTTGAAAGTTAATTCCTTAACTGCTCCTGTACGTGAGGGCACCATGGGAATACCAATTCCAGTTCTACCCTGTCCACAATGTGGCCATGCTCATTCTTCTAAAGTCCCAATCTGATTCAGTGCACAATTTGCCCTTAAAAGTGACATGAGTGGCTGTGACGGAAAAGAGTCAAAACTCCTTGCAAGGCATAAAAGAGGCTCCTTGAAATCTGGTACGCACATAACTTTGAAGCTGTATCTTTTGCCCCATCTCTCCCGTCATCCCATGCTCTGATCACACCACTCAACTGCTACTACCTGAACAGGCCGTGCAATTTCAAACACTTGATGCTTTTCCCACATACTCTTTCCTCTGTCTGAAATGCCAGACATTTTTTTTTTTTTTTTTACTGCCTGGAAACCAATCATGGATATAGTTCATGACCTTACTGCATCCTAAAGTAATGTGAACGTATCTGCAGAGTAGTAAAACTTGGTCACTAATTCAGAGAAATATTTATCAACTCACTTATGTTCTCACCTGAATAACTCTCTTTTCCAGCCACAACTATCTCTACTTTCAGTAGCCGGTATGCACTGTGCTCTTGCCACCACGGCAATTAAAGGCAATACTTTGACAGAGAAAACTTTTTAAAAATTTAGAAGAAAATGCGGGAAAACACCTTATAACCTCAGGGCAAGGAATAAATGTCTTTAAGAAAATACAAAAAAGAAACCAGACATACACACACACACAAATCAATCTTATCAAAATTTAAAACTTCTGTACATCAAAATCCAACAGAAAAAAAGTAAACAAGCCACAAATTGGGAAAGAAAAATCTGCAGCATCTATAATAAACAAAAAGGTATTAGATCCAAAATATGTAAATAATGCCTTCTAATCAATGAGAAAGGCAAATAACTCAATAGAAAAATGGACAAAAGACAAATAGGCATTTCACAGAAAAGGAACATGAAGGACCATTCTGTGTGAATGGTTATACAACCTCCTTAGTAATAAAGGAAATGCAGATTAATACAAGAACATGTTTGTGTTGGGCAGAATAATGGCCCCAAAGATGTTTACGCCGTAATTTCTAGAAACTGCATGCCACCCCATATAGCAAAAAGGACTTTGCAAATGTGATTAAGTAAACAATGTGTCGATGAGTAGATTATTCTGTATTACTGGAGTAAAGAAGGAGACAGAAGAGTGAGAGAAGGAGGTGAAACCAGCGAAGCAGAGGTCGGAGAGATGTGGCCATAAACTGGGAATATGAACGTCCTCTACAAGATGAAAAAGGCAAGGACTAGATTCTCCCTTACAGCACTCAGAAGGAACACAAATCTACAGACACCTTGATTTTGGCCCTGTAAGACCAATTTTGGACTTCTGACCTCAAGAACTTAAAAACAGTAAGTCTGTGTTCTTTTAAGCTACTAAGAACACGGTGATCTGTTAAAGCCGCAACTGGATATCAATACACTATTGTATATCAAAACTAAATGTGACTACGAAATTGGTTAAGATGCGGACAAAAGGGTTATCTATTTTAAAAACAGTATGTATGGATTGGCATTATCTAGGTAGAATTAACTAGTAAAATTGAACATGTGCACATCACATGAATCACCAATTCCACTCCTAGGTATATACCACCCTAGGGAAACTTTCATGTGTATTGCACAAGGCAATGTATACGGGAATGTTCATAAGCAACAGTCTGAATTGCAAAACTCTGAAAATAATACAAGTGTTCTTCAACAGGGGAACCATAATTTCTGGCATATTTACATAACTGAATGTTATACAAAAATAAAAATGAACAAACTAACTACCTGAAGCAGCGTGGATGAATCTTAGAAGCTTAATGTTGAGTAAAAAAGGCTGCAAAAGATAACATACTATATGATACTAGTTTTTTTAAAAAATAAAGCTCCCAAACAAGCAAAACTGTACACATACCTATTAATATGTTGTTTCCCTTGTACGTGTGTATATGTAACACTTTCTTTTTCATTTTGTTTACATTCACAATGTAAAGCTAGGGATCAACAGACAGAAAAGTCCAGGTCATTTCCGGAAGGAAGTAGGGAACAAAGTGGGGAGGAAGCACACGGGAAAATTTTCAAAAAAATATCGATGATATTATGGCTTCTTAAGTTTGATGGTAGGTCTTATTATGCTTCATAAATTGTTTGTCACACATATACACAATTGATGTTTTTCAGTTTAGCCTTGTTCGAATCTATGTTTTCATGTGATAGATTTTACTGCTTACAAATCTTGCAATTTTTTACCACACACACGCATTGACTTCTAAACATTACATTATTCACTTTTACTTTAATCCATTTTTCTATTTCAGTTTGTGTGGCATTCTTTTCATTCACAGATTTCATGGAATCGTGGAGATCATTTGTGTTTACCTGGCAGCAAATAACATATCCCTCTGAGAACTGTTTGCTTAAAGAATAAGCAAAAAAGCTATCTTTGCTCCATTTCCAACATCCCATAAAGATAAATAAGACATTACAGTTATTTCTGGAAGTACTCTGAAAGAAACAGAGCCCTATCTTAGACAAATTCTCTTCCATTCACCAAGTCTCTTTCTCAGACTGTCAAACTGTACATCCCTTTTGAGGGTTGAATTCAAGTGTCATTTTTTTTTTCCCCAGGAAACAATCTAATTGGCCTCTAACTAAAATATGATCTTTAAGATAATAAAATAAAAAATGATTGTTAAGACCTGCTTATCTATTTCCGTTTTAAGGTATATGGATTTGTACGTTAGTGTTTATAACCATGAAGCAACATGAAAAACCATCATGTAATACAATGTTCAAATATTCCCTTAGGAAAGGTGGCTCAGAGAGGTGACTTCCCCTAACTGTTAGTGAGCAGCATAAAGAGGACTTGAATTCATGCCTTCTGACAGCTCTTTGCTCTCTGTAAGAGCACCTGTGCGTTCACCTGTGCAATGGCGTGTGTCGGTGCCATCATCTCATATCCACATCTCAAATTCACACGCACTCATCACCTAGAAAAACAGGCACTCAAAACGCCCACATCATAGGGGCCGGGCGCGGTGGCTCACGCCTGTAATCCTAGCTCTTTGGGAGGCCGAGGCGGGCGGATTGCTCCAGGTCAGGAGTTCGAAACCAGCCTGAGTAAGAGCTAGACCCCGTCTCTACTATAAATAGAAAGAAATTAATTGGCCAACTAATATATATACAAAAAATTAGCCGGGCATGGTGGCGCATGCCTGTAGTCCCAGCTACTTGGGGGGCTGAGGCAGGAGGATCGCTTGAGCCCGGGAGTTGGAGGTTGCTGTGAGCTAGGCTGATGCCACGGCACTCACTCTAGCCTGGGCAACAAAGCGAGACTCTGTCTCAAAAAACAAACAAACAAACAAAAAAAAACCGCCCACATCAGGGCTCTTAGTCAACAGCCAACAACGCGGTCTGATCCCCTCTGATGCTATTTCTCAGCCTACCACAGTATGTTACAGTAAAAGCATCTTGGGATTTACACAGGGTATCTCCAGAAAATGGGTAACTCCACCCCCGTTCCTTGAAAAGGAATCTCCTGTGAGGTCACTCGACTTTTCAGTGTTTGGCATAGTTCCTCACACACTGAAGGTGCTGGATAAATGTATGACAAGCTGGATGGGAAACGGATGGATAGAGTGAGGCAGAGAATTCTCCTGCTGACACTTATTATTTTTTTCTGCAAACGCTTCTATCCAAATTATTAAATATTATATATATATGTATATGTAATCTGCTCTTTATTCACTTAATAGGGATTATGTAAATGAAAAAGATTAGGAAAATTATGAAACTCTTAACGAAACAATTTTTAAAAGAAAAGGCGATACTAATATGGATTTAAAGGATACAAATATTACCTGTTACTGGATTTTACACCCATTGCTAATAGGAGTATTATTTCCCTTACCATTTTTGCATGAGACAGTCCACACACGAAATATAAAAATATATTTACGCTCTCATGGCCAAGGAATACATTTTCACTACTGGGGTTGAGGTATACTGAAGAGTATAGGGAGTGGATGAAGAGGAGAGAAGAATTTAAAAACCACATCTCTGTCCTTCTACCATACCAAAACATAAGAATGATTACCACAAATAGCCATGTCCTAATTATATCATTTCACTGTTGATCACATGTATCCTATTTTAAAAAATGCCTTTGGGGGAGAAGAATGAGAGGAGAAATGCTATTCTTATCAGTTAGCCATTTAGTACATTTTGCAACTCCATCTGAAATAGTGACAATATTTTAAATATACTGCATTTCTAATTTCTCAGGAAATAAGCTGCTGAGGTAAATAATTCTGCAAAGTACAAAGCAGTTTTATCATATTTTTCTTGGTAAGTCTCATCATCCTCTTAGAAGGAATATCATGTAATAAAATATATAAACTACTATCTTGAAGGGGCTGGCACAGACCCTCTGACAGTAGGAAATTGACTACTTCCCACATTTATTTCTTTCATGTTCCACAATAAAGTCTAACTCTTATCATTTTGGAGAACAATCTAAAAAACCATTGCCTTTAATTTAAGGACTGAAGGATCAAGCATACCTAGCTGTTATTCTCATCCTGTTTGTCTCCTATTATATTTTACAATTAACAGCTCAACTAGAGCTAAGGAAAAGGAAAAAACTAAACAACTGAAATCTTCCAGTTTAAATATCTGCTGGCAGGTTTAGCATTTGGAGATTAAAATTAAATACATAGGCCGGGCGCTGTGGCTCACGCCTGTAATCCTAGCTCTTGGGAGGCCGAGGCGGGCGGATTGCTCAAGGTCAGGAGTTCAAAACCAGCCTGAGCAAGAGCGAGACCCCGTCTCTACTACAAATAGAAAGAAATTAATTGGCCAACTGATATATATATAAAAAAATTAGCCGGGCATGGTGGCGCATGCCTGTAGTCCCAGCTACCCGGGAGGCTGAGGCAGAAGGATCACTCGAGCCCAGGAGTTTGAGGTTGCTGTGAGCTAGGCTGACGCCACGGCACTCACTCTAGCCTGGACAACAAAGCGAGACTCTGTCTCAAAAAAAAAAAAAAAAAATTAAATACATAATCTATTTTGTTTCAAATGTATAGGCTTTTGAATTCAACAGCTGAAACAGAAAATATAAGGCATAAGGAATAAATGTTTCCATATAAAGTATGTAAGTTTCATTTTGTTACCTAACTCCCCCTAGAAAGCACATATAACTTCTATTTAATGATCAAAACAAAATATACACATGTGTTTGTGCTGTCTCAAAATTACAATCTAAAAACTACAATTTTGGCTGACCAAAATTTTACAGGTGGGAAAGAGCAGAATACAGACTTAGGATTCAAGAAACTTTCAATTACTGCTTAGAATTTTTTTTCTTTCTTTGGAAATCACACAAAACAAAGTCATTCTGTGGTGAAAACTGAGTGGCTCTGAGACATTTCAGTTGATTTGGGTTTATGCATCCCAGCAGAACATACACTAAGTCATTCAGGAGTACTGAGAGCTACAACAGCTTCAAATAATTAAAGTATTTGGACTGGTTTTTCAAAGTAACATATTCCCAAAATAAAACTAATTATCTAGATTTGTAAAAAATGTTTCACTTGCCTTTAACTTTTGAATGATTTAAAATTTTTCATACCATTTAATGTACTCTCAGAGTATATAAATATTTAATATACTCTCAGATTTTAGACAAGATCACAACTCGTTTAATTTCAAATTCAGATTTCTCTTGAAAAGCACAATTTGGCTGGGTGCGGTGGGTCACGCCTGTCATCCTAGCACTCTGGGAGGCCAAGGCGGGAGGATAGCTCAAAGTCAGGAGTTTGAGACCAGCCTAAGCAAGAGCAAGACCCCGTCTCTACTAAAAAAAAAAAGAAAGAAATTATCTGGACAACTAAAAATATATATAGAAAAAATTAGCCAGGCATGGTGGCGCATGCCTGTAGTCCCAGCTATTCGGGAGGCTGAGGCAGGAGGATCGCTTGAGCCCAGGAGTTTGAGGTTCCTGTGAGCTAGGCTGATGCCACTGGACTCTAGCCCAGGCAACAATTTGACATTAAAACAAAATGGAAAGAGACCCATGAAGCAATTACATTTAAAGCAACTGATTAAGAATCCTAATATATTTAAAGAATACATAATTATATTTAAAGAAATTTATCCAGAATTTCCAATACACAAGAACCATAGTGGTTACTAAAGTGTTGAATACAATGTAAATGTGCTTATTAGGGAAGGTAAGAGGTAACAATGACCATGACACTTGAAAATTATCTAATTTTTAGATTTTGAAAATAATCTTTTACCAAACCATAGTAAAAGAACAAATAATAAAAACAAACCAAAGCAGAGATAAGGCAGCTCAGAAACAGGCCTATCTACATCCTGGAAACCTAAGACATGATGATGGTTATAGGAAAGGGTACATAACAATCATGTAGATGGTGCTCAGAAAGTAACTAATTTTAGAATAAAATTAAACTAGACTCCTACCTAAAGCCACATACAAAGGTGGGTTCAAGATGAATTAAAGATAAACTATAAAGTTATAGAAGAAAGTATATAATCTTTTTATCAATCAGGTAAGAACTTCTGAAGCATACATAAATCCAAAACTACTTACCATACACAAAAATAAAATGATGAATATAATTACATCAAAATTAAACACTTTGGAAAGGAGATTGGGAACCAATAAAAAAAGGGAACACAAGATATTTGGAATATCTGAGTTTGAGCCTGAGCAAGAGCAAGACCCCGTCTCTACTATAAATAGAAAGAAATTAATTGGCCAACTAAAAATATACAGAAAAAATTAGCCGGGTGTGGTGGCGCATGCCTGTAGTCCCAGCTACTCGGGAGGCTGAGGCAGGAGGATTGCTTGAGCCCAGGAGTCGGAGGTTGCTGTGAGCTAGGCTGACGCCACGGCACTCACTCTAGCCTGGGCAACAAAGCGAGACTCTGTCTCTAAACAAACAAACAAAACAAACTAACTGACAGGAATTAGAATTTATAAAAAATTCTTAAGAAAAATACAACAATCCAATGGAAAAAGGGAAAAAAAAGATATGAACAAGCAACTTGAAAGGCAATGAAACATATGAAAGAGATGCTTTAATTTCGTAATCAGAGATATGGATGTTAAAACAAGGAAACAGCACTTCATACCGATCACAGGTTATTAAATATGAAATGTCCGGTTTTGAACCAAAACTGTAGTTTGTTATATCTAAAACGAGAAGCGGTACAACTGATCAAAGTACGCATCTAAACTATCAACACAGCTTTGCCATCTTAGTGGTAGCTCATTTATGCCAGCAGCAAAGCAGCCTGGAGAGCGAGTGGCCAGGAAATCGTGAAAGGCGTTTTCCGCAGCTTGCTGAGAACCGAGTATTTTCCCTTGCGAGAAGTGGTCCAAGGCCTGGAAGAGGTGGTGGTCAGTTGGTGCGAGGTCTGGTGAAGACACTGGATGACAGAGTTTCCAAATCAAGCTGCTGTGGTTTGAGCAGCGTTGTTTGTGCGACAGGTGGTCAAGCATTGCCTTCCAAGAGGACTGGCCTGTCTCTGTTGGCCACCTGTCAGCTGCTTCATGGCAAGCACCCTCATCGTTTCATCCAACGGGTGGCAGCAGACATCCACTGTAATCGGCTGACCAGGTGTCATGAAGCTGTAGCGGATGACACCAGCACTGGACCGACCACCAGACAGACACCATTAGCTTTTGGGGATGAATATTCGGTTTGGGGCTGTGTTCTGGCACTTTGTCTTTATCTAGCCATTGTGCCGGACACTTGCGATTGCCAAAAAGAATCCATTTTTCATCACATGCAACAATGCAGTATAGAAACAGTTCCCCCTCTATGTCGTGACAGCAGAGAAAGGCAAGGTTCAAGATGATTTCTCTTCTGACACTCGTTTAATTCATGCGGTGCCCACCTATGCAGCTTCTTTACACCTCGCCCGTTTGTTTCAAATGGTCCAATATTGTTGGATTAGTGACGTCAAACCTTGCTGCTAATTCACACACACATAGGTTGAGACGGACCCTCTTCCACTACAGCTTTCAGTTCATCATTATCCACTTTGGTCACAGGTCGCCCATGCAGCTCATTTTCAAGATTAGAATCATCAGAATGGAATTTCTCAAACCACTAGACATACTGTGTGTTCATTAGCCACATGCTCTGTTGATATTCCGAGCTTTTTGCACTGCATTGTTTCCACAACAGAACTCATATTCGAAAATTACACAAATTTTCGACTTATCCATGGTTTCACAAAAATTGCTCTAAAAAAATCTTGATAGGGCTGGGCGCGGAGGCTCATGCCTGTAATCCTAGCTCTCAGGGAGGCTGAGGCAGGAGGATCACTCAAGGTCAGGAGTTCGAAACCAGCCTGAGCAAGAGCAAGACTCCGTCTCTACTAAAAATAGAAAGAAATTAATTGGCCAACTCATATATATAGAAAACAATTAGCCGGGCATGGTGGCGCATGCCTGTAGTCCCAGCTACTCGGGAGGCTGAGGCAGAAGGATTGCTTGAGCCCAGGAGTTGGAGGTTGCTGTGAGCTAGGCTGACGCCACAGCACTCTAGCCCAAGTAACAGAGTGAGACTCTGTCTCAAAAAAAAAAAAAAAAAAATCTTGAAAGATAATCATAAGCCAGAACATGCATTTGAAAGACTGAGGATGTACCTTCCCAATAAACATAAAACAAGAAGTGTCAAAGTGAAATGTCAGAGATATCAACTGTCAAATTTAGTAAAGAAATTGGACATTTCATACTAAATAACATAATAGATTATAATAATCAGAAAGCCCGAAAAAGCTCTATGTTCCTAGACATGTGGACAAGAACTACACACGACTGGTGGGAAAACAGAATGGTAGGGGACCTAACGGGCAACCTGCATTACTCAAAATCTTTCATTCTGTTCTTACTTCTATACCCCAAAGAAATTCTCTCATGGAGAGGGATTTGTTGGAGGCTGTATAAGAGGTCTATCGCTGAGAAAATGAGTAGCAATGCACAGTCATATACTATCACTTAAAAGTGTGTATTTTCAATCCATTTATGATGGCTACATCTTAGAAATAGAGTGATGGGTGGAAAGTACTAAGAAATAAGATGAAATATATATTACAGTAGCATTTTTTAGAAATTAAAAATACACACAAAACATAGTTTGCAAAAACACTAACAAAAGATAACACCTACTGTTGTAGAATGTAGAATGTGCCTTTCATAAAATTCATCACTCTTTAACAGAAAGTTACTTTGCAATATTTCTGAATTCAGTTCAATTAACAAATCACTGTTCTATATAAGAACATGTTTACATTAGACAACTAAAATGTAATATTTAAATACCAACCAATTCATTTATTAGTCTCGATTGAACCATATTTAAATCAGACACATGTATTTTTTTCTAAAGTGATTCTTAGCTATTTCTCAATGTAGCAAATTTATTCCTGTTAACTCTCTATTCAACGCTAAAAAAAAGAACTGCCTTAAAAGAAACTTTATTCAGCAAGTAAAGAGAACAAAATTGTATCTGTAGAAATATTTAGCTGAAAGTTGTTTTTTTGTTCGTTTGTTTCCCCAAAATGTTTGCGACTTAGAATGGTGCAAACAAAATAAAGTCTGGATAGACTTCTCCATCCTCTTGGGGAGGAAGAAATGACTCTCTCAGCCAGTGATAACTCCTCGACATGTTTAGAAAACCTTGAGGGAAACAGGATTTGGCCCAAAGAGGGAAAAAAGCTAGACCAATCACCTTCTCTCAGATCCAGGAAGACATGTGGCATCAGAAAGAAAGGGAGAAATAAAACTAGTTTTTTAAATAATATCAAAATAAATTGTGCAACTTTTAATGACAAAATGGAATCTGAGCTTCTTCCAATCCTCAGACATGTCTAAATAAGTC
This sequence comes from Microcebus murinus, assembly GCF_040939455.1. NCBI lineage: Eukaryota > Metazoa > Chordata > Mammalia > Primates > Cheirogaleidae > Microcebus > Microcebus murinus. The sequence continues at coordinate 12,895,738 of NC_134132.1, read as the reverse complement.
TCCAATAACAAAAAAAAGTCACTTTGGGAATACCAAAATGGTCCTGTCAGTATTCAATAACCTACCTTTGGCTTTAATAAAAAGAGAGCAACTTCCCATTAGTATTTTGGGGTCATTACAACGTAGGCAAAAATCTCCCATTCTTTCTTCGGAAATAGGATGGAAAATTATGATCTAGAATGATGATTTATACAATATTTTGAATGATGAGTAATTTATAGATTGTTCACAATTGATGCCAGGTAGGTCTTTAGGATATAGTAGTGAACATCAATAACTAGCACATGTGGCATTTTACCATTTGCCAGGAAATGACAACTCACTTAAGATAGACAGGATATCTGACCTCATCGAGTTTAGGGTCTGGGTGGTAGGTAGCAAAGATAATGGAGGATGATAAAGGTGATGCATGTTATATACTACCTTAACAGAAGACAGACTAGGGAAAAGAACAGTAGGGAAATCTAATCTAGCTGCAGGGAGGCAGGCCTGCGGGGAGGAAGAGCATCAGGAAAGAGAAGCACATTTTAAAAAGACTTTCAACAACAGAAGGAAGAAAGTGAACTGCACTGGCCTAGCCTCAAACCATTCTAGCCAATCAGGTTTTTGCAGCTTTGTTCTTTGCATATGTTAATGAGTATCACACACAAATTTTTCTGCTGATTGGTTTGCAACCAGTTTTTTCTTTTTTTAAAAAAAAAATGTTTTTTTCTTTTTAAAAAAATTTTTAAATTTAATAAAAAATTTATTTATCTTTTTTTCTTTTACTTCTGCCTTGGTTGCTGGCCTCACCAGAAACGCAACCAGTTTTTTCAAGTGGAAAAACATCAGCCATTCTGCCCTTGAATCATTTTTAAAAGTCTAAAGGGACAGTACTGGCAATTAGTAGCCAGGGCTGGAGTCAATCCCTGAGGAACTCCTGCTTCCGGCCTCTGTGTCTGTCTTTATCTAGGAAGTACAGACATAAGATCCATAGCCAAGTACGATGCTAGGCATTCTCACAGAAATTTATTCATTTATTTCCTACAGCAAAATGGTATAATGCCTACTCTATAAATGAAAAAACTGAAGCTCAGAGAGATTAAGCAATTTGCCAAAAAGATCCAGTAACTAGTATTAGCTACAATTTGTATTGAAGACACGTATCTCTAAATTCAGTTCTCTTCTTATTAAATGGAAGCTGACTCTGGCTTTATGAAATACCTTTATTTAGGAAAGCAGCAATGGCGATTTTATTTTCTAGCTATTCCTTCGAGAGATAGTAAGTACTATTTGGTCTTCCTTAAAACATCTGGACAAAATGGGCAAGTATTTTTGTCCCCCAAGAAGTAAAAGACACAAAACCCATGTTTACTTCGTGCATCTTCCACCAAGGGTGTAACCAGACTGGTAACAAGAAGTGACTCATGAGTAATATCTTGGCAGAGACTGCTCTGGTGTATCTCTAGATACACTGACACGGGAGGGAAATGTTACGGACACCTAACTACATTTTCTTCTCCTTTGAGAGTTTCCTGTTCTCTTTGGTTCAAATCTTCCCCCATCCTGACATTATGCCTCAACCCCAAATATTCCTTAATATTCAGAGTATTAAGGAAATAATTTCTTGGCAGAATCCATAAAAGGTAAATGCAAAGCTATCATTAGCAATTAAATTCCGTGATGTACTATGTAATTTGGTTAAGTTCTGAGCGACTTTTTTTCATTAACGAGATAATAACCTTGGAAGAAACTCATTCCAACATCAACAGGAACTATTCACCTTATTCTTATGTGAATCAAAGAACGTACTTTCATGTCCACGCACTGTGATTCAGTGTTTACACTTCCCTCCAGCTGCTTTGCATTAAAAGATGCCTCTACTCTGCTGCTTCTTGCCACCAAAAATTTTGGGTGGGTGGGGGGGGGACAGACGGATGGACGGACATCTGTGTCCGTTCTAGAAGCCTCAAGTTGCTTGCCACTATGTGTGGTCCCCAAACCACCTACTGTGGGTGAGCACTGTGTGTTTAATAGCTGTAGATGGTTGCACACTTCCTCAATTTCTTCTAAAGTTCACGGTATTTGGCAGCAATTCTTGCCGTCTGAGGCTTGGGATTATGGTTTTCTCCTCATTTCACTTAAAAGATTTCTTCCCTGTTCTTTTAGTTATGTTCGGTTAGCATTTATGAAGAAGTATAGAATATAAATGCTTTTACTCAACCATCTTTAAATGGACCTTTTCCTTTCCTACCGTAAATTAGATTATAGGAGGTACGTCTAACAGAGGGGTAAGAACTTAAATTTCTCAATCTCCAGATGTTTTATTTATTTCAATCTCTAGGTTTTCCTATTTGAAAATTTGAGAAATTCTAGACCACCAAGATTTACAGATTTAAAACTATTGTTTTAAAAATAGTTTAGCACAGAATCAACTTTAAATATATATTCAAGTATCTATAAAGAATATAAACTTAGAAACTACAGTCAATTTCTATCATGATCATTATGTTCAAGCTAAGAATAAAAGGCAAATAAATGTCAATATTCAAATGAAAATGCAGTAGAGAATAAATAAAACATAGAAACAATATATATTAAATAAATATAGCATTACTTTCAAGAACATAAGCCCTAGTTTATGTTGATAAAGGCTTACTTTGGTTTCTGCTTTAAGTAATAGTCAAATTGTCTTATACTAACATGAGTGATTTATATGAAAAGTATTCTAAATCATCTAAAGGTACTTTTAAAAATGTCAGCTCTTTTATTTATTATTTATTTATTTATTTTGAGACAGAGTCTCACTTTGTTGCCCAAGCTAGTGCCCTGGCGTCAGCCTCACTCACAGCAACCTCAAACTCCTGGGCTCAAGTGATCCTCCTGCCTCAGCCTTCAGAGTAGCTGGGACTACAGGCATGCACCACCATACCCGGCTAATTTTTTGGTATATATATTAGTTGGCCAATTAATTTCTTTCTATTTTATAATAGAGACAGTGTCTCACTCTTGCTCAAGCTGGTTCGAACTCCTGACCTTGAGCTATCCGCCTGCCTCGGCCTCCCAGAGTGCTAGGATTACAGGCGTGAACCACCATGCCCGGCCAATGTCAGCTCTTTTAAATAAGTAAACATTTTCCTCAATCTCAGTTATACAAAGAACTTAGTAAACTCTTTCTTCATAAATATAAAATTCAGCCTGACTCTTAATAAATTTTCAAAAACACAGAATTAGTGAGTTCAAATGATTATAAAGCAAGAGCACAAAAATCTGTGTGCGCTTTTATTTTCTTGTTCACTTGACAATACTTTTTACTAATACATCCAAGTACTCTGCTAGATGCTAGTAACAGAAAGATAAATAGATAACATTCTACCTTCCAGGGGCTCTTGGTTAAGCTAAAAGATATAATATAAGCAATGGTACTGTGTTTCCCCGAAAATAAGACCTATCCATACAATAAGCCCTAGCAGGGTGTCTAAGCATGTGCGCAATAGAAGCCCTACCCTGAAAATCAGCTCTAGTGACAGGCGTGGCTATGAAAATCAGCCCTTGTGATGGGCGTGGCTATGAAAATCAGCCCTGGTGATGGGCGTGGCTATGAAAATCAGCCCTAGTGAGGGGCGTGGCTATGAAAATCAGCCCCAGTGACGGGCGTGGCTATGCAGCGCATCTGCACAACCCATGCCTGTCTTCGTGGAGCAGGAAACAAGATGAGCAGCCCTTCTCATCCGCCCCGTGAGAGCTCTAGTGCTCGACAGGAGAGATGGGGCCGATGGCTCTAAAGGAAACAGAGTCGCAAGACATTCAGGATGGGACTCGGGATTTGGAGAGTGAGGATGATGTTCCAGAAGATGACGACTTAACTATATTTGAATAGTTATGTAGCTTGTTGTTACTGTATGTAAAAGAAAACACATCCCCTGAAAATAAGCCCTCGGGTGTCTTCTTGAGGAAAAATGAATATAAGACCCTGTCTTATTTTTGGGGAAACACGGTAAGTGCTATAACAAACAATAATGAATAAGTGAACAAGACGCTGTGGGAACGCAAGGAAGAAGCAGTTAACAATCAAGACAGAAGGTGACATTTGAACTAAGTGTTAGAAACTAAACAGAAGTCCATTTGGCTGAAAATGGGCTGGCCCTTACTTCTAGCAAACAAACTGTTAAGCACACAGAAGAGAAAGCAGGGGACATGCTGCCGGGTTGTCCTAGCAGTTCAACAGAATGGGAACACGGAGCAAACATGGGGAAAGAAAACATGGAGACGAGGCTTGCGTAGAAAAGGCCTTACGTGCAAGGCTAACAAATTAACCGTCAAGCAGGAGAGTAATATACATGTTGAGAAAATATTTCTAAACACAGTGTGAAGTGTGGGACGGATTATCAGCGGTCCCCAACCTTGTTGGCACTGGATAGCCTACAAGAGCAGCATTCAATACGTACTCGCCTTGCTTTCTCCAAACGAGCCTAACAGCCCAAGACAAACTGACTCTGCAGACTGCATTATGGGAGAAAACAGGGCCAAATACCGGAAGCTCCATTAAAGCTCCCTAAATTACAAAGAAGTTACATTCCTAGAGACAACCGAACCTGTGTTAAAATTTAACTCAATAGCAAGGTACGATGACTACTGTCTCACTGCACAAATTGCTTTGGAGGTGAACGACGGCAGCCTGTGTTTTTGTATGTTGCTATTTAAACTTAAATTCAAAGTAAAAAAATTCTAGTCCCCCGGTTGCATTAGCCATATTTGCAGTGCTCAAGAACTGTATGTGTCTAGTGTCTGCTGTATTAGCCAGAACCGATACAGACCATTTCAACGGTCACAGAAAGGTATATTGGGCAGTGTTGGCTTAGGAGTAAATGAACCCCTGAAGCATCATACTAACTTTGTGAACGCACGTATATTCTAGGAAGATGACCTGTGACTTTGACCTGATTCCCAAAGGAGATCATGTTCGACTGCCAATGATTCCACTGCCACCAAACAAGCCCACAGAACACAGGAAAATGTTTGTTTTCCAAAGAGTTTTAACTCTTGTAAAAAAGCATATCGTATCAACAGCGTAGCACTTCTCACCCACAGACATAACCTTTCAACCATCACATCAAGACAAGTGGGACTGCCATTAGTACAAAACCTTCTTCCCACCTCCCTAATGTCATCGTGGTCCTGGGGCTTCATTGCTTTTTCAGGAAAGAAAAAGTAATAAATAGTAAACCCTAAGTAGAAAGCTATACCTCCTTTGCTTTTATTCATCATCTCCAACTTCATTAGCTATTGCTACAATATATCCAAGATGATTCGCCTTCCTTTTAACCCCAAATCCCAGCTTTTGTGGCAAAGTGAATCACAACAAAATAGAAAGCTAATTCGACATCCCATAGATAAAACAAACACAACCTCCCACTGGCACCTACAGGACACTGTTCCTAAGAACTCCTAGGGTACCTGGGTAGAAACCTAAGATGTAACACCTAAACTGTCATCAAGAACCTACACAAAACAAAGACATGATCTCGTAGGTGAGCTCCCATTATGGATAAACAGTGTGGGTTTGGCCTGTATACTGAAAAGGTATACACGTTTGGCAATGAAAAGATTTCATGTCATGGTATGATGGCTGCCTACCCAGTTATACTCAATTTCTAGCATGAAATTAACTGTTTAACTGATTTAAAAAATACAGCAGCTCTCTGATCCTTTGCTACTAATACTTAAAAAAGGCAACCTCCCTGAAATGTTCCACCATATCCAACTAATTCAAATACAAATTACTGAAAAAGGGGTATGGACTTTATTTGCAAAGAAAAGATACATCCAAGCCAAAAGACCACACAAGCTTAAGAATAAAAGTAGAAGGCAAAATAGCTCCTCAATGTAAGAAATGACAAAAACCTGTCTTATAAATCATGGGAGCCTGCTGTGTGGACTATAATGTCTGAGTTCAATAACATCCCATAGGGCCGGGCGCGGTGGCTCACGCCTGTAATCCTAGCACTCTGGGAGGCCGAGGCGGGCGGATTGCTCGAGGTCAGGAGTTCAAAACCAGCCTGAGCAAGACCCCGTCTCTACCAAAATATAGAAAGAAATTAATTGACTAACTAAAAATATATATACAAAAAAAAATTAGCCGGGCATGGTGGCGAATGCCTGTAGTCCCAGCTACTAGGGAGGCTGAGGCAAGTAGGATCGCTGAGCCCAGGAGATTGAGGTTGCTGTGAGCCAGGCTGACGCCACGGCACTCACTCTAGCCTGGGCAAGAAAGTGAGACTCTGTCTCAAAAAAAAAAAAAAAAAATAACATCCCATAATTCAAATGTTACTAAACTGTGCATTTAAAAAAAAAAATTCATGAACTAGAAGCTTGGCAATTTTTTTATCAAGTTAAACATGTATTTATCATGTACCTGGCAATCCCATTCCTAGGTACATAGCACAGAACAGAACAGGGGTTGGCAAATTACAGTCATGTACCAAAGTAACTCACACCCCATTTTTGTAACTAAAGTTTTATTTGAAGACAGCCACATCAATTCGCTTCTGTACTCTCCATGGTTGCCTGCATACTACCACAGCAGAGCAGCTGCAACTGAGACCACATGGTATAAAATACCTCGTATCTAGCTAGCCATTTACAGAAAAAGTTTGTTGACCTTTGCACGAGAGAAATGAAAAATTTTTGTTCACACAAAACCTATACACAAAAGTTTTCAGCATCTCTCTTCTGATGACCAGAAAAATGGAAACAATCCAAAAATCCCTCAAAAAGTGAATGGATAAATCAACTGTGGAACACTCACACAATTCCACAACAAAAAAGCGGATGAATTATTGATACATAAAATAACCTGGGTGATTCTCAAAAGTTATTAATGCTGAGTGAAAGAAACCAGTCTCAAAAGATTACATACTGCACACAATTGCACTTACGACATCTTGAAAGAGAAAACTATATTGATGGAGACGGATTAGTGGTTGCCAGGGGTTAGAGGTGGAGGAAGACTGTGATTATGATGGGATACAGCAAAGAAGTTTTGGGGTGATAAAACGGTTCTGCACCCTCATTATGGTAGTGATGACACGAATCTGCATATGTATCAAAATCCAGACAGCTATATACCAAAAAAGGTCAATTTTACTTAATTAAAAATATTAAAAAAAAAATTCAGAAAACAGTATCTTAAGTCCATCTGTGCTGTGACAACAGACTACCTGAAACCAGGTAGTTTATAAATAATAAGAATGTATTTCCTCACAGTTCTGGAGGCTGAGAAATCCAAGACCAGGGCACTGGCAGGTGAGGGTACTTTCTGCTTCTAGGATGGGGCCTTGATGCTGCATCCTAACACGGCACAATGGGGAAGGGCAAGACACCTGATGCCGCGTAAAGCCTCTTTTATAAAGGCCTCAATTCCATTCATGAGAAAGACGCCCTCATGGCCTAATCACCTCTTAAAGGTTCCATGAAGACTCATGTTGAACTCTAACCCCCAAAGTGGCAGTATTGACAGGTGGGGCCTTTGAAGGCGATTAGGCCGAGTGCAGTGCCTTCCACCTGTAATCCTAGCACTTTGGGAGGACAAGGTGGGAGGAGCACTTGAGGCTGGGAGCTCAGGACCAGCCTGGGCAACATAACAAGACACCATCTTCACAAAAAATTTTAAAAATTAGCCAGATAATGACACATACCTGTGGTCCTAGCTACTTGGAAGGCTGAGGCAAGAAGATTACTTAAGCCCAGAAGTCTGAGGTTACAGTGAGCTATGACTGCACCATCGCACTCTAGCCTGGGCAACAGAGTGATGTCCTGACTCTAAAAACTTAAAAAAAAAAAAAAAAATTAGGGAAAATTAAAAAGATGATTAGGTCACAAGGGCAGCACCCTCCTGAATGGATTCATACCTTCATGGGTTATCATGGGAGTGGGAATGGTGGCATAGTAAGAAGGGTAAGAGAGACCTGAGCTAGCACACCCAGCTCCCTAGCCATGTGATGCCCTATGCCACCTTGGGACCCTACAGAGAGCCCCCTTCAGCAAGGAGGTCCTCACCAGATGGGGTCCCTTGACCTTGGACTTCTCAGCCTCTGTAACTGTAAAAAAAATAAATTTTTTTTTCTTCAGAAATTACCCAGCTCCAGGTATTCTGTTATAAGCAACGGAAAATGGACTAAGACACCATCCCAATGGCCATTATGCTTCAACACCTGAATTTTGGAGCGGACACACTCAAATCCCAGCAGATAGCTTAAAGAAAAACAATAAACTAACAAGAAAACAATCCCTAAAAATTCAGGACAAAAAATTTTAGAGTTCGCCAAGGAAGATCACATCACGAAGTATGGTCTGGGTCACTACAATCTTGGGTTTTATTCCTGGTTTTTATCATCAATTCATGAGAGGACATTAAATCGATAACCTATCTCAGTGTTTCTCTGTGATTTTTCTGCACACAGTTTGACAGGGTGATATCCAAGGGTGAACATAAAGTCCTGAATGCAATATTTCCTCTGTCAAATATGACATACCACATGAAGAAATACTGCAATTCAAGTTATCTCAGAAAACCTCCCATTCTACTCTCCAGATTGGCCATAAATATAAAGGCGTGGTTTAGATCACAGTTGTCAGCCCTTTTCACACACTCAGGTTTTCTCACTCTGCTTTCGAAAGCTCTTTGCCATCTTCCAAGCTGTCAAGAAAATCTGGCATCTCACTCTGTACATACACCGAGAGACTGCGCCACATATGTTTTCGCTCTGTAACGTGGTCTGCAATTTTCTTTCGGGAAACTAGACCTGCAGACTGACTGCCCATCAGCAGTCTGCAAACTGTCACCAAGAATCAATCAAAAGGTAAACCTGGTTATAGTACAAAATAATTATCAGAAAAAGCAAGAGATAGGGTGTAGTGCTTTCACAGAATCAACAACAAAAACAACTTAGAAATTAGTTATATATTTTGTAAATTCAATAGCTTTTTTAAAAAAAACAAAAATCAAACATGAAAAACTGGAAGAAGATTAAGATCTCTGCACTAGCAAAAACATTCAGAGTGATTGCTTCCCATTGTGTATAATTAATAGACCGCGTCTCAAGTTAAAATTGGAAGACGGAGAACTCAGGAGTGACCACTGATGGTCTGTGAATCATCTACATGGACATCAAAGATAAGGGACTAATTTAGAGGGCAAAATAAATTTTTCATGATGATAGAAAGTACATCCAAAAGTCCCAAGCACTGTGGTGATTTTAAAATGTCAGCAGATTCTTTCATACTCCGACCTCCAAGAGGAAAAGAAAAGCCTGTATTCTCCAACCCCCCTTAAATGGAGACTCACTTCTAACAAATAAAATGTTGGGAGTGACACTATGTGACTTCCAAGACTAGCTCATAAGAAGGGTTCAGATCCTAGCCCTCCCATTTGTAATAATTTATCTCTTTCCGGTTTATTGTCAGGATTAGAGGTAACGTATGCAAAAAGCCTCTGACTTAGCGCCAGAGTAACAGAAGTTTAACAGATAATTTCTAACCAACCACTTGTAGTCCTCAAAATCTCCCAGAAGACGTGTATTAATGGATTTAAAAACGAAGAGTTAATTATGTTGCTGAATGAACAAAAGTGACAAATTGCTGAAGTCAAATCACAAAGAATATGAGGATTTTTAGAAAAAATTCTTGCTTTCTATTATGTCGAGTCAAATGAAAAACTGCCAGTTTTGGTAGGTCAGAAAGGGTAGAGTATCAGTAATTTTTTTTTTTTTTTTTGAGACAGAGTCTCACTTTGTTGCCCAGCCTAGAGTGAGTGCCTTGGCATCAGCCTAGCTCACAGCAACCTCAAATTCCTGGGCTCAAGCGATCCTCCTCCCTCAGCCTCCCAAGTAGCTTGAACTACAGGCATGTGCCACAATGCCTGGCTATTTTTTTCTATATATATTAGTTGGCCAATTAATTTTTCTATTTATAGTAGAGACGGGGTCTAGCTCTTACTCAGGCTGGTTTCAAACTCCTGACCTCTAGCAATCCGCCCACCTCAGCCTCCCAGAGTGCTAGGATGACAGCCGTGAGCCACCACGCCCAGCCAAGTATCAATAATTTTTATGGTTCAATCGAATACATGTGGAATAAATGTTTTCCCACTGGTATTATTAACACATGATCACATATTTCAAGCTAAAGGGAAACCTCAGGGAATATATAAGTTGAGCATAAAAAGCTTGGAATATTTTCCATTGCAGAGTACATATAAAGAGAGCTTGTTTGAGTCATTGCTTTTATTTAGAGCAGAGAGGGAGAGAGAGGAGGAGAGAGTAAGAGTGAAGAAGAGAAACAGAGAGGGAGAAAGAAAGGGAAAGACAGAAAGAAAAAATTAGAAGCAGACCTTGTAGATTCAAAGAAAACATTTTATCTTCACATTGAAAGTATCAGATTGTCTAATTTTACACCTGAAAATGATTAAATATGCAATTGAAAATTATATACAAACAATTACAAAGCTTTAATACATAAGAGTAGAAATAATTTTTATAATACTGTTAATTCATTCTCCTACTCATTTGACTTCAAAAATATTTGAAAATAAGATTTTAGAGTTCTATTATTTAAGAAATAGCCTTCTTTGCAGGTAAAAACAGTATGTAAACATTAAGGAAAAAATAGTTTCAGATAAGCAACTATGCTATACACACATATTTATGTGATATATGTCTCTAGCCATATCCCTGTATCTATCTAAAACCACATAAGAATAGGGAAAATATGTATGTTAAATATAACACCTTTGTTTCAAGGTAGTTCTACGCTCATATACACACATATAAACAAATTAAGGACAAGAAAAGGAAAAAATAAAAGCATACTGGGTATTAACTATGCATGACACACTGTACTACAGACATTAGATAAATTAATTCACCTAATCTTCAAAACAGCTCTGCTTTTACTCCCTTTAGCACATCAGGAAACTGAGGCTCAGATAGCTAAAATTCCAAAGTCACACAGCTAACAAGTGGTTTTGTTATTATTCAACAACGACCAGCCTGGTGGAGACTTAGACCTTTTTCTCATATACAACACTGCTGCCAAAATTTTTTAAAAATAAATAACAAAGTACACATGTCTTTAACATACATCAATATAACTAAAGCAAACTTTCTGTGCTGCAGTTTGTGCAGTGGTTTGTTTTACAAAGTAAGCAAGAATGTGGCCCATGCAAACAAACTATAAAAGCCAAAGTTTCTGGGGCTGTTCTCTTCCTAAAAAGGTTCTTAGCTATTCAACAACTTCAAATACCATCTGTACATCTCCTCCGAGCTCTCTGCGTTCTGGGACTGTATAACCGATTACAACCTGACATTCTCCACTAGGTGACCTGCAGACATCACAAAATTTAACATGTTCAAAAATAAACTCCTGACTTCCCTTCTCTCTGATCTCCAGTCTCATTTGAGGATATTACCATTCCCCTATCTGCTCAAACCAAAAGCCTGTCCTCGCTTTTCTCTTCCCCCCCTCACACTCTTCAAGGCCCAGTGGTTCTACCTACAAACTACATCTCAAATCCATCCTTTTCTCTTCCACCACTTTAGATCAAGGTGCCATTGTCTTCTACTTGGACTACTAAGAACAGTCTCCTTGCTATTTTCCTACTTTCTTTCCCTGTTTATTCTCTCTTTTGCAGCCAAAGTGACATTTTTGGTGGGGAGAGGTGTGGGGCAGAAACCATAATATGTAACCTCAAAACTCTTCAGTGGCTTTCGACACGTTCAATAAAAATCCACACCTTTCACCACCTTGTCATGGCCCCTTAAACACTCGACAACCTGAGCCCTTTCTACCTCTCAAACTTCATTCCACTCTCCCCCGGACATCTCCAGGCATCCTTTCAACTCTTCCTACACCAACTGTTCACACCGCAGGGCCTTCCCTCCTTCCTCTACGTTCCTGGCAGGGAGGGCCCCTTCGCTTCTCAGCTTCAAGGTCACCTCTCTTGACGAAGCCTCTTCTGACAAAGTAGAAGTGGCTCCGCCTTCCCGAGATCCTCTATCACCTCACCTGCATTTCTTCCTTAGGCAGCGCTTATCATTGTTGGCAGGTATCGGTTCATCTGTTTACCATCCAGCTGTCCACCAGATCGTGGAACTCCAAGCAGACAAAATATGTCTGCTTTGTTCACCGATACACACTCGACAGTTAGGAAAACGCCTGGCATGTAAGTTTTTCTTGAATGAGCAAGTTAGCTATATTAGGCTCAAAAAGACTTTAATTTCTATACAATTTAAACTGCCTTAAGCTACAAGTTGAAAAGATTATTTGTGATTCTCTCTCTTAATAAAAGCGTGTAAATACAACTCACAAATAGATGTGTTTTGTTTTTTAAAGACATAAGACTCAAAGCGGCGAACTTTGTATCAGATTCATTTCATAGGCAATAAAGAATTTAAGAGACGACTTTCTTATTCTTTTCCCAGGATCTAGGTGAAAGAGCTATAGTAAGATCATACATATTTAGATGATAGTTAAATTAGCTCAATTAAATAATTACATTTATAGGCAATCTGACCACTTTCTATCATCCAAACACGTAAAATATATATACTTTTTACGTATATTATTTTATACTCCGGCAAAACAGTGTAAGTGCTCTAGAAAGATAAATATAAGACTCTATCTGAATACTCAGAACACAGTAACAGGTTTCAAAAGGAGGGAGAGGAAGAAGTGAGGAGTGGGGAAAGTGCAGAGGATGACACACGAAGGAGCTAAAGAAGTATGTACCAGTAAAGTAATGAAAGGTATCAGATGGCAGACTCTGAGCTCTATCCAAAGGCGACTAGGAGACAATGAGAATTTATAAAAGCAGAGTAAGAAAATCGGGATTTGCATTCTACAAAGAGGAGTCTGGCTGCAGCATGGAAAAGGGTTCCAAAGGATCCTCCTTCTAATGCAGACAGTTAAAAGGAAACTGCAGCCATCCGGTTTAAGACAGGGTGATGGCCTGAAATATGTTAGCAATAAGAAGGACAAGTAGCCAGGAGAATCAATGGGTAAAAACCTTAATAGTCATTTATAACTGATAAGCCCAACTCTTTGTATATTCTTAACCTTTTTTATTGCTGACATCAAGTATAGTTGTTTTTTTTTTTTCCTTTTAAGATAAAAGGACCAAGAGGATATTATATTTCCTCTCCCTGAGTCTTTAAGTGAGATACATCAGAATACAACTCACTGTTCTTATTTGGCTCAAGAGTTCTTACTGTTCCTCCAAGGCCGAAATCAAACTCTTTATGACTTCAGTGCCCGTAACTTACAACGTAAGAACTGCCTCTAAGCTACAATATAAGCTCTCTGACGGCAGAGATCATGTCTTAAACATCTTTCTATTCCTGGCACTGAGCCTACTGCATCTAGACCACACCAAAAATTCAAAAGATGTATTGAATGGATTCACCCTAAACTATGTAGAGAATTTAATGCCAGCAAAGGATGGTTTGATAATTTTATAAGGGGGACTGACTTAAAAAATGTTAAGATAATAAGGAGGAACAGCTTCTGCTGACCAAGAGGCAGCAGACAAGTTCCCATATTAAGAAAATCATTGATTCGTAATCAGTATACTAGTGAGGGGGAAAAAAAAAATCATTGAGGATAAAGGATATCTGCCTAAACAGGTTTTGAAGACAGACAAAAGTACCTTATTCTGGGGGGGAAAAAAAGCCACAAAGAACATTTATTATTAATAATAGTAAGGGGCCAGGCGCGGTGGCTCACGCCTGTAATCCTAGCACTCCGGGAGGCCAAGACGGGTGGATTGCTCGAGGTCAGGAGTTCAAAACCAGCCTGGGCAAGAGCGAGACCCTGTCTCTACCATAAATAGAAAGAAATTAATTGGCCAATTAAAAAAAAATATATATATATATATAAAAAATTAGCTGGGCATGGTGGCGCATGCCTGTAGTCCCAGCTACTCGGGAGGCTGAGGCAGGAGGATTGCTTGAGCCCAGGAGTTTGAGGTTACTGTGAGCTAGGCTGACGCCCTGGCACTCACTCTAACCTGGGCAACAAGCGAGACTCTGTCTCAAAAAAAAAAAAAAAAGAAAAAATAATAGTAAGGAAGAGAAGAGAGAACCAGGATTTAAGGAAGGAGGGGATAAACTAACTCTACCATTTTGTGCAAATACAGTTGGGTTTATGATCAGGACTGCCCTTACCTCTTTTGAAGCTGCTAACACATAAGCCCTGAGGGGAAAAGACAAGCACTCACAGATGCTAGTCTTCTAGTCTTTTCACAGTACAGCAAACAAGGCCTGAACGAGGAGAACACTTTTTCTGGATTGGTTCCCTCAATGCTTTGTCCTTGAAATCAGGAGGTATTCCTGCCAATAAGGGACTGCCTTTGAAAGTTCTTTTGATACTGGACAATGTCCCTGACCTCAGGTTCAACGCCGAAAGCACGCAAGTGGTCTACCTGGCCCCCAAACACAAAGACTCTAATTCAGCCTCTAGGTCCGGGGATTCATAAGGACCTTTGGGGCTCATCATTACACACGGTACTCTACGGAGAGAATCGTCAACGCTATGGAAGAGAACCCTGCTAGAACACCACGGAAGTCTGGAAGGACTGACACCACTGAAGATGCCACTGTTGCCACAGAAAGAGCTGTGAAAGCCATCGAGCCCGAAACAAACTCCTGCGGGAGAAAACTACGGCCAGATGTTGTGTGTGACGTCACAGGATTTATGACAAAGCCAATCAAGGAAATCATAAAAGAGATTTGGGGGTATGGCAAAAAAAAAAAAAAAAAAAGACAAAAAAGACAGGGGGTGAAGAGTGTTAAGATACCGATCTTGAAGAAACCCAAAAGGAGGAAGAAGACACAGAAGCAGCAGTGCCAGGAAACAAACTGACATCGGGCAATCCGGGGGAAGCGTGCTGACTATTCAAGACTACTTGTGACTTTGTCTACAACGTGTGCCCTTCTGTGATAAGGGCACCGAAACCAAAGCAAACAGAGGAGGAAGGATTGGTGCTGGAAACATTTTTTAGAGAAATGAAAAGGCGAAACGTTAAGTCAGACAGAAATTACGATGTTTTTTTTCTGTAAAGTTTACGCTGAGTGTGTCTGCCTCCCCTGCTTTCCCCTCCCTCCTTCCACCTCTCCTGCCCCTGGGACAGCAAGATCAACCCATCCTCTTCCTCCTCCCCAGCCCACTTAATGTGAAAGTGAGGACAGAGATGTTTGTGATGATCTACTTCCACTTAATGAACAGTAAATACACTTTCTCTTCCTTATGATTTTCTTGATAACGTTTTCTTTTATCTAGCTTACTTTATTGTAAGATTATAGTATATATTACACGCATGCAGAAAATGTGTGTTAATCAACTGTTTACGTTATCGGTAAGGTTTCCGGTTAACAGTGGGGCTATTAGCAGTTAAGTTTGTGGGGAGTCAAAAGTTATACGTGGGTTTTCAAGCGTGTGGGGGTCAGTTGTTCAAGGGCCAACTGTATAGACACAGTAAGTGCGTGGAAAAAAACGGTCAATGTCTCTAGTCATTAGGGAAATACACATCAAAGGGACAACGAGATACCACTTAACACCCTCTGGGATGCCTACCCTACAAAACAATGGAAAACAGCAAGTGCTGGTGAGGACCTAGAGAAACTGGAACCCTGGTGTGTTACTGGTGGAATGCAAAACGAGTGCAGCCAACATGGGAAACAAGTGTGTTGGTTCCTCAAGAAGTGAAACATAGAGTTACCCAGCAATCCTGTTTTCAAGTGAATTGAAAACAGGGACACACAAATGAATACTTATATGCCAATATTCTTAGCGGTAGTTTTCACAATGGCAAAAGGTGGAAATGCCCCAGGTGTCCATCAGCAGATGAATGGATAAGCAAAATGAGGCATACATATACACTAGGACACTGATCTGCCATAAAAAGGAATGAAGTTCTTTTTTTTTTATTTTTGTAGAGTTAGGGTCTCGCTATGTTGCCCAAGCTGGTCTTGAACTCCTGGACCCAAGTGATACTCCCACCTTGGCCTCCCAAAGTGCTGGGATTACAGGTGTGAGCCACTGCGCCTGGCCAGGAATGGAGTTCTGACACATGCAACAACATGGATGAACCTGGAAAACATTATACCATCTTTAAAAAGCCAAACGCAAAAGGACAAATATTGTATAACTGCACGTATATGAAATATCTAGAATAGGCAAATTCATAGAGGCAGAAAATAGAACAGAGGTGGCCAGGGGACAGGAGAGAGAAGAATTGAGAAATTATTGCCTAATGGGTACAGAGTTTAGGTGCGGGATGATGAAAAAGTTCTGCAATAGTGCATGATGATTTATACAACATTCTGAACAAATATAATGCCAGTGAACTGTGCACTTAAATATTGTTAAAATGGCAAACTTTAGGTGATGTATATTTTACAAGGTAAAAGAATAAAGCATTTAAGGTTGAATATTATTCTTGAAACTGAATTTAATTAGATCTAAAGTCTATCAAAACAAAATTTTCAGACCAACATAAACTGATACAGTACCTTCAAAGTATATACCCAATATTTAAATAAAGGATCCAGTTGCCCAGCCATACTAAAGGAGAAGCCTATAAATGAACCCAAAAGGATTTCTGTTTTTATAGCAAGAACTTGGCATTCAAGCCAAGCTAAATTCACAAACACTCCATGGAAATAAAAGCCAAGTTTATTGCAGGCTTGAGATCTTTAGTTGGCTATTTTTACTTCGTTTCTATTTCCACATCTAGAATTCTTTCTTTAAACCAGTTTAAAATGGGACTCCCAAGAGAAAAATATGTGCACCCAAATTTTTAATAATCAAGACTGTAGAACCTCTAGGTAGTAGAAATTTTAAGTGTGCAGACCTCAATTAACAGGAACTGGAAAAAAAAAAAAGGGTCTTAATTATATACTCACAGGTGCACACACACACCCCTCCAATGTGTCTCACGTTTTGGGTAAGTGGCACAAAACCAATTACTTATCGTGTTATTTTCTAATCAGGAATGCTACTATTTCCCACAAGCTAATAAAGAATTTCTGTTTCATAATAAACTTAACCCTGAAATTATATCTGATGTTCCTATTCCACAAAAGTAGAACCCTGTCATATATTTAGAAGTATTAATCATAAAAGGATCCTTTTTTTACCATCATGCTGGATAGCTATAAGAAAATCATCTTCTTTTGTGAATAAGCTGATATTTCAGAAAAGGGATGAACAACATCATATACTAAAAACAGAATGACACAAAAATGACAGATCAAGAAAGGCAAAAAACAACCAAAATGTAACATTTAGGTCCATCTAGGCAGTTCACAAGACATCGGCACAGGAAAAACAATGAGTACAGGCCTATGAAGCAACAACTCCCCATGATTATACCAGTCTTCTCCATCCACTTCTTGCCAGAAAGCATTCTGTCTTGTCACGATCACCACCATTGCTATTCTCCATGAAAAAAAAAAAAAACCCAGGCCAGGTGCGGTGGCTCATGCCTGTAATCCTAGCACTCTGGGAGGCTGAGGCGGGCGGATTGCTTGAGGTCAGGAGTTCGAAACCAGCCTGAGCAAGAGCGAGACCCCGTCTCTACTATAAATAGAAAGAAATTAATTGGCCAACTAATATATACATATATATAAAATGAGCCGGGCATAGTGGCGCATGCCTGTAGTCCCAGCTACTCGGGAGACTGAGGCAGGAGGATCGCTTAAGCCCAGGAGTTGGAGGTTGCTGTGAGCGAGGCTGACGCCACGGCACTCACTCTAGCCTGGGCAACAAAGTGAGACTCTGTCTCAAAAAAAAAAAAAAAAGAAACCAAATGTGGACTTTACTTATGCAAATTATTTATAGTCATCAGAAGGGAAGAATTCGTTGATTTTTCCTTCCTTCTCCTATTAACATATTTTCTCAAAAATACTGTAATTCTCAGCATATGATTGTCAGCAAGTGACTGATCAGCTTCTACATAAGCAGGATGGGAAAAACTATTCTAAAACTCTAACTCAGTACCTTCAACTGGGTTTCAACGTAGCAAGAATGTTGTTCCAAGTAGAATACAGACCCTAAAAATAAAATAAATGAAGAAATCCCAGAGCTCTTGTGAACTTATCATTCTTCCAAATTGACCATGGACTCTTAAATAAGCTGGAAATGAATACACTGAATTAATAAAACAATTTCCAAGGAAGCTATCAAATAAAAGCAATATAGTTTCAATTTAAAATAATTGTAGTACAAAGAAAATTCCATTAGACGAATTAGAATTTTTGAATGTTTTCTGTGCGGTACTTAGATTCCGGCTAGCAAACATCTGTGAGCCATCTTCTCAGATCTCATAATAAAAGATGTTCGCTGGTTCTAGCCTAATTCAACAATGAACCATGGAAAAGAGATGAATACATATACTTATATATTTTACCTTGACCTGAAATAAGAGATGCAACTTTAAGCATCAATCAGCCAAGTCTGAATTATTTCACTGATTTGTGGCAACATTATTAGTCTATGATTTATTATCTTTGTCATCTTTTTTTCCATAATCTTCAGATTTGTAGTCAATGGAGAAGTTACAGAAGCCCTAAAAGAGGAAAAATCTGGTGCCATGACCGTTGAGAAGAGGCCTGAGAGCCTGGGAGGTCAGTTGGCCAAGGCCTATTAGGCTACTCCAAACTTTACTCTTTATAAGGATAATTCACCATAACTGAAAACCTATAATCTAGGTCATTTGGTATGGGAAGTGTAAAAGAACTGATAATTACTGAAGCTAAACGATCAGTACATGAGTGCTATTTTTATGGATATTTGAAATTTTCTGTAACAAAAAGTTAAAAAAAAATAAATTTATCTATTCTATACATAAAATAGCAGATTTTTCTGGTTCAGGCTTTTAAATGTAAGATTGCAGGACAGTGATAAATAGAGCCGAAAGAATTGTTCCTATTTCTCTGGTCCTGTTAAACACGGCAAATCCATTTTAAACTCATTATGTTTTCTGACTACGGCTCAAAACGTCAGGGCAATAATAGAAATCATTAATAAATTTGACTACATAAAAATTAAAAAAAAAAAACTTTCAATAGCAAAATCCACTATAAGCAAAGTCAAAAAATATCAAATGAGACAATTAGGAGAAAATATTTGCAATCTATATTACGGATAAAGAGCTAATGTTCCTAACATACAAAGAACTTAATAAACAAGTAAAAAAGACCAAAAATCCTAGAGAAAAATGGAAGAAGACATGTACAGACATCTCCCATTTATGTGTGGCTCTTCTAGATCTGAAAGGACGTTAAGTTTCACTCGCAATAAGAAAATGCGCATTTAAACTACACTGAAATACTATTTCCTTGCCCTTCAGATTGGCAAAAATTCAATAGCTCCACAATAGACTCTCTTGGTAAGGCTGTGAGAAACCAGCCTCTCATACACTGCTGAAGGGAATGCAAAACAGTACCACTCCCATGGAAAGGAATTTGGTAACATTTAGCAAAACTACATGTGCATTTATCAATTTGACCTAGTAATCCCACTTCCTACATTTATTCTGAAGATATACCTCCTACTAGTATGAAAAGACACAAGGTTATTCACTCCAGCACTGTTTAACTGTAAAATACAAGAAACTACTACCTGGATATACAAACACAGAAGACAGAATGAATAAACTAGTTAGTACACATACACACAAAGGAATGACAGTGATCTTTATGAACTGACGTGGAAAAATTTCCAGGTTGTATTTTCCCGTGAAAATAGCTAAGTGCCAAAGCGCTTATACAGGCAGTATATGCTATCTTTTGGGTCAGAAAAAAGGAGAAATAAGAAAACACATATATTTGCTTATCATTGTAAATGGAAAACAATAAGGCTGGTTATGCTAGGGTAGGGGGGTGTTGTTGTTTTTTAGTGATACAGGTGAAGCTATTCTGAAACTATTTTAGATGATACTCATTTCAAGCAAATGAGTGAAAATCATGGTACTGTTGGAAGCCTGTGTTCTCACTATAGAAGAAGGGAGAACTGGAGGTTATCAGTGTGAATTCACATTTTGAAAAAATATATCCATGTTCATACATACATCCATGTTATATGGGTATATACATACAGATGTGTGAATATGTGTGTATGTAGATATAGACATATGCAAATTTTCTAGCTCCCTGATAGGGCCCAAAAGCAAAGACATCCAGCAGTCATGCACATACCAAGTGTCCAGATCTCGGTTCTCAGGTACCATTCCCCAAAAAGAGGAACTGAGGCTCCTGGGAGAAGTGACTGACTCCGGCACTGGGCATTAAAGGCACAAGATGGGGGGATGGTCGTGATGGAGACTCAGACTTTTGGGGGGAGGGGGGGAAATGGGCATTTATTGAAACCTTAAAATCTGTACCCCCATAATATGCCGAAATAAAAAATAAAAAAATAAAAAGGCACAAGATGAGCCTTATTATAAACAGTGACACGCTTAAAGAAATTGATGAGGGCATGTAAGAGGCCACAGGAGACAGCATGAAGAAGAAGGTGCCACTAGTGAGATTTGGGACAATCTGAGCACCAAAATATCTGAGGACAGTAATGAACTGACAGCCATTGGGGGAAAGATGGGAAACCATAAATTCATACCAATAATAAATAATACATGTGGACATATAAGACAGCTCTTATTACAGTAGAATGCTGAATAAAGACTGGTAAATGTGGGGGCAGCAGTAGAGTAGGCAAAACCATTTTACAACCATAATAGTAAAGACTGATTCAAATAAGTATCACAGATGGACGCTACATATAGGTGATGAGACTTTATGAAAAGCAGTATTATTTCAAGAGTCTTAAAGTGTCTCTCTCTCCCTACAGACTGCTTATTAGTTGCAAGGACGTACAGAAACTGTATCATGGAAAATTCAGACAATGAAACTGATGGTCAAAATTCACATCACAGATGAAGTACGGG
Source organism: Microcebus murinus (assembly GCF_040939455.1). NCBI lineage: Eukaryota > Metazoa > Chordata > Mammalia > Primates > Cheirogaleidae > Microcebus > Microcebus murinus. The sequence continues at coordinate 12,874,764 of NC_134132.1, read as the reverse complement.
ACCATTGTGTTCTTCCAGATGTGAAATGCTAAGACACATCCCTCATGTAATATTCCATTCAGCAATACATAACCCGAAATCTTATCAAAAGGAAACATCAAACAAACCAAAAATAAGGAACACACTATTCAAAAATGGGAGGGGGAGGATGGCCGCATACTATAAAATGTCCACATAATAAACAATAAAGCTGGAAGAACTATTGCACATTAAAGGACACTAAAAAGACATGACATCTAAATGCAATATATGGTTACAGACTAACTCCTGTATTGGAGGGGAAGAAAACTGCAATAAAGGACAATTATCTGGCTACTGCTAGAATCTACTAATGATCACCCTCCTTCCTCCGGTCTTGGCCCTAAATCATTCTACATGCTGCTACAGAGTGCCCTGCCACAAATGAAATCTGACCATGTCACTCTCTATATTTCTTAATTGGACCTAAATATAGTTAAGAAGGAACTTAACAGATCTACTTAAAAAACTGCAACAATGATAGAATATATTACTTTGGATTCTGAGATCCAAATAAGCAAAAATTATTGCCCAGAGACTTAAAAGTGAGTATTATATAACTGATTTAGTCATAAAATAACTTCAGGAGACTTTTTGGACCCAATCTTAAAGCAGCTACTATTAGCAATATATTCAGTGCCTCCTATACAAGTAACAGATAAAAACACTGGGAGAGAAGGTCATTAAAAGGAAGGAAAGGAAGGCAAAAAAAAAAGGAAGAAGAGAAGGGAAGGAAGTAGAAAGGTAGACAACTGAAAAGTAGAGAAGGAAAAAGTAAAGGTAAGGACAAGAAAGAAGAAAAGTCTATTCTCTAGGATTTCACAGTAGAGATTTGCCCAGTATTAAAATGTCAACATTTTAAGAATTAACTAGCTAGCCCTTTCTCAATTATTGCTAACGGAATAGCAAGCTAAACACAATCAGAGAAAAGTTCTTTCTTAATGTCTTTATCAAAATCTGGTATTTTATCAAAAGCTACTTGAAAACAGTACTATTCATAATCAAAGTATACACTCTACAAGTATTGAAAAATATTTTTAAGCAAACATGGAACGATGTTTCTAAAACTTTCACTTTTAGATTTTTAATTTTCCAGTTCAAGGCATCAATATATAATTATATATTACTGCATATAAAACTACATACGTATAAAACATATATGCATATTATATATGTTATACATTATATACATATTATATAATATTCTATATTATATAAATTATACAATACATATCTGTATCTGAATTCTAGGATCCTACTTGTACACCTATACCTCTAGATTTTAGATATCACTAAAAGGTTCAAGTAACTTTCATTATAACTTAGGACTACATGAAAAAAATAAAATATTTTATAAATATAAACATCTCGATATTTCATGCTAAGGATATAAAATACAACAGATGACAAGATATACAAAGTGTCTCACTAAACAATTTAGCTCCTCAGGACAAAAAGCTTGCTTCTTCTAGCTGTTTTCCAGTCTATAAAAGGAAAACAAACTAAACGGAAGTAACGAAGATTAAATAAGTCATAGTATGGCCTTCTCTCCCCACAAAAAGTTTTAATCATCACATTCATTTAGGTTTTTCACAACAAATAACACTTGTCCTTCAAGCTTTAATTTAAAAATATTAAGAGTGAGTGTGGGGGGGCATGGCATGGGCAATATATGTAACCTTAACACTTGTAACCCCATAATATGCTAAAATAAATAAAAATAAAAAAATACATAAAAATTTTACAAAACTACAAAAAAAGTGAGTGTGTATGTGTGAGCATGTGGGCAGGGAGAGAGTAAAGGCTCAAAGATCAATTCAGTTTATAGATGGGCTCTTTCGTTGGATTTCTACAGGTCTACACGTGTATTAATAAATACATGGCCAAAAGAACAGCAAAAAAGGCCGGGCGCGGTGGCTCACGCCTGTAATCCTAGCTCTCTGGGAGGCCGAGGCGGGCGGATTGCTCAAGGTCAGGAGTTCAAAACCAGCCTGAGCAAGAGCAAGACCCCGTCTCTACTATAAATAGAAAGAAATTAATTGGCCAACTGATATATATATAAAATTAGCCGGGCATGGTGGCACATGCCTGTAGTCCCAGCTACTCGGGAGGCTGAGGCAGTAGGATCGCTTGAGCCCAGGAGTTTGAGGTTGCTGTGAGCTAGACTGACGCCACGGCACTCACTCTAGCCTGGACAACAAAGCAAGACTCTGTCTCAAAAAAAAAAAGAACAGCAAAAAAGTTCATATGCAACAAAGTTATTTAATTTACTCTCCACACATACTGCTTAGAGAATTAAACAATAGTAACAGTTAAAAATGGAAATGTTTCACCTACCTCCTATTTAGCTGGGAAACATGCTGAGAGATCTTTGAGCTTACAAAGGCAGTTTGTCTCTCTAAGGTTTTATAAATAATGAGAGTGATCTTAATCTTTTGGGGTGAAGGAGTTAATGATCTGTCACCCAAAATATTCCACTCTGGCATATTATCTTAGTTAAAGGCATCTGAAAAACAGCAGGTACAGGAAGATCATTCTGACCTTTTGTGCTGTTTCTTAAGGCAGAAGATGAAATTCCCACGTGAAAGATGCCCCCTCTATACTAGAAGGAAAACAGCATAATTCTTATCATCAAGAACAAAAAATTAAGGCCAAAGGAAGTCTGCACAAACAAGTCCTATTACACTAATCCTCATCTTCCTAGCCACTTCTTTCTCTACCCAATGGACTGCCTTAGCCTGAGCCCCTTTTGCCTCATCACATTTTCACAATTCACTGGGTCTTCATTTCTTTACAAGGACTCCTGTGCCACGTAAAACTTGTATTAAATATATCTGTATGTTTTTCTCCCATTAATCTGTCCCATGTCAATTTAATTCTTGGGCCCAGCCAATAGTACCCTTCCTCCTCTACAGAGGAAAAGAAAATCAGAGTCTTTTTTTATTCCTTTGTTTATTTATTTTTTTCCATTTTCAGTTGGCCAATTAACTTTTTTTTTTTAATTTATTTTTATTTTTAGTAGAGACGGGGTCTCGCTCTTGCTCAGGCTGGTCTTGAACTTCTGAGCTCCAACGATCCACCCGCCTCGGCCTCCCAGAGAGCTAGGATTACAGGCGTGAGCCCCCGCGCCCGGCCGAAAATCAGAGTCTTAATGAAAGTCCCTACCAATCTGTAATGCTAACAGACATTCTCAGCAGCTGGTTCCAAACGCCATGTCCCAAGCATCAAAAATAAAAATTCTAACTGGGAAACAGAATAATGATCCCTAGCCCCTATAAATTAAATATTTTCTCTATTGTCAAACTGCAAAAACCGTGATTAGCTTTATTTTTGTTTTTATAAAACTTGTTGTAAATAAAACAGATGCCTCCAAACTACATCCAAAGGGAAAGCATTCAGGCTATACATAACACTCACTCACATAGGCACAAAGATTTTAGTGCACGGCCCTGAGAAATCAAAGGCATCATTTTTCTATACCAAAAAAGTATAAGTAATTGCAACATTTTTACACTTAATTATTAGTTCTATTTTCTTAAAATCAGATTTCTGAAATATTATTTTCTAGCACTTACAGTATTTCCTAGGACACCATTGTTGCAGAGATTTCTACAATGTAAAATGAATGGAAATAAGCACATGGCTTTATATCCACATTCTATTTCCTAGGCATTGGCTTAATTTTCTGTGTAGGACTTTATTCCTTGCAAAGGCACTCCACATTTATCCGACCATTTAACTTGACCCTCACGATAACCATGCAGGAAGAAAACTAACATGTTCCAAGAACCTACCATATGCCAGGTTCCACACTCAACCGTTTTACATGAGCTATCTCTTTAATCATGACAAGTCACTTGAAGTAGATATTATCAATCCTACTTCTACAAAAGAGAACTCTGAGAGTAAAGGAAGTAGCCCGAGGCCGTGTGCTAGGAAGGGGAAGACCCAGGCTTCAGAAACAGGTCCGCCTGTCTGCCAAGCCGCTGCCCTTTCCCCTATGCTGGGCTGCTTCATCATCACAAAGGAGGAAACAGAATCGGAGGTTAAGGTACTTGAACACAGTTGATTAGCTAGCATGTGGTAGGAATAGGATTTCAACCTAAGATCTGATCCTGAAATTCTTCCCACTACAGTACCTATATAACCATTATAAAATATGTAGACACAGCCAAAGTATAAGATCATGGCTCCAAATCTGATCTTGAAAATTTGCAAGAAGTAGTACAACATATTAATATTACCTGAGTACTTGCATAGAAAACTCCATAACATACTTACAAAAGGTTCAATGCACACAACCTCTTTTGCTTTTCCAATGGCAATTAAACTGACCTGGGCTCACTATTGCCTCCCAGAGAGCAGAAAACACCAAAGGCACCAATCATCCAAAACACAGTGGACATCTAACCCTCTAGGTTTTGAGGACTGTGGTTCTCCAACCCTCTTCCCTCTTTATTACATAACTCACCTATTATCATGCCTCAGTGCCATAGCATTCCCTTTAATCTCTTTCTTTTCCCATTCTTTTCCCAACTGCTGCTTCGCTAACCTGAAAAAAAAAACCTTTCTTAATTTTTATCATTTCTTAACCCCAGCCAAGTAATAACTACTAGTCACTATCCAATTCCCTGGGAAGCTTTATTTATTTATTTATTTATTTTTTAATATCTCATATGGCTTCCTGCTCCCATGTCAGGAATATTTTCCAACTTCACTGGGCAGACACCAGGAAGAAACAACAAATGGAGAATGTGAATTTCTATAAGAAAATTGGACTCTTGGGAAGCTGAAGCAGAATGATCACTAGAGCCCAGAGGAGTTTGAGACTGCAGTGAGCTGTGATGATGCCACTGCACTCTAGCCTGGAAAACAAAGTGAGACCCTGTCTCCAAAGGAAAAAAGCATGAAAGAGAAAGCATAAGGGAAACTAATCAAGATTTTAAAGGGATAAAGAGACACAAACAAATGCAATGTGTTAACCAGACTGTTGTTTGAAAAATATCTATGAAAGAAATTTTGGAGACACTTGAAGAATTTAGATACGGACTAGATTTAAAATGACAGTATAGAACTATTGTTATTTTCTTACATATGGTAATAATATAGTGGTCATAGAGAAGAATGTCCTATTTCTAGGAGATGCATACTAAAGTATTTACAGGTGAATTGTTGTAAGGTTTGAAATCACTTTCAAATGGTTCAGCAATGCCAAGCCCCCGCTCCCTGAAATGTACATACACACAATGAGAATGTATGTGGCAAAATGTTGGTAATTGTTGAATCGAGGTTGAAGGTGGTTCAATGTTCACTGTATTATTCATTAAACTTTTCTGTATGTTTAATATTTTCAAAGTACAAAGTTTGGGATTTAAAAGGTGGGGTGAGGGAAACATTGGACAGTCTCCACTTGGCTTTTAGAGCCAAGAATACTAGATGGTCTAGTATTCTTGACAGAGAGCAAGAATACTAGTTCTGTAATAAATATTCTTGACAAAGCAGAAATAAAAAACTTCCCACTGGTCTGCAAAGTGCTAAATGCTAAATCTCACAATGGGTTTCCACTATTATCAGGTTATAAGGACACACAAAATTATGACTCCATTTTTCTTCCATAAACAATTGCATGTTATATCACCAGCACTTCAAGTATAAAACCATGTAATTCTCCTATGTTACCAAAATAAAAATTGTGGTTGTAATGCATAAAGCTTTCCTTAAACCATGTAGTTTTATAGTCTCTATCTGAATGTTTTATCAAGGTAGACAAAAAGGAGAAAATTATATTTTCATGAAATTTGTGAATTATTTACATATACCTTACACAATTTGACAGATATTCTTTTCTATAAATTTTGTAATAGGGACTTTTTTTAATTCTTAAAAGTCCCAAACATTTTGAGACTCAGGCCTTAGTTAGGCAAAGCACGCAGAAAGGGAAGTACAATGAACCTAAAGAAGTTTAAAAGATAACTACAGTCATCACACTTTTTTTTTTTTCTGGAATACACTTTAGAGAAAGTTTAAGTTTTTAAAGGAAATGTCAAGAAATTTAAAATACAGTTATAACATATGACTGAAAAATTCATTCACTCAGGTTCACACCCATAAACTAAGAGCTATGAAAATAGGTTTGTCACAAAATCCCAACATCTGCAAAGGCAAGAAAAAGCAAAGGGCTAACTCAAATTAATAACCTCAAAATGTATCAAAACTTAATATCCCAAAAGGTTTTTTGTGGACAATGGTTTTCTTTGCTAACTGTACTAAAGATACGTATTTTCTTCCTGCATCTAGCCCCTTCCTTGCCCTTTCCTTGCTAGATTAAAAGGCAACTCTATCATGAACACGTAACTGGGCTCTTCCAACAGTGGTTAACTAAACAGTGTTGGACTTCCTTCATGTCACGAGACAAATAGATTCTTTCTCCTAGCAAGTTAGAATTTAGACCATCAGGCCGGGCGCGGTGGCTCATGCCTGTAATCCTAGCACTCTGGGAGGCCGAGGCAGGAGAATTGTTTGAGCTCAGGTGTTCAAGACCAGCCTGAGCAAGAGTGAGACCCCGTCTCTACTAAAAATAGAAAGAAATTAACTGGCCAGCTAAAAATATATAAAAAATTAGCCAGGCATGGTGGCGCATGCCTGTAGTCCCAGCTACTTGGGAGGCTGAGGCAGCAGGATTGCTTGAGCCCAGGAGTTGGAGGTTGCTGTGAGCAAGGCTGACACCACGGCACTCTAGCCTGGGCAACAGAGTGAGACTGTGTCTCAAAAAAAAAGAAAAAAAAAGAATTTAGACCATCATAACCAAGAAAATGTCCTATGGGGGCTAGCTGAACTTAACACGACTGACACTGCACAAGGATAAGAAAGCAGAGAAAACCATTTAGCAAAACAAAAACAAACAAAAGAGTAGAGGCAACAACAGAAAAAGAAAGGGAGAACAGGCACCTAAAAATATTCAGTTCCCCAGAAGCCTGGCTGTACTTCCTGTACTTGATTGAGTCTATAATATTTGGCACTGAGAGAAATGTTCTCAAAACAACTTTCAAAAAAAAAAAAAAAAGTAAATATGGACATCTATATACATATAGAATGAACGTCCAAAGGAAACAAATGAGTTTAAAATGAGCATATTTAAATACCAAAAATATGATTAGGACACAGGAAAGCCTGGGACTCAATTACAAATTAATAGATTTCTTCCCCAAAATAGGATGTTAACTCTACACAAGGTCACCTGAGAAGACAGAACAAACCATTCTGGTCCAAACTTTTTTTATTACTACGTATTTTCTCAGCAATAGAATAAAATGTCTGAAAACTGTGGTTAATATCATGCACATTCTCAGGCTATCACCTTCAAACATAAATTCAATATAAAATGTAAAAATGCTTTATGTCCTTTTAGGGTAAAAAAAAAAAAAAAAAGAAAAAAAGAAAGAAAGAAATGATGGCAGAATGCAGAGCAGTTAAATGCAGGAGCTCTGGAAGCAGACTCCTGGATGGGAATCCTGGTCCAATCATTTCCTAATCCTGCGACCATGGGCAAGTTACTTCTCCTGTCTAATTTTATTCCATAAAATTAGAATAATAAGAATAGAATCTATCTCATACGACTGTTAGGGAAAATACATGATGCAATATGTTTTTTAAAAAAAAAAAAACACCAAAACTTGGAAACAGTAAATGTTAGCTGCCCATTAATATTATTTTTATTATAATTACCATTAACTACTATTCAAGTAAAAGGGATAGATTTCAAATATATCCATGACATTACAAAACTGAATCCCTGGAATAGGGCCTTTCTTTAGCAGGTGCAGAAAATGGAAAACATAACAGCGCATGATCCAAAAAAAACTGGAGAGACAAAGACAAACCCATATTTTCCCTTTGGTCTCGGCCACAGAAGCAAGATGACGAAGGGACTGCCATCATCTGGAAAGAGCCACAATAAGATGTATACATTGCGCTGCCGCTGTGGCTCTGAGGCCCACCGCCTTCACAAGTCGACCTGTGGCACATGTGGCCACCCTGAGAAGCGCAAGAGAAAGCATAACTGGAGTGGGCCAAGGCTAGAAGACAAAATGCCACGGGGACTGGTCAGATGAGGCACCAAAAAATTGTATACCGCAGACTCAGGCATGGATTCCGTGAAGGAAAACACCTAAACCCAAGAGGGCAGCTGTTGCAACATCCAGTTCATCTTAAGAATTTCAACAATTAGTCATGCAATAAATGTTTTTGGTTTTTAAAAATCTAAAAAGGAAAAACAAAAAAAAAGATAAGCTTGTTATTTTAAAAAACAAAACCAAACCCTAATCTCCTAGACTTATCTAAATCTATAGTAGGACCTCCACAACAATAAACCAGGAAGGAGGGTTCTTTCTTGAGGGGTAGCTTGCTTTCTGATAAAATGTTGTAAGGGCTTTCCTTCAACAGCTCCTTACCACAAAAAAAAAAAAAAAAAAAGCTTTTATTCCTAAATGCCCACTCAGGGACAGCAAAGCATCAGTATTATTTACTGACATTGAAAGAAAGCTGAAGGTTTTAAAAAAAACACAAAACAAAACAAATCTTAACTCTGATCTCAAAAAGTTTGAATTTTGAACCATGACTGGTTCAGAGATGACTACAAAAAGGCATCCTACAGGAGGACTTTTTGAAACATGTTTTGGACTAGGCAATTATATAGTTAAGAAACAGCTAGAGATACTATTAAGGAGAATAACAATTCTTGCATCATAAACACATGATACATAATTTACTTCCTACAAAACATGTAGTTAGACCAAATATAAGAGAATCAAACTGAAAGGTCAAAGATTATGTGGAAGAAAAGAAAAAAAAGAAATGAAGGTGGGAGGGAGGGAGACCATTATAAATAATTTCAGCTATCTGGAGGGAAAAAGAATCAAAATATCCTATTTTTTATAAGAAAATCCAAAAATATTAGGTTTAAAAGAGAGTAAACAAAAATGAAAGAATCTGTACTGCCTTCCTTATAAGTTTTGAAATCAGATAATTCTTTAACTCACATTTTAACTCAGCACATTGACATCTTACCAAAAAATCTTCCTTCAATCAAAAAATACTGAATCTTTACTTTCAAAATATGATCGTAGGCTAGGTTTTTTGAGGTTCGTCCCCTAATACACACAAAGATGATAATAAACAACTTGAGGGTTTGTATTTCAGATTGTTTTTCCATTTCCTGTCTTTCTTCCATATTATTTATATTGTCTAACACTTCCAAGTTATAAACTTTTAATGAGAACAGTGGCCTTCTTCCTTTTCATTTATAAAGTACAAAAAAAAAAAAGTGTTTAGGCAAAGGTAAAGCTGATATAAGACCAAATTAGGGACGAAATGTTCATGAACAGAGACTCCCTCCTAAATGCCTATTCCCCTTAACTTTAGCACAGATCCTTTTTCTACAAGGAGAAGGACTTTAGCTTTCTTAGGATGCTACTAAGTGGCCACAGTCATCTCATAACCAGATTAATACCTGTAAAGATGCCTTGTAATATAGATCTTCATAAAACTGAGCCACCCCCACTCACAGAACCACAGGTAATGGTTCAACCTTTACAAGCCTATAAAGAAAACAGGCATTCCCTTCTCCCCACCATTTTCTCCTCCTATGTAAAAACAAAAGAAAACATAGAAGAGAGTGGCTAGTGGTTAACAGAGTTTAAAAAGAAAATAAAAACTTAGTATCTTAGTGTTACCAATTTTTAAAATTTATTTAGTTCCTACAAAATATTTCCTCAGATCTCCTAAGCAAAACGAGCATACTTATTTCTCTATTTCCTTTTTCTTTTAAGTCAATAATTTAAGTGATGCCTCTAAACTCATATCCTTTTAATGCAAACTTTATTTTTCAAAAGTAAAGTCGACATTGCTTTTCCACCTTTTGGCTAAGATCAAGTGTAAAATTAAAGTCAAATTGCTAATAAAATTGCTCAATCAACCAAATACTGAAGGACATGTATTATCGTTAGCTATAAATATTATTTTGTTTATATTCCCATCTTTAAACATTCAGAAGTAAAAATGACCAAGGTTGATGCTTGTAACAACAAATGACAGCTAACATAGATTTAGCTTGTACTTAACTATGTGCCAGGCACAGGATTAAGCCCTTTACAACCAATATCACATTTAATTCTTTGATACTTCTATTAAGTACTATTAATGAACCCATTTTACAGATGAAGAAATAAGAGGAGGTTAGGAAATCTGTTATAGGGCAAATAGCTGTAAGCAATGATACCATAATTTCAACCAGAAAATATGACTAAGTTTGAGACCTTAACCAAAACATTCATTACACAGTAGTTTTCCACTCTTGTATCTGCTTTTTAATACTTTTTACATTTTTCATCATAGTGTTAATAAAGACTGATGCATAACATGTCCAAAAAACAAGTGCCAACTAAGGGCTAAAAATCAATTCAATGATGTGGGCATGTTCACAGACTCTATTTAATAAATCAAAAGAAAAAGGAAAAAAGTTTCACAACACTATGATTAAAATGACACTGCTTCTAAATCCTAAATTTTGAGTATCATTTCTTGAAATAAAAGAAAATTGAAATTTTATAATCCTAAAACTCTATTTACTCATCTTACTTTATTTCACATTTTTTTCTGATTATAAAAACTTTATACTTTGTAAGTTAAACTTCACATTAAATATGTTTGCCCACTTATATTTTCTTGAGTTCCCTTTCCTGAACTTTTTTTTTTTTTTTTAACTCTCTCAATATATGTTTTTAGAAAGAATATATTCTACACATACTTTCATTTCTGGGTGACATTTTTCTAAGCCATAAAACATTTCCTTTTCCTCATAGAGTCTAAAGCCTAAAATCCAGTCATAAATCTTTCTAGTTTCAGAAGTTTTCATAATAAAAACAAGGCATATCACACCAAAACTCTCAGCTCCTGGTAAAATGGTATCCTAACACCCTCTTTGCCATAATCAATGCAAGACAGTTCTTTCCTAAGGGAAAAAAATATCATTTGTTGAAAAATGAGAAAGCATCCTCCAGTCCACTATATGTGCATCAAAAGAGAGTCTTAAATTAATGTGTTGTTCCTACTAAACTAAATCCTGCCGACAAGTAGAAACACTCAACACATGGAAATTCTATTAAACTGATGCTCATTTATTTTCTGTACAGTAAAACTTCCAAACCTACTGAGTTAAAAATAAGTCTCGTCATTTCAAATAATGGGGTGTTTGTTCATTGCCTACTAAAATGTGTGCTGTTTATATTAATCCACAAATAATTATAATTAAACTACTTGTAAAATTCAATCATCTAATCGTATGTTTGAGAAGTATATGCTCTATCTATTCTAACGGAGTTTTTAAGAACAATCTTTTCTCAATGAACTTGAGACTTTCTTAGGCTAAATTTACTGAGGAAAATGTTATTCCACGTTTTAAACACACACAGAGAGACACGCACACCTCCTTATAGATTAGCTTGTACAGATAAGGCAAACTAGGTCAAATCTTACTTCCAGAAATACATCTATACGGCCCTTCCATAACAAGGATTACAAAAAGAACCCGCATAAAAATAGTTCCCAAGTGTGAGAGGTGGTTGATTTTGAGTGTTCATGTGATTGGATTAAGGGATACCCAGACAGCTGGTGGAACAGTAACCATTCTCAGTGCGTTGGGAAACCCCGCGCTCATTCTTCTGCTGCTGAGAGGGAAGCCCAGGTGGTTTGGCATTTGACTGGGATGACCGGGCTGCCCCAGGTGTGTCTTTGAAGGGAGGGATGTTTCTGCAGGAGACATGTGAGCAGGTGGACTGACTGGGGCACCATCCAATCGGCTGGGGTCCCGGATGGAGCAAACAAGGCAGAGGGAGGGAGAATTCACTCTCTCGTCCAGAGACGGCATGGCCCTTCTTCTCCTGTCCTTGAACCTCAGAACTCCAGGGGAATCTGGGACTCACAGCAACCTCTTCGCCCTCTCCTCCCCCTCCGTCTTAGACTCCTGGGTCTTGGGCCTCGGACTCCAGAGTTTCGCTACTGGCGTCCTTGGGTCTAAGGGCTTTGGACTGGAACTGAGTCTTGCCACTGGCTCCCCTGGTGCTCCAGCTTCCAGACAGACTGTACTGGGACTTCTCAAGCCTCCACCATCAAGCAAGCCAATGCCCCTAACAAATCCCTTCTCATCTGTCTCTCTCTCTCAATATATATCCTATCAACTGTGTCTCTCTGGAAAACCCTGACTAAAACACCAAGTATTTCTCTATCAGTGTCAACGGTTAGAACTACCAGCTGGTAAATACAGTATATACGATTATATCATAACATTCGGTAAAAGTGACTATAATTAGCCAGTTTGGAGTATCACAAATGGCTAACTCCTAATACTTTAGTTGTAGAAAGTGATCACAAAAAAGTTGGTTAATCTTTTTTTTTTTTTTTGGAGGGAGACAGAGTCTCACTCTGTCGCCCCAGCTAGAGAGTACGGTGGTGTCATTACAGCTCACTGCAACTTCAAATTCTTGGGTTTAAAGAGATCCTCTTGCCTCAGCCTCCCAACTATCTGGGACTACAAGTACGTGCTACCACACCCAGCTAATTTTTCTATTTTTAGTAGAGATGGGTGTTGCTCTTGTTCAGGCTGGTCTCGAACTCCTGACCTCAAGCAGTCCTCCCACCTTGGCCTCCCAGAGTGCTGGGATTACAGGTGTGTAATCCTAGCATGTGTAAGCCACCATGCCAGGCTTAAAATTAATCTTAGTAACCAAAGACCTGTTTTTTTGTTTTTTTTTTTTTTTGGTGGGGGGAATCAGGTTAGACTCCTATATATATTATGAGAAATATCATTTTAATAACTTAGCTAAGTGAAAAGTCACATACCACTTGAAGAATTCTACATAGGACCAAAAAACAACCAATTTTCATTTTTTAAAAAAAAACAGAATATACTCTCCCCTTTGCTATAGTTTTTAAAAAAGGAAATGTAGATAAAAGTTACATCTCTCTTTTTGTGAGGGTGGAATACTTTCTGTTTGTAAAGCTGTAATGCACAGGAGTGATGAACCTCTGTTAGTTTAAGACTAAGCTTTCTGAATAATATTAAATACTTTATGTGTTTTCCCACTATAGCATATTTTCTTCTCTCTTCATTCTTCTATGCTGTAAGTAGACAGCTTCAAAGATGGCTCTCAACGATCCTACCTCCTAGTACTCATGTAATCCCCTCTGAGTGTGGGCTGGACCTAGTGGCTCACTCCTCATCAACGGAATATGGGAAAAATGAAGAGATGCCACTTTTGAGATTACGTTACAAAGGCAGTGTGCCTTCCATCGTGCTTACTCTCTCTTGCTTGCTCTACTGGAAGTTGCTGCCCTGGTGTGAGCTGCCCTAAGGAAAAAGCTCACGTGGCAAGGAACTGGGGCTGGCTTCTGGCACATGGCTCACCCCCTTGACCCAACAAGAAGCCTAGATCTAAATGCTGCCCATAGCCATGCAAGTGAACTGGAGGCACAGCCTCCCTCGAGACCTCAAGGGGAGGCCACAGCCCTAGCAGACATGCTGAGTGCAGCTTTTCGTGAGATCCTGTGCTAGGACCCAGCCAAGCAATTCTCCACTCTTGGTCAACAAATCAAGAATCCCAGATTCTTGATCAACAAAAACTGCTGCTTGTTGTTTCAAGCTGCTACGTTTTGCAGAGATTTGTTGACATAGTGCTATAGGTTGCATTGTGCTCCCCACCAAATTCAGGCTGAAATCTTAACCCTCAGTACTTTAAATGTTATTAGAAAACAGCATCTTTACAGAGGTGATCAAGTTAGGTCATTAGGGCGGGCCCTAATCCAGTGTGACCAGGGTCCTTAGGAATCTGGACAAAGACAGCACAGAAGGGAGATGAGGTGAAGAGACACAGGAAAGATGGCCATCTAGCAGCCCAGAACAAATCCTTCCTACACAGGCCTCAGAAGGAACCAACTCTGCAACACCTTGCTTTCAGACGTCTGGCCTCCAGACAGGGAGACAATAAATTCCTGTTGCTGAAGCCACCCAGTCTCTGGTACTTTGTTACAGCAGCCCTAACAAACTAATACACATAGTAATAGATAATGACATACACATAATTCAAGGTGATTTTTTATCAGTACCAAAATTAGTCTCCATGAAGGATTTTAAGTAGATACCCAAAAAATATTAGCCCATAGCAGAAAATCTCAGGACCACAGATTTTCAGTGAGCTGGGACCCCTGCAATCATATGATCGACTCATTTCAAAATTTGATGATGAAGAAGAGGAGGAGGAGGAGGAAGAGGGGGAGGAGCCAAGAACTAGTTCAAACACTTAATGTACATTAATTCTTCATAACAACCCCAAGAGCTGCCACTATCATCAACTCCATTTGTAAGATGAAGAAACTGACGTCCAGAAGTTCAGGTGACTCTCGGTGGTGAAGTGGCAAGGCCAGGATTTGAATAAACTGAGATGCACAGAGAAAAGGGAATTTACCCGACATCATAGCTGGTAGCTGAGCGGGGACTAAACCTGACGGTACCGCAGCCCACGTTCATATCTTGTTTTCTCAAAAAAGTCAAATAAGAAAGCTTTCCTGGCCGGGCGCTGTGGCTCACGCCTGTAATCCTAGCTCTTGGGAGGCCGAGGCGGGCGGATTGCTCAAGGTCAGGAGTTCAAAACCAGCCTGAGCAAGAGCGAGACCCTGTCTCTACTATAAATAGAAAGAAATCAATTGGCCAACTGATATATATATATATAAAAAAAAAAATTAGCCGGGCATGGTGGCGCATGCCTGTAGTCCCAGCTACTCGGGAGGCTGAGGCAGAAGGATCACTCAAGCCCAGGAGTTTGAGGTTGCTGTGAGCTAGGCTGACGCCACGGCACTCACTCTAGCCTGGACAACAAAGCGAGACTCTGTCTCAAAAAAAAAAAAAAGAAAGCTTTCCTTTTGCTTGCTTTATCCATTTTTTTTTGTCATACTGCTACCTTAGAAGTATACATTTACGTATCTGTGTGCCCTCTTCTTCTAACCCCACTAACGTGGGTTCTTATTTTTTTTTCCACTCCCTGAACCCTAAAACCCTTCCCCCCTTCCAAATTCTAATACTTTTCTTGCACTTATATTATTCTTTTTTTATATATGGGAACTTAGGATTTCACTTGTACACAGTTTGGGAAATACAGCCTTAGCTTAACCTTTGATCCCAATTAAAATGCAAATATAGTAGTTTCCCTTATCCAAGGTTTCACTGCCAGGGTTTCAGTTACCTGCGGTGTAGAGTACTGTAAGATAGAGATAGAGAGATGAGAGAGAGAGATGAGAGAGATAGAGATGAGAGAGATAGAGATGAGAGATGGGAGAGAAAGAGAGAGAGAGAGACTATATAACTTTCATTACAGTGTATTATTATAATTGCTCTATTTTATTATTATTGTCACTAATCTGCTATACCTAATTTATAAATTAAACTCTATCATAGGTATGTATGTACACAGAAAAAATAGTATATATAGGGTTCAGTGCTATCTGGGGTTCAAGCACCCACTGGGGGTCATGGAACACATCTCCCTGGGACAAGAAGGGCCACTCCTATACAACTGGAAGGAGGACGACTATTCTATTATCATGTCTCTGCATTTTAGCAGGAATAAAGTCAGATCCATTCCAGAGAACAACAGCCTTTGAAGCAAAGAAAGTCGACGTGAAGTTTTAACACTACCACGCCCTAAGCTACATACTTGTCCAGGGACACCTGACGGAAGAATCAGAGTCTGTCCTGGGAAACCCAGGGTAGGATACTTAAGAATCAGCCTTTCTTCGGGAGTCTGGATTAGGAGACAGAAAGCTTGGGAGGCTGTGGCAGCCAGGGTTCCCATCCCAGAGAAGGGAAACGCGATGACAGCCAGTTTCCAAAGAGACAGAGGAGAATGAGGCAGACGGGCAGAGGACAGGGGCTCCGCCGGGAGCCCGCGGGAAGCCCGCTTGTGTCTGGGCCCCCCGTTCTCATTGTGCAGTCCAGCTGCGTTTCTGTCCTCGGGCCCTGCGGTGTCCTCCTGGGACACCCCCCGAAGCCTGACAACTTCTTTTCAGTTAAACTAACTCGAACTGAGTCACTTGAAATCAACAGAGAACACGGTCAAAAAGGTATCCTCTCTAAAGCGGAAGAACGTTACTGAAAAATTAATTCGTAACTCCGTGCAAAAGATAAACTTGTCAGTAACAGCAAAGGAAAATAAAAAAAAAAACCACTACAACTAAGGCAACTGGGCAGCCGCAGTAGTCTCAAGCGCCTCACGACAGGGCTTATCGTTTAAAAGAGTCAAAGTAACCATGACATAAAATAAAGTGTTCCAAATCCTGTGCATTAAAAAAAATGCTAGATTTTTTTCTAGGGGAAAAAAAGAGGAAATGATGCCTTACAAATATGGTTTTATCCTCTATAAGTACCTAAGATAAAAGCAGTAATCATTTAAAGCCAGAATGGAAACTGAAGACAATTTATTCTAATGAACCTCACTGCTGGTGCAGAAAACTAAAAGCCAACAAGGAAAGAAGGCTTGCCCAAGGTCACCCAGCCATCAGGTGTAAAGGAGGAAACCAGGCCCCTCTGAATCACAGTTCAGTGGTCCTGCTGTTACTGCAGGAAAGACCCTCACAATTCCGTTCCTGGCTCCTTTTCCAACAGACAAAGCAATCCTATAAAACTGACCTGGTTCTTTGTTCTGGGCTGGCATGAACCTGCGTCAAGACAATAGAAACGGCAGGCACTTTCTTCCTGAAGCAGACGTGCAGAAGTATTATACCTGCGATGAAGGAAAGAAAAAGAAAAAACTCAGTTTAGGTTCGGAATATAAACTGACTCGGCATCATGGAGTCATTCATTTTCTACTGATTTTATCTCACTTGTTGCCTCGCTTATTTAATGATGGAACATATAACACTTTATTTAAGACAGGTAAAATTTGCTATTAAAAATCCATGAAGGGCCGGGCGCTGTGGCTCACGCCTGTAATCCTAGCTCTTGGGAGGCCGAGGCGGGCGGATTGCTCAAGGTCAGGAGTTCAAAACCAGCCTGAGCAAGAGCGAGACCCCGTCTCTACTATAAATAGAAAGAAATTAATTGGCCAACTGATATGTATATAAAAAATTAGCCGGGCATGGTGGCGCATGCCTGTAATCCCAGCTACTCAGGAGGCTGAGGCAGAAGGATCACTCAAGCCCAGGAGTTTGAGGTTGCTGTGAGGTAGGCTGACGCCACGGCACTCACTCTAGCCTGGACAACAAAGTGAGACTCTGTCTCAAAAAAAAAAAAAAAAAAAAAAAAAAAATCCATGAAGGCCAGGCACAGCGACTCATGACTCATGCCTATGATCCCACCACTATTGGGAGAGCGAGGCGGGAAGACTGCTTGAAGCCAGGAGTTCAAGACCAGCCTGGGCAACAGAGAGAGACCTCATCTATACGAATAAAATAAATTAGCTGGGTACGGTGGCACGTGCCTGTAAGTTCCAGCCAATCAGGTGGTTGAGGCAGAAGTATCACCTAAGCCCAGGAGTTCTAGGTGGCAGTGACCTATGACTATCCCACTGCACTCCAGCCTGGGTGAAAAAGCAAGACCTTGTCTCAAAAAAAAAAAAAAAAAACCATGAAAAAAATAGTCATTTAAAGCTAGTTTCTATGGACCATCTCATTCAGCTTCTTCACTTTACTGGTGAAGAAACCAAGACCTGGAGAAGTTGTGTGGTGAATCGACGACAACACAGTTACGCACTGGCAGAGTGAGGTTCAGAACCCAATGCTTCCCACTTCCAGTCCAATATTCATTTGTACATCGCAGACCACACACAGTCTCTTTTTTGGACAAAACAAAAATGCACGTTATTTCTCTAGATGTGTTTGGCAAACACCTGCAGATAAATGTGGTATAGAGCTAAGCTGATTTGTTATAAATTAAAATTTTTCAAAAACTACTGTCTCACTCAAAGGTCATAGTCCAACCTTGAGTTACTTAGTGTGCCCCATATAGGATATTTAAATGTTTTATTTTATTTACCATTCAGCATTTCAATATGAAAACACTAGTGTATGAATCATGACATCTAGTGTCTGATCATTCTTGTTAACTCTGTTCTCAACAAGTTCTATGGTTTAGTCAATTACTCCTTTGGTTCCCCCAAAGCTCTTTTATTCAAAAACGAGATGTTTGGACTCAATTTCCCAGGGGCCTTCTAACTCCAAAATGTTATGCCTAAGAGTAGCTTCATCTTTAGCAACATTCTGCTCTTCGGGTCAGCTATTTGTTTTTGCCATTTAACTTTTTTGTCAGTCCCTTTGATCATACAATAAATAGCTCAAACAAAATTAGTAATACTGCCTTCAACTATATAGGTAATTATACAAAAGACTATCCAACAGTAACCTAGTTTTGCTATCTATCTCATTTCTTGGCTGATTCTTATTTTATAGGAAGCCAGCTAGAAGTGGAAGGAAAAATATTCTTTAAAAGTCTACCTCTTAGGTGGTTCCTAGGAAAAATCCTTTATTATATCTTCAAATCATTGATCCAGCTAGTTTTCCCTAAGTGACTTGTCAGATGGCAGACACAAACAAGCTTAATGAGATAGAGGCATTAAAAAAAACAAGATACCTCTAGTAAAATATTGAGTGTTATTAGGAATTCAGATGGCAGTAGGCAGAAGTGATGACATGTCTCCTAAATTGTGACTTTGAAGTATGGCTTCACTATCTTTTAATATATTAATCGCTACATACAATTATTTGCAACATGTTTTAAATTCAAAGCAAAATAACATAATGAACATCCAGATACCTGTCACCCAATTCAACACAAGCTACTGGTACAGTTCTGCTGATCTGCTCCTGCTCTATTCCATGCCCCACCTCTCTCATCCCCTCCCATAACTGCAATCCTGTATTTTGTGCTTATCATTACTTCGCTTTTTAAAAAATATAATCAGTATGTATAATGCATGTCCCTCAACAATACAGTGTTCCATTTTGCTTACATCTGAATTCTATAAAAATGGTATTACACTCTGGGAGGCTGAGGCGGGCGGATTGCTCGAGGTCAGGAGTTCGAAACCAGCCTGAGCAAGAGCGAGACCCCGTCTCTACTATAAATAGGAAGAAATTAATTGGCCAACTAATATATATATAAAATTAGCCGGGCATGGTGGCGCATGCCTGTAGTCCCAGCTACTCGGGAGGCTGAGGCAGCAGGATCGCTTGAGCCCAGGAGTTTGAGGTTGCTGTGAGCTAGGCTGACGCCACAGCACTCACTCTAGCCTGGGCAACAAGCGAGACTCTGTCTCAAAAAAAAAAAAAAAAAAAAGGTATTAAACAGTTCCTGTCTTGTTAGATTTGATTTTTTCATTCGATATTATCTTTCCAAGATTCACCTATGTTGCTGTATATAGTTGCAGTTCATTCACTGTTCACTGCAGAATAACACTGCATTGTGCATACATACCACAACTTAACTATCCATTCTCTTGTCTCAATAGCTTTGTATTTTAACCACAGGGTTTTTATTCCTTTTTTTTTGCGCTATTATGAACATTTGTTATGAAAGTTCTAATACATGCCTCCTATTCCACGTGTCAAAGTTTCTCTTAAGTATATGCCTAGGAGTTGGGGAGTAATCATATGTTCAATTTTTCATGATGATGCTAATTTTTACTTTCCCCAAAGTGTGGTCAGCAATTTATAACTCCACCACCAACAACAGGTAAGTAGTGGGACTGCCACATGCACATCCTCTCCAACATTTAGTAATGCCAACTTCTTAATTTTGGGGTATAAAATGGCATCTAATTGTGGTCTTAGTTTGAATTTTTTTGTTAATGATGCTGAGCATTTCTTCATATTTATTGGCTAACTCATGTTTTCTCTTTTATGAAATGCCTATTCATATCTTTTGCCCATTTTCCTGTGTTGTTTGCCCTTTTCATAATGTTTCACAAAAATTTTATATGTATTTTAGATGTTGATTATTTGGTTTCACGAGTTTTTAATTCCTACGTACAGGCAAATGTTGAGATAAAGAAGCAGAAGCAAAAATAGCAGGAGGCCAAACAGCTAGAAACAGCAAGCTAGAGTGCTCACGTTTTTCTCAACCATTTTTGAATATCAAAGCAATCAGTAGATATCTTAAAATATCAGAAATGTAAAGTATTATATAATCAATCCAGCTTTACAATCTTTCATTTTAATAGAATAAACTTAACCAAGAAAAAATGTTATGAAATTATTTCAGTACGTTCTAATTGCAATATGCAATATCATTTTCACGTATCAAGTTTTATACACTTCATGATTTAGACGACAATTTGAAGCTCCCATTTTTACCCTGACATTTTATGTATTTTTATTTCATACCTTGCTTGCCTACAATTTAGAATAAGTCAGTTACATTGTCAGAGGGTTAAGTTTAAATGCATATGCATATACGTATGAAAACTGAATTTCAAAACTAAATTATATAAATTAGAATGCCACAGAGACCTGAATTCTAGACTAGATGATTAGCTATACCACCCTGGCCTAGCAATGTCTTTGAGTTGATTTTCTTATAGTTAACAGGAGAATTATGTTGGGTAAATTCTAAGAGCCTTTGAATCAATCATACTTTTTGGCTTAAAAACCAACGAGTAAATTTTTTTTATTTCCAGATGGTGTCTCTTCCCAAGTTTATAAAGAGTACACAGTAAACTAAATAACAAAATGATAATTTTCTTTTTTTTTTTTTTAAAGATACAATACAGGGTCTTACTCTGTCACCCAAGTTGGAGTGCAGTGGTGCAATCATAGCTCACTGCAACCTCTTAACTCTCGGGGGGCTCAAGTGATCCTTCCTCCTCAGCCTCCCAACTAACTACAGGCGTACACCATTATGCCTGGCTAACTTAAAAAAAAATTTTTTTTTTTTTTTTAGAGAGAACTTCTTGCTATGTTGCCCAAGCTGGTCTAGAACTCCTGGGCTCAGGTGATCCTCCTGCCTTAGCCTCCCAAAATGCTGGGATTACAGGTATCAACCAGCGCAAAAAGCTAATTTTCTAAAAAAAAAAAAAAAAAAAAAAAAAAATTTAAACAAGCAGCTCTATCGCTCTCTTATGGCTTCCAAGGACTCCTGCCAGACCACCTGATGAAAAGCATCGCACAGGGAAAAAGAAATCAAAAGCCACACAAAACCTGAATCACTCTAAACATGCTGACTTTGATTCCTAAACCAGCGATCAGAAGAGAACTTCCAGAATCTCTCAAGACATTTGTCTACCTGCCTGAATCTATACCCTACCTCTGCACTTTGCTACTAGATGTTACAACCCTACTTCTAACTCAAGGACATTGCTCTAATAAGTCCCACTGCTCTCTCCTACACCATCAATTTCCTCCTTCCAATAAGGCAAAACTATTGGCAGATTACATCTCCAATCAGTAGAAGACAAACAACAACAACAAAAAACCCTCGTGACCCAAAAAAAACCCCTCTAAATGATGGCCAATTTGTCTGGTTCCCTGTTTGGCAAAACGTCAACAACATGTGCTGTCTGCAAGCGTACTTCCATTCAAATTAAATATACTCCAATTAGATTTTTACTCCACATGACACCACTGAAACTTGAAAGTCACCAATTACCTACATATGATTAAATCCGAAGGCCAGTCAGTTCTTATCTGTCTTGACCTATCTGCAGCATCTGCCATGACTAACCACACACTAATACACTTTTCTTTATCCGGCTTCCAAAACAAAGAGCTCTGTGCATGTCACCCTATCTCACTGGCCACTCCTTCTCAGCCTCCTTTGCGGGTCCCTCCTCTTCTCCTTGACTTCTCAAGTTCAACTTCTTATCCTTTCTTTCTAACTGACCAGCAAGTATAACTGACTCTACCTACAAAATGCATCCAGAATCTGACCACTCCTCACCCCTTACACAGTTAACTACTCTGTGCAAAGTCTGTACCATCTCTCACTTGGATTTCTGCCATAATTCTGTAACTGGCTTCCCAGCTTTTACCCTTGCCTTATTTTCAGTCTCTTCTCACCAAAGCAGCCAGGATGGTCCGGATACCCTGATATAAATCATATAATGTAACATCTGCTCCCCAAAATCTCCCAATGGCTTCCCATCTCAGAGTAAAAGTTAATTTTTTTTTTTTTTTTTGAGACAGAGTCTCTTTGCTGCCCAGGCTAGAGTGAGTGCCGTGGCATCAGCCTAGCTCACAGCAACCTCAAATTCCTGGGCTCAAGCCATCCTCCTGCCTCAGCCTCCCGAGTAGCTGGGACTACAGGCATGCGCCACCATGCTCGGCTAATTTTTTCTATATATATTAGTTGGCCAATTAATTTCTAGCTATTTATAGTAGAGACGGGGTTTCGCTCTTGCTCAGGCTGGTTTCGAACTCCTGACCTCAAGCAATCTGCCCGCCTCGGCCTCCGCGCCCAGCCTAATTTTTTTTTTTAATGTCGTAAAGAACCTACATTATTTTGGCCCCCATCACCTTTGACCTCATCCCCTACTGACCTCCGTGCTATATATTCCTTTCACAGGTCAGGCACATCCCTGCCTCAGGGCCTTTACACTTGCTATTCTGCCTACCTGCTTTTCCAAGAGATGATTGCAACAGTCCTCCCCTCCTTGTCTGCAGGGGGATAGTTCCCAAGCCCCCCAGTGGATGCCTGAAACCAAGGATAGTACTAAACCATATATATATACTATGGTTTTTATCACAGTTATGTTTAACATACCTGTGATGACATTTAATTTATAAATTAGACCCAGTACTCCTGTGCTGTAGAACCATTATTAAGTAAAATAAGGGTTACTTGAACACGAGCACCGAGACACCCATAGTGGATATGATGGACCGAGTGTGGTTACTAAGCGACTGGTGGGTGGGCAGCTTATGCATCCTGGACAAAAGGACAATCCACATCCCAGGTGGGAATGGCCCAAGATTTCATCATATGCTAGTCAGAACAGCACACACTTTAAAATTTAGGAATTATTTCTGGAATTTTTCATTTGCCATTTTTAAACCACGGTTGATGGCGTGGGTAAGAAGTGAAACTGCAGATGTGCGGGTACTGCTTTATCTCTATGGGCCTCATTCCTCCCCATCGTCAGATCTTTCCTCAAATGTCCCATAGACGAGTGAAACAGTGTTTTCTATCTACTCTATTTAAAGTTCTATTTAAAATTGCAACAAGTCTACCCCCCACCATTCCCTAACCCCTTTCCCTGGTTTTTCTCCGATGTAACCAACTTACGTTCATATATTTTACTTCTATTCCTGTTCGTCTATGTCCTCCCATGAAAATGCAAAATCTATAAGGGCAAGAGCTTTGTCTTGTTTGGTGCTTTACCTTCAACGCCTAGAAAAGGACCTGGCACATAGCAGACATTCAACATACACTTTTTTTTTTTTTTTTTTTGAGACAGAGTCTCGCTTTGTTGTCCAGGCTAGAGTGAGTGCCGTGGCGTCAGCCTCGCTCACAGCAACCTCAAACTCCTGGGCTCCAGTGATCCTTCTGCCTCAGCCTCCCGAGTAGCTGGGATTACAGGCATGCGCCACTATGCCCGGCTAATTTTTTATATATATATCAGTTGGCCAATTAATTTCTATTTATAGTAGAGACGGGGTCTCGCTCTTGCTCAGGCTGGTTTTGAACTCCTGACCTTGAGCAATCCGCCCGCCTCGGCCTCCCAAGAGCTAGGATTACAGGCGTGAGCCACAGCGCCCAGCCAACATACACTTTTTAAATAAACAAACGAACAGCTACTCTCTTGGAGCTAAAAAATAGGAGTCTTTCTGAGTTTGCAAAACAAGATCATCTAAATAATCGGGAAACAGCAACTAGATTTTTGATGCAAAATAATCATTCTAAAATTCCTTCCAAAGACAAACAACAATGATAACCTCAAAGACTTCAGCAGACATTGTAGCGGATACTTCCATAAATTTAAAGTAATCGATATAGTAAACAGTTCAGCCAAAATTAGACTTTTAGACTCTGGGCATCCACAGAATGACTCATTTATTTTATGCTTACTGGTCTCATGCTCAACAATGCCTGGCTTGTACAGCCACAACACCAACACACCGGAAAATATTATAAAAATGTTCATTCCAAAAGGGTTCCAGACAAAAAAAAAAACTAAGCTCTTTATAAATGAAGAAAGTCTAAAAATAAAGAATTTTAAGTGTTTCACATATTCTACTTAAAAATAATTTCAAACTTCCAGAAAAATTACAAATATAAGAATACAGAAATAAACTCACACCCAGATTCACCTATTGCTAATGTCACCTCCTTTGCCTCATCCTTTGTTCATGTGTTCTCTCTCACACTTTCGTGCCATTCTTACACAAACACCCACACTCACACTGTTTCTTCTAAAGCAAATGAGAATAAACTATATTCATCATAGCCTTTTGCTATGTCACCTCCTTTGCTTCAGTGTGTATTTCCTTAGAGATATCCTCTTTTATAACCAAAGCACGATTATTAACTTCAGTAAATGTAAAAAAAAAAAAAAAAAATTGTTACAAGATTTTTTTTTATCTACTCCATGGTCTGTATGCCAATTTTTCAAGGGATCAAATAATATCCTTCATGGTATTGTCCCCCCATTCAGTATAGGATCTAAGTCTAGGGTCAGGTGTTAACAGTTAGTGGCTCGCTCTCTCTCTCTTAAAGCCTCCTTTAATTTGGAATGCTTCCACAGCTCTGCTTTGTGTTTTATGACTGAGGTCCCAACCCCTCCCCCTCCACCCCAAAACCCTCCCCATGCCCCTCCCCACTTTGTGGAAAACTTCCAGGAAAGTTAGTTAAGGGGAAGGGGCGCACAGTAGGAAACCAAGCCAGCAAAACCTCATCTGTATTCACAGCCACTTACATCACCACCAGAGCTCCCCTTCCCCACCCCACTGCCCCACAACCCTGTCCATGGAAATTCTAGTCCCTGCTTGGGGACCACTGTTTTTAGGACATTGACTGTTTTTAAAAAAAAACAGTCTGCCGGGCCCCTACTGTTAGAACATTCCTCATTCTGGATCTGTCAGATGCTTAACTGATTAGATTCAGGTTGGGAAGTCTTGGCTAGAATACTACAGAGGAGACGATGTGTCCCCCAGGGTGTCACCCCTGGAGTCACACGGTGACCACCTGCCCCATATTGGCGCTGGAAATCACCAGTACATCATCACTATTTTTATCCCTTGCAATTAATATAGTCCATGGGGAGATACATTAAGACCCCTCCCTCCTCAATTTTGTTAAGATTCCTGCCCTACCTCATCTTTACCACGCTGGCTGCAAAATGATTTCCCAACTCCACAACTCAGAATTCCTCTGTAAGCAAGAGTATACCCTCTCCTTCTATTTAATCACATATTTACCAGTGTATTAGCATTACAGATTAATTCCTATTTTTAATGGTTTATAACTTATTATTCTTATTTGATGGGCAACCTATCACAGATGTGGCTAACAGAAATATCAACAGTCTTCTTGTGACATGCTTCCATTTTTTTAAAAAAAACCATTTTCCTATTTTCTAGCATTAAAAAAATGATGCAGGTTCACCTGGTATGTACCCTGCCCTGGCCTGGAATCAGCTATTTCTCTGGGGAGCTCTGATTCCTCTGAGTTGGGAATGATACTAGAGAATAAGATTTGGTAGGCTCTTTTCCTTCTTGCCTTTCTGTTTGACAGAGTTAGGAAGTATATGCACATACACACACATATACATACAAATACATGTACATAAATATACCCATACATAAAATACATGAACTAATGAATTCACACCGTTTTACCACAATTTCAATTCATCCCCCACAGGATTTATTTTTGACTTCCCTCATCCCATATTTGTATGCCCCTCCTTTCCCAGGGAGAATCCTCATTCTGACAACCTCAAAACATTTACTGGATCTCCAATACACCTAAAAAGTCCCAGAAGTGCTTTGTCCATATCACTATAAAAAATAAACCTAACAGAAGAGTTCAAAATTTGCCTGCATTCCCTCCCTCTCACCCCTACCCAACCTGAGGATACAGAGTAAAATACTATGTTAATAAATTACTTAGATTCACTTTGTCTCCTTCAATGTAGGTATAGCACCAATTTAAAATGCATTCGGGTTCATTTGTTTTTATGAATTAGGATTTCCCTCCAGTCCCATCCTTATTTCGAATATGGAAAAAAATATGCTTTGAAAAGTCAAAACTATGTAAAAGGTACACTCTGAAATGTCACTATCTCCCATAAACCTTTGGCCCCATTACCTCTCAGCATCCCTTCTTTTTGTAAAATCAAGCACATAAGTATGTTTGCTTTTTGTTGGTTTTTTTTTTTTTGAGACAGAGTCTCACTTTGTTGCCCAGGCTAGAGTGAGTGCGGTAGCATCAGCCTAGCTTACAGCAACCTCAAACTCCTGGACTCAAGCAATCCTGCTGCCTCAGCCTCCCGAGTAGCTGGGACTGCAGGCATGTGCCATCATGCCCGGCTAATTTTTTTTCTATATTTATTAGTTGGCCAATTAATTTCTATTTATAGTAGAGACAGGGTCTCACTCTTGCTGAGGGTGGTTTCGAACTCCTGACCTCGAGCAATCCACCCGCCTCGGCCTCCCAGAGTGCTAGGATTATAGGCGTGAGCCACCGTGCCCGGCCACATAAGTATGTTTTATCCTCCCTTTTATCTTACATAAAAGATAGCATATTATATATGTGTGTTTACACTAACCAGTTCAATCCAGACTGGAGGAAGCTCTTCCCAAAGCATTTTATAAAAACCAGCAATATCCTGATATCAAAACCAGACGAAGAGATTAAAAGAAAAGACGACTACAAATCTAATATTCTTTCTGAACACAGATGCAAAGACTTTTAACAAAATATTAGCAAACCAAATCTGGCAATATGTAAAAGGCATTATTGCATCATGACCAAGCACATTTATCCTGGAAATGCAAGGCTGGTTTAACATTCAAAAATGAATCAAGCCGGGCGCGGTGGCTCACGCCTGTAATCCTAGCTCTCTGGGAGGCCGAGGCGGGCGGATTGCTCAACGTCAGGAGTTCAAAACCAGCCTGAGCAAGAGCGAGACCCCGTCTCTACTATAAATAGAAAGAAATTAATTGACCAACTGATATATATGTAAAAAATTAGCCGGGCATGGTGGCGCATGCCTGTAGTCCCAGCTACTCGGGAGGCTGAGGCAGGAGGATTGCTCGAGCCCAGGAGTTTGAGGTTGCTGTGAGCTAGGCTGACGCCACGGCACTCACTCTAGCCTGGGCAACAAAGTGAGACTCTGTCTCAAAAAAAAAAAAAAAAAAAAAAATGAATCAATATAATTCACCACATCAATAGAATGAAGAAAAAAAGCCGTATATTCTCAATAGATGTTTGTAAAAGCACTTGAAAAAATTAAACATGCATTAATGATAAAAACACTTACTCAACTAGGAATAGAATGAAACTTACTCAACCTGGTAAATGGCATTGTTAAAACAGATAAAGCTAACATCGGTATTTAATGGTGAAAGACTGAAGGCTTTCTCTGTCTTTAACATTATACTAGAAGTCCTACCCAGTACAATAAGGTATGAAAAATAAAAGGCATACATTGAAATGGAAGAAATAAAACTACCTTTAATCTAGACAACAGGACTGTCTATACAGAAAACCCCCTTAAAATCTATTGGGGGAAAAAAAAACTACTTGAGTAAGAGAATTCAGCAAGACTGCAGTATACAAAGTTCAATATACAAAACTCAGCTGTGCTTCCATGTATCAACAATGAAACAATTGGAAATATATATATAGTACCATTTAAAATAGCACCCCAAAAACATGAAATGCTTAGGGATAAATCTAACTAATTAAGTGCAAGATTTGTACTTTGAAGACTAGAAAACAATGATGAGATAAATCAAAGATGAATTCTGTATTCACAGATTAGGAGACAATATAGTCAAGGTATCTCTTCTCCCCATATTCATCTACAGATTTGATACAACTGCAATAACAATTACAGCAGACTTTATTTTTTGGAAATTGATGATTCTAAAATTCACACAGAAAAGCAAGGAAACTAGAATAGACAAAACAATTATAAAACAAAACAAAATTGGAGGACTCCGATTACCTGATTCCAAGACTTACTGTACAGCTATGGTGGTAATTAAGATAATGTGGTAGTCATGAGAGGACAGACATCTAGATCAATGGTAAAGAGTAGAAATTCCAGAAATAGTTGCACTGATATATGGTCAACTGATTTGTGACAAAGATGTCAGGCAACTTAATGGAGAAAAGAAAAAAAACTTTTCAACAAATGATACTAGAACTGGACATACACACGCCAAGAAAAAACCCGCAAAAAACTGAACTCATACAACACATCATATACAGAATTTAAGTAAAAATGGATCACAGACTTAAGTGTACAACCTAAAACTATAAAACTTCTAGAATAAACCTTAGGGCAAAATCACTGATGCCTCTGAATTAGGCAGAGAAGCCTCTGATAGGATATAAACAGAAGTACAAACCATAAAAAAAAAATGGACTTTATCAAAATTGACTTCTGCTCTATAAAAGACACTGTTATAAAAATGAAAAGAAGCCACAAACTGGGAGAAAATA
Source organism: Microcebus murinus (assembly GCF_040939455.1). Classification (NCBI taxonomy): domain Eukaryota; kingdom Metazoa; phylum Chordata; class Mammalia; order Primates; family Cheirogaleidae; genus Microcebus; species Microcebus murinus. The sequence continues at coordinate 12,846,041 of NC_134132.1, read as the reverse complement.
TTTGTAAATTACATACCAGACTGGTATCCAAAATATTTAATGACTTCTTATAACTCAGTAAAATAAGCAAACTAATTTTATTATTTATTTTTTTTTGAGACAGAGTCTCACTCTGTTTCCCAGGCTAGAGTGAGTGCCGTGGCATTAGCCTCGCTCACAGCAACCTCCAACTCCTGGGCTCAAGCGATCCTCCTGCCTCAGCCTCCCAAGTAGCTGGGACTACAGGCATGCGCCACCATGCCCGGCTAATTTTACATATATGTTAGTTGGCCAATTAATTTCTTTCTATTTATAGTAGAGACGGGGTCTCGCTCTTGCTCAGGCTGGTTTCGAACTCGAGCAATCCGCCCGCCTCGGCCTCCCAAAGTGCTAGGATTACAGGCGTGAGCCACCGCGCCCGGCCAGCAAACTAATTTTAAAAGGAGCAAATGATGTCAACAGATAAAAAAAAAAAAAAAGATACAGATATCAAACAAGCACATGAAATCATGATTATTATTTATGAAAAGCTAATTGAAACATTTTGAACAATGTTGCTATGAACATGAGTCTTTTCATTGATGTGTGCTTTCATTTCTCTTATGCATCCACCTAGGAATGGAATTTATACTTCATAAAGATTATGTTTAAGTTCATAAGAAACTAACCCACTGTTTGCTAAAGTGGTTGTACCACTTCATCAGAAATGCAATGAGAGAAAACGTCCAATTGCTGCATATCCTGACCAAACTTAAAATTGTCAGATTTTATTTTTAGTCATTCTAGTGGGTATGTACTGGTCTCACCCTATGGTTTTATTTGCATTTCCCCGGTGATCAGTGATACTGAGCATCTTCTATGTACTTGTATCTTTCCATGCAGTACAGTACGCATTACCCATTCATATATCCTTGGTGAAGTATATGTTCTTTGCCCATTTTTTTGACAGGGTTCTTGGTCTTCTTATTAGTGAATTGTGAGAATCCCTTATATATCCTGGCTCAAATCCTTTGCCAGGGATGTTTATGTTTTGCATATACTTCTCCCCAGTCTGTGGCTGGCCTTTTCTTTTTTTTTTTTTTTTTTACATGGTGAAGCATGTTCATTTTGAGAAAATTCATTGAGCTACATACACTTATGATTTGTTCACTTTTATTTACATATATACAGTTGACCCTTGAACGATTCAGGTTTGAATATCTGGGCCCACTTGTATGTGAATTTTTTTCTGTCTCTGCCAACCCTGAGACAACAGGACCAATCTCTCTTCTTTCTCCTCATCCTCAGCCTACTCAGAGTAAAGACGAGGATGAAGACCCTTTATGGTGACCCAGTTCCAATTAATAAACAGTAAATAGGCCGGGCGCTGTGGCTCACGCCTGTAATCCTAGCTCTTGGGAGGCCGAGGCGGGCGGATTGCTCAACGTCAGGAGTTCAAAACCAGCCTGAGCAAGAGCGAGACCCCGTCTCTACTATAAATAGAAAGAAATTAATTGGCCAACTGATATATATATAAAAAATTAGCCGGGCATGGTGGCACATGCCTGTAGTCCCAGCTACCCGGGAGGCTGAGGCAGAAGGATCACTCGAGCCCAGGAGTTTGAGGTTGCTGTGAGCTAGGACGCCACGGCACTCACTCTAGCCTGGGCAACAAAGCGAGACTCTGTCTCAAAAAAAAAAAAATAAAAAAAATAAACAGTAAATATATTTTCTCTTTATGGTCTGCTTAACAACATTTTCTTTAGCTTACTTCATTTTAAGAATAGATATAATACACACACAAAATGTGCATTAATTGACTGTTTAGGTTGTCAGTAAGAATATTATTAAAGTTTCAGGGGAGTCGAAAGCTATATATGGATTTCTGACTGCATGGGGGTCGCACTCCTAACCCCTGTGTTGCTCAAGGGTCAACTGTACTTGAATGAGTTTATTTTGAAAGAAGAATCACTGTTCTTTGAAAAGGGGACTAAAATCATCATCAACTAGTAATCTAGCCTAAAGATGATACAATTGGCCTACACATACTAAAAACTGAAAAATAAGTCCTTATACTCCTAGTTATGACCTCTTCTTTTGCCTCAGGTCACTGTCAGATGCCCAGACATTAAAGCTAAAATTAGCAAGAGAGAATAACATGTCTACAGCCTCCCTCCTGCTGCACCTTCCTGACTGCAATTTGACCTCTGAATTATAGACATTTCAGATCAGGATATTGTATTTTTTGTTAACTGCAGGAAAAGTTTTAAATGAAAACCTTATGCCGATGGTGAAAGCAAAGAAATTCAACATAAGTCTAACTACAGCAAAAACTAACTCGTGCAATGACTTTCAATAAGCATCTGACTGTCACAGATCAAATAGGCTGAAACAAACAACAAGACAATGCTACATAGCCTTTCATTGACAGCACAAATAGCTTTACATAAGTATGACTTATTAGTCCTTACTCATTTCAAAATTATCTCCCCTACCTACAAAAAGCAAAAAAATCATATGCTGGCATTTTTCATATTAGTGAAAGTACATCTTTAGAATATAAAACATCAAACAGAATGTTTAATAAAATAATAAAAGCTGCTCTCCATCACAATACCAACTATTCTTCTTTTCCCCAACCCATGCCCCAAAGATGATTGTTGTTACCAGTTTGGTGTCTACCTTTTCAGACATTCTCTATGGTCAAATGAGTATATGTGTGCACGTGTACACATACACACACACACACATGTGCCTTCACAAACACAGGATATAGGGCATATTAGCGTTCTAAGAACCAAAATAAAAAGAAATTTTAAAATAAGGACAATAGTTGAGAAACTATAAAATATGGCATTAAAGAGAAATCGTTTCAGTCAACTAAGACAAAAATAAGTTAAAAATATAGTCACTGGATGTGGGGAACTTGTAAGAATACGTTAGTATTATTACTTGTGTAGCAGACAGCTCTTGGAGTGGCTAAAGAGCCTACAACCCTTCCCTTTTCTGTTCCATGATCAATGACCTTGAAAAGAAGAGAAGATAAATGATAAGGAGACTCGGAAACAGCTATTTCAATGAACCCCTCGCAACAGGGCCATCGACTGTCCCATGTGACATATTCCTGAAAGGGTCTCCGCCCTGGTAGTTCCAACTGCAGTCCTCCACTGACATTAACACTGCACAGCACTGCTACAGGACACTCCAGGAGAGCCCCCCGAGTTCCTCTCATGGTCTTCCTAGCCCCAAAGTTGCAACCTCTCTTTCTGTTGATGGTCAGGAACAGTCCCTCGATCAATTCCACGAGTCTCCACTTTTGCTTGCTTTTCTGCTGTCGTGAGGGAATCGAACTGAACTTGGTAAGCTCAGCTTTCAGTAGAGTGAAACAGTTATTTTGTCTCCCGGTATAAGTCATTTCTTCCTTGGGTGCTAAATAAAACTTCCGTATCAGCAGATGAAAGACAACACCCCCACCATCACCACACGGTTCTCACATCCAGAGTATTCTGGAGATGGGAGATATTGAATACGGGTGAGCGGTTCGGAGCTTATTTTATATACTCCAGAACTGCACCCCAATTCCAGAAGGTTTTAGCTGGGCAACAACTTGCTTATTATCAAGTTTCAAGATGCCAACACCTCCTACTGTGAGAACAGCCGTGGTCTGACAGTCTCTTTGATAACACCAGTGAGACCCCTGGGCATCTGCCCCACTGCCACTGGAAGTGAATTCCTGGACCAGAGCGATTTACGTGTGACCATGTGACTTGCGTGAAGCATTCACCAATCTTGAAGAGCGGTGCCCGCAGAGTCAAAAATTCAGAATTGTGTTTCTCAACAGTGAAAAATCAGCCATTGTCTCGCCATTTCTATAATGCGAAGGGCTTGATGCGATTTGCCAGCTAAGAGGTAGGCCCCCTACAGGGGACTCAGGCAAATAAATGGGTTCTCAACAGCAGTGGTATTGAGGTCAGTCTTGGGGAGTTTACCCAACTGAGCCCTTCCTTGCATAACCGCTTCTCCTTCACCTGGTGGTTTTCACAAACCTATTGAGCAAGGACCAGGCAAGGCTGCAGAAAGAAATATGACTTGATCTATGATGTGTGTGTCATCTTATCTACCTGATTATTATAACAACAGGCTTTGTATTTCTGATTTTTCAGCAGAATGCTGGTGAACAGAACCCTGGTAAGGCAGATACTAGCAGAAGGTAGCAGAGATATAAAATCTGAAGTCAAACAGGTGAGGGCTTTGTGCATACTTGCAGAACTAAGGATCGTAGCCACCACTTACTGCCTCACTAGTCAATGGTGTGCAATAAATACCCGTGTTTTCCTTTAGATGCGTTTTTTTTTTTTTAATTTCCTCTTCCTTTTCCCCAAGTATGCAGACGGCGAGTTGGCAGTGGTTAAATTAAGGTGGTAAAATATCAAGAAAGAATCGCAATGGGATCAGAGACAACATGCTATTCGCAGAGTCAGCAGCAACATGGCACCGCCTCTGGACATGGAACCTCAGCTCGCATTTGGATTTTTCTCCCACTGGAAAATCTCCATCAATAGATGACATAGCAGGGCTATTTCCATTTTTATATAAGTGGGGAGGGGGGTGCAAGGGGAAAGAGAAGAAGAGGGAAAAGGATTACGGATTAAGCTACCCAAGAGTGAGATGTTTTAAACACCTTCTGGGGGGGGCACCAAACTGTCGCGTGCCCCCTTCTCTGGGCATGGTCCCCAGCACCCACAGGCAGACTATGACCATACATCATCACAACTCTGCATCTCCTGGCTCTTGTACACACAGACACCTAACCTGAACTGGGCTAACCTCATCCTTTCCTGCTGGTATATAAAAACTGAAAAGGCAAAGCAAAGAGACTAAACCCTTTAAAAAGAAGTCACCTTAATGCCAGGAGTCTAGAAAGAAGGCACAGAAACTCCTGCTGATGAGACAGACCCTCGGGGCAACTCTGGTTTCTTCTGTTCAAACCCCACTTGCTCAGCTCATCATTCAATTCCCAGGAAGAGTCCCAAAAATTCCTTTTCCCCTCCTTTAAGCTAGTTAAGAGTCAGCTGACTACAACCAAAAAAAAAAAAAAAAAATGCTACCATGACTTCTAGGAAGTAAATTAAAGGTGTGGAGTTTCTCATTTTAAGGTCAGATTATCATAAATCATGCATTTTTCCTTGCTTCCTCTTACCCCACTCAGAAACTAAACTCCTAGGAGCATAATTTTGCCTTCCAAATTGTGACATTAGAACCCTCATGCCTAACATGCTTTCTCATATCCTCCTGTTTTGCAAGGAGGCATATTCACTCCCGGTGTTCAAGCCTGTTCACTTCAGCAGCAGTTCCCCGTCAAGACGTTGCTATGAAGCATCAGCAGTTCTCTGCGTCTCGTGATGCCAGCCCAGTGCCAATACAGCAGACTCAGCAGACTCAATGATTACTGATTAACAACCGAAATTGTTGCTTCCTTAAAGATACTTAATAGTATATAAAAGAACATCAAGCCCAGCCTGTTTCTTGCTTCTCCTGTCACTTAAACCCTAGATCACCAACGTGGACTTGCGATAGGACAGATACTTAAACCATTTCAGCCCAAATCTTGGATTCTGGATCAAGTCATCATTGTCTTTATACTTCAGATTAGATGATGAGGGTTTCTAAGAGCTTTTTCTGATACCCATCCTGTTTTCTACTCCTCCCCCTTCTGCTCTCCTAACCGGTTTACAGCACAGTTATCATAACCAAGCCTCTGTTTTGACACTTTCGGAGGTACCTCTAGTCTGATCCCTGCTCTGTCTCTTCCTAGGACTGGGAGATGCCTACTTTCAATTACCAGTCCCAATCCCAAAGACTGATATCAGGCCCTTAAAGCCCAGAACCTACAAGCAGAATTCTCTGGTGGCCACTCATACATGTATGCATGTATGTTCTCATTCATTTGGGTATTTATACACATACACCATCCTATCCCAGATTCCATGTGCTTTTTCACCTTGAATTCCCACTAACAATAGGCTGATTGGATTGTTCTCTGGCTGTTCTGCCCTTGGCATGGCCTACCAAGGAGAACTTCTCCTCAGCACCTCTAGTTTAAGCTAGGCTGTTTCTAACACACAGCACTATTCCTTGAGTATGAACTCATTCTAGTCTGTCCTGTACAATGGTAACCTCAGCCCTACTCTAAAACTTAGCCATATCACAATACTATAAAGCTCTATCAAATCCTGAGGTATGGCAAAGGTAAGCAAACTTACAGAATTTAGAAATGAAACTAATAGATAAAAGAAAAACTTTCTTTTCTAAATGGTATGAGCTGGATATTTTGCAATATAGTATAATTAAAAACATTAACATAATATGGGAAAATATTTCTGGACATTTACATGCAAAATCACCAGATTGTAATTTTTGAAAATGGAGAAAAAAATGACTACATTACATTTCGTAAATATATTCTATCATAGCACACTGAAATGACCATCTGATTCCCAAGAGTTCTATTAGCAATATGTTGACACAAAAAAGATACGTCAGAAGCAATAAAATAAATACATATATAAAAAAATACGAATCAGTACCTCTTTGATCAATGTTAAATTCTTCTTTATGAAAGTTGTTAGACTTCTAATTCCATGTAGTGTCCCAAAAATGAGATTCCCATCACTTTCTCCAAAATCTAGTTTTGTTATTAATCCTACAACCTCATTAAAGTTTCTCCTTGTACTGGCTTTTTCTACAACCTTTATTCCTAACTAAAGATGAAGCCACAAATGGGATCATCATCAGTATAAGGAAAAACTACCAAGCAGCCCACGACACAAGGACAAAAGCGTATGGATTTGCTTCATAAGCCAAAAAAATGCAGTAAGAACAAGTGCAATGGATAATAAAGAACTCCAAATACAGTGGCTAGTGGGGGAAACAAATGAAATCTCAAAACAGATACTGTTACCACATTATTTAATAATTATCTGTTCATAAGCTAAACTATTAATAGTATACAAACTATTTGAAAGAATAGCATCTTATCTTATTTTCAGTACACAAAGTAGACACCCAATAAACACATGCTGAATGAAAACACAAATCAAGGATTCAGATTTCTAGTAAAAGTGTCAAAGGTACTCTGCTTATACTGAAATATAAATCATTGTGGAATGTAAAAATGTCCCCTTTTCCAAAAACATTATCTATTGATCAATAAACACAATGCAAAATACATCTCATATCATGAATTTCCTTTACTCTTACCCTTTTACTAGGCAATTATTTTCCTCTATTTTAACTTTACATTTCCATAACCCTTCCCTCAATCTAAAACATTTAATATTTATCTTTTACATTTGACTATTTATTTGGTAGAACATCTCTGTATTTTGGGTATCTGAGAATGAGTTACTGGCCAATATATTTATCTTCTAAATTGCCCTTCACAGACATGTTTTCTTTGCAACAAAAGCTACAGTGAGTTGAACTCTCATGAAGAAAACAAGATTATCTGATGGGAAAAAAATAATTAAATTTAGTCTTAACCACAACTCCATTAAGCCAGAGCACTCTTTACTAATTTAGTCATTTTACCATCTTTAAAAAAATTTTTTTAGAAAAATATTACTTTATATTGATCCCTTAACGATAACAGATGATGGAATACAGAAGTCGGACTCAAAGCCTGTGCACAGGACTAGCTTCTGTTACTTAGGATGAGACAAAAAAAAAAAAAAAATAGATGTACCTTGACATCAAGACACCTAACATGCTATGTGAAAGCACTTCTAAACTTTAACAAAACTCAAGCACACATAGATGTGATTAGTATCTATAAGCCATACTTGACATTAAATAACACCACCAAAGTAACAATTAGATGCTGGAATGCAGCCAGTCTTCTTCCATTAAAACAGTGCTTGCTAAACAAGATCTTCACTGGACTGGAATGGTTTGTCGGATGACATCAGGATATGCAAAGCAACTATTAAACTGCGTGCTAATAAAGTGGGTGTCAACCAGCAGAGTAGGAAGAAAGCTAGAATACGAGAACCCTTTCAAAGACCTTTCAACAGTGCCAAGCAGCAGTCGGGAAGTGGCTCATTTTTTATAAAAGTATCAGTCGAGGTTGAGAAAACGAAAAGTGCATGAAAATCCATAGAGGAAGGAATAATAAAGCTAAGAATGGTACAACACTATTCCCCAAGCTATGAACAGAGATCACTGGTGTCATCTCAGAATGGCAATGCAGTCGATTTCTTCCCTGCCCTGACCCGACCACACAAATACATGTCGGCGGTTGTCGTGGCCTTGATGCATTTTCAGTGGCTGCCATGCCTTGACAGGCTTCCGCACGTGCTCCTGAAAGTGTGGACGTCTATGCCAATCCCTGTGGTGGTTACGCAACCCTAGACAAGCAGCGAACTTATTTACTCCGGTGACTCAGATGTAGATCTAGGTCTCCGTGGAGGTAGAGAACATGAATGAATGTTACGACACCAATTTTTCATTAATATTTATTGCGTAACTAAAGCAAACTGACACGATTTTCTGATCTCTATGGGTCTGATAAAGAAATTAGCTTTCAGAAATGCTTCGGGTTTCACAAGGTCCAATGTGGCAGCTGTTTTGCTGAATGACCCGAGGCAAAACAACACCTTTTTACGTAAAACTCTTATTTTCAATCTCCCTTTTTTTTCCTCTTTCCTTCTATCATGTTGCCATTCACCCAAATCCTCCTTTCCCTTCTTCCTTCAGCCTGCCTCTGATAGCTACCTCTCAGTAATGCTGAACTCCACAATTATCAAGAAAACTTTTTCAATTCTGTTTCACTCAGAGGTCACAGAAATACTTTAAACGTCGTAGCGTCAAAAATAATAAAACAGCAATAAATCAGTTTTCATCTTAACCGAAGAGATAACTTGTAACTTATTTCTGGATTTAGCAAATTAATTGAAATATATTAAATATATATGTATATATAAATGACATCTGTCATTAATTCAACAGATCAAATTATCTTTAAAAAGAATACATAGATTGGTGCAGCCATTATGGAAAACAGTATGGAAGGTCCTAAAGAAATTACAAATAGAACTACCATATGACCCTGTCATCCCTCTTCTGGGTACATACCCCAAGGAAAGGAAGTCACCACATCGTGAAGATGTCTGCACTCCTCTGTTCACTGCAGCATTATTCACAGTGGCCAAGATATGGAAGCGGGCTCAGTGTCCCTCAATAAACAAATGAAGAAACTGTGGCACACACATACAATGGAATCTTATTCAGCCTTAAAAAAGGAGGAGATCCCGCCATTTGCCACAACATGGATGGACCTGGAGGACATCATGATAAAGTGAAATGAGCCAGGAACAGAAAGACAAATGTTGCATGATCTCATTTATATCTGGGGAAAAGAAAAAAAAAAAAAAAAAGGTCAAATATGCACAGTGATAGAGAATAAAACAGTGGTTACCAGGGTTAGGGTGTCCAGGGGAGGAAAAATGGGGAGACGTAGGGTCAAAGGATACAAAGTAGCAGATATATAGAATGAACAAGTTTAAAGATCTAATGTGCAACCTGAGGACTGTAGTTAGTAATAGTGTATTGTACTCAGGATTTTAGCTAAAAGAGTAGGTTATAGCTGCTCTTGCCACAGGTGGGGAAAATGGGTAACTTTCTGAGATGACGGATATTAATTTTAATATCCGTCACCATAGTGATAGATTAATTTTTCTCATTTTTCTCACCATAGTAACCATTTTACTATACACATATATGTATCTCATAATAGCATGTGTATATCTTAAATATGCCCAAATTTATTTTTTAAAAAAGAATACATGCTAAGGGAGTCATATTTAAATAATTTTTATGATGACCTACTTAGAAAACAACTTTTGCTTCATTTTGCAAGTATTTTACTTTATTCCCAATCCTTTCTTCATTGCTTAAATATTAAACTTGGGCTTTTTCCCCTCCAAAAAGCCCTTCTGATTTACTGATAGTGACATCAAACAAATTTATAATTTTCTATAATATTAATATAAGTAAATTTCACAATTCTCAAAAAAATTCAATCAATCCTCTTGATATTCAGATCAAATATCATCTTAGATTTCTCCAAAACAGTTCCACCAAAAGTAATCTTTCTACTCCTTAACTGTCCATAGAATTTCTGTACCTATCAGAAATTACTGGTGTAATTTAGTCATTACACCAATCAATCAAGCTAAATAAAATTATTAGGCAATCAATACAAAATTATTCTAAAAATAATGATACAGACTTTATTTTTATACCATACTTGTTTATTTACCTATGGCATTTATCATCTAAATCACATTACAATATGTTTTAATGACCCATACCATGCGGAAAGAACTTGGACTTCAGAGTAAGACAGAGACCCAGTAAATTTACCTTCGATTTATAGGCTGAACAGAAAAAAGAAACACAATAAAACACATCCTATCATTCTTTCACTCGACAGTGAACAGTCTTAGAATTCCTCAGATGGACAGTAAATATTTATTTTCTTAAGACTTACAGAATTTTCTAACAATATGCTTATTATCTATGTATACTTATGCACTTAATAAATGTTTATTGAAGGCCAATTACATGCCTATGTTATATGTTTACAGAGACATAAAATGTGCGGAAATACATTATACGATATGTAGTAACATTCTATAGCTGTTTGCTACATTACAAAATACCCCTTTACTTTTCCAAAATCTCCTCTATATTCGGTAAAGTGAAAGTAGATATTCAATGAATATTCCTTGGCTAACGGCTCAGTATGTCTTACTTTATTTCTTTTACATGTTAAGAAATTTCCCAGTAAGCAAATATAGTAGTGATTAAGTAAAGAAGTCCAGCAAAGAGGAATTAAGAAGAATGCTACGTAATTAAAATTTCGACGTGACTACGTCCAGGGCTGTGACTGAATTACCCAGTGGAAAATAATCGCCCATTTGCCAAGTTACCTGTCACCCCTTTTATAAAAAAGGCAGGGAAGAAACACATCCTGGGTGTGCGGCCCGTGGAAATAAGGCACAGAAGCTGAATTTGTAAACGCCAATATCTTAACCCTCTAAGGAGAGCCAAAATATCAACGTTCTTGTATTTAACATTTTTCAGAATGAGTAAGATCACTATGCTTTTAGTAATAAATCTAACCAGTTATTGTACTATAATTATATAAGATGTTACCACTGGGGAAAGGTGGGTGAAGAGTACACAAAACCCTGTACATATTTTGCAACTTCCTGGGCTTATACTGATGTCAAATTAAAAATTAAAAAAAAAAAAAAAAAAAAGTAAATCAATAAGGTAGTGTTAGGGAAATTAAAACTGGCGAATTAATTGTTTTTCTAAACTCGAACATTTAAAATGTACTAAGTAATTTGAATACTTTGCGAAAATATTTGTGGGGATTCTTTTTAAAGTGTTGAGTCCTGTGCACGATAATTAATCACCTCCTAAATTATGCAATTTACAAAGTGAAATCTGTGTGTGTGGATGTTTTCCTTAAGAGCAAGACAATAAAACAAGTTAATCTGCAGACATACAAATTAAGCTGTCTCCTCCCGAAGAAAAGAGCAGATAACACAAAATAATTTTGGCATACTTTTTTAACAAACCAAATAATGGCTATGTATCAGTATTCCTATTTTCCTTAGGCGAATATTAAACAAATTGACCTCCTTTAAGTCCCGTCCTTACTGGCTGGGGAACAGAGGGAAACAAACGAGGAGGAAACATTTACACAGGAAGAGGAAGCAGGAAGCAGGGCCTGGCATTAAAAATGCAGCCGATTCATCGAGTGTTGACCACACACCTATTACAACATGTCAAAAGTCACCCTGTCCCATGATCTCCACTCACAAACATTGGTACCCAGGGTTTGAGAAACTGAGGAAAGCTAAAAGAATTCGTGCTAGAACTCAGTTATCACTATCATCTCAAGGATCTACCGTGTTTGTCCGACACTAAGACAGGGTCTTACATTTATTTTTCCTCAAGAAGACACCCCAGGGCTTGTTTTCAGGGGATGCGTTATTTTCCCCTCAAAGCCTCAGCTTGCAGCACGCACAGGATGGCTGGGACCTGACAGGGGGAGCCGACCTTGTCTGGGGGGCTGCCCGCACCTTTCCAGTCACCTCTGGGGCAGTAGCTTTCACCATGGGGCAGATGAGAAGGGCTGCTCGTGTTCTTTCCCTTTCCCCAGGACACGCATGGGTTGCGCAGATGCGCTGCGCAGCCACGCCCCTCACTAGGGCTGATTTTCATAGCCACGCCCACCACTGGGGCTGATTTTCATAGCCACGCCCACCACTGGGGCTGATTTTCATAGCCACGCCCATCACTGGGACTGATTTTCATAGCCACGCCCCCATCACTAAGGCTTATTTTCGGGGTAGGGCTTCTGTTACCGAAATGCTTAGAAATCCTGCTAGGGCTTATTTTATGGGTAGGTCTTATTTTCGGGGAAACACGGTAGTGTGGAAAGGAACACCAACAAAGGAAGAACCAGAGGCCAGACAGCCCAGGTGACCTGCCCAGAAGAACACAGCCCACCAGTGGCAGAGGAAGAACAAGAAGCTTTCCACTGCTGGGCCTGTGAAGTGCCATTATAAACAAACAGGCACTAATCTTTTACAGGTAGTAATAATGAATCCTTTAAGAGATTAGGCCATACGCAAAAGCATCAAACAACTGTAATTATGTTATTTTTAAAAATCCTTACTCACTCAGTAGTCCTCTAAACTCCAAAACACTTTAAATCCACTTTGGATTCACATGTATGTAGGTAATTTAAAGTTTCTAAGCTTGCAACCTCACCAAAATATATAATTATAGCACCTCCTATGTCAATTCTCTTTATTAAGTGGGGATTCAATTTTCTTAAGGCTTAAAAGTATGTGCTATTATGGTTCATTATAATGACAGAAAGGGTTATGTCAGGACACCTACAAGTGTTGAGCCTGCTCAACTACTACAACACCTGATCACCATGGTATTCTTTTGCAGAATATCACAAAACAATGATCTATTAAAATTAAAATAACTAGGCTGGGCACGGTAGGCTGTAATCCTAGCTCTCTGGGAGGCCGAGGTGGGCGGATTGCTCAAGGTCAGGAGTTCAAAACCAGCCTGAGCAAGAGCGAGACCCGTCTCTACTATAAATAGAAAGAAATTAATTGGCCAACTAATATATATACAAAAAATTAGCCGGGCATGGTGGCGCATGCCTGTAGTCCCAGCTACTTGGGAGGCTGAGGCAGAAGGATTACTTGAGCCCAGGAGTTTGAGGTTGCTGTGAGCTAGGCTGACGTCATGGCACTCACTATAGCCTGGGCAACAAGCAAGACTCTGTCTCACAAAAAAAAAAAAAAAAAATTAAAATAACTAAATGCATTAATAGTATGCTAAATCATATACTATACACAGACATACTAATAACACAAATAGAAGCAGGTGGTAAAAGTATTTTTTAAAAAACTTATGGGCAAGCCAGGCGCGGTGGCTCACGCCTGTAATCCTAGCTCTCTGGGAGGCTGAGGCGGGCGGATTGCTCGAGGTCAGGAGTTCGAAACCCGCCTGAGCAAGAGCGAGACCCCGTCTTTACTATAAATAGAAAGAAATTAATTGGCCAACTAATATATATACAAAAAATTAGCTGGGCATGGTGGCGAATGCCTGTAGTCCTAGCTACTTGGGAGGCTGAGGCAGGAGGATTGTTTGAGCCAGGAGTTTGAGGTTGCTGTGAGCTAGGCTGACGCCATGGCACTCACTCGAGCCTGGGCAACAAAGCAAGACTCTGTCTCAAAAAACAAACAAACAAAAAAAACCTATGGGCAAAAACTTAAACCTAAAATTAGTTAATAATTTTCCTTAACTAGAGAAAACTAATGTGCAAATTTAACAGTAAGATCACTGTATTAGAGAAATAAAACCAAAGTCCTACTCATGCATAAACATTAAAACAACAAAACCAACCCCACACCAAAATCTCAACACTTAAATGAAAATAAATTTAGTTGGCCAAAATATGTATAATAGCCAGGCACAAATGGCTTACACCTATAATAATCCTAGCTCTCTGGGAGGCCCAGGCAGGAGGACAGACTGAGGTCAGGAGTTGAAGGCAGGCCTGAGAAAGAGCAAGACCCCATCTCTACAAAAAATAGAAAATTTAGCTGGCCGTAGCAGTGCGCACCTGTGGTCCCAGCTACCTGGGGAGCTGAGGCAGAAGGACTGCTTGAGCCCAGGAGTTTGAGGTCGCTGTGACAGATGACAATGACACTGCACTCCAGCTGGGGCGACAGAGCAAGACTATGCCTCAAAAATACATAAATAAAAATAAAGTACCCACATTTGGTGGGCTAAGATATACAACTATTTTGCATACTGAAGAAAACTATAGGGCATATCATAACTAGACTTCTCACGATGAAATACAACACTATATGAGATCAATAACGCCATATTTATGATTATACACAATTTATAGGACACAATGATTTCTGGTCAAACATGAGGAGAAATGACATATCACTAACAGACATTACTTTAAACGTACTGCCTCAAGCCTCACATCTCCCGCAGATACTGCACTTAGGGTATCTCGATGACCTTCTCCCGTAGGCTCAAAGACATGCAGGGACTGGAGGGTCAGACAGGACACAGAAACCCAAGACGTAAAAACAGGGGGGCTCGGTGTTAATGGTAACAGTTCTATGCCCATGACACCTAGATGTCTGAGGGCTGGAAGGTCTGTGCTGGGGCCTGATACTTGTAGACTCAAAAAATTCCAAAGCCCCACACCAGTGCAGTCAGGAGAAGGAACCAACTACCGTGTTTCCCAGAACATAAAGACCTACCCATACAATAAGCCCCAGCAGAATTTCCAAGCATAATTGCACAATAGAAGCCCTACCCCAAAAATCAGCCCTAGTGACGGGTGTGGCCACACAGCGCATCTGCACAACCCACGCATGTCGTCACAGAGCGGGAAAGAACACGAGCAGCCCTTCTCATCTGCCCCGTGAGAGCTCTAGTGCTTGATATGAGAGACTGGGGCCGATGGTTCTAAAGGAAATAAGGAGCAAGAAATTCAGGATGGAATTCGGGGTCTGGAGAGTTATGATGATGTTCCAGAAGACGACGACTTCACTCTATTTGAATCAATGTAGATTGTTGTACCATACTTTAAAAAAAAAATAACACATCCCTGGAAAATAAGCCCTAGGGCGTCTGCTTGAGGAAAAATAAATATAAGACCCTGTCTCATTTTCAGGGAAACACAGTAGTAATTCCTTGTTCAACCTAATAAAACACACTAAGAAATATGGTCGACTTTATTTCCGATGCTAGACTTTTCACAGTCTGAAGGACCTGTGTTTCAGTAGAGTTTACAGAATTGGTATTCTAAATACCACAGTGTTAGGCTTATCAAAGATTTGAGGGCCCAGAAATAAATTAACCTCAAAAAATTCCAACCAAAGAAAGGGAAACAGAATTGTGAATGAACTGATTCTGCAGTGAACCCTATCTATTTAGCTTGGAGGTGAATTATTTCTACATTTCTTTGCTGCTGTATTTCTTTAATATTGCGTTCATTTATGGTAAATGCATGACTTTCTTAAGTAGTTTGGCATTTCTTGAAGATGAGATTAGTGGAAGGATAAGGCTGTCGGGGAAACATGCAAAGGGACTCTGGGAAAGCTCACCCCAGGGGTTTCAGGGAAGCAGGGGGGAAAGAGAGCAAAGGCCAGCACATGGATGTGCACTAAATCGTTCATCAAGTATTTACTGAGCATCTATTATGCACAACTCACTGCCCCAGGCACTAAATGCACCGTACACTAAGCAAAACAGAGTCTATGCTTACGCACTAGCAGGCACTATGCAATGCTTTTGGTATCTCCTACCCAGTTTTCAATAATTAATCCTATTTTCAGCAATTCCATAATGCAACAAACATTAATAAAATAGGAACTCAGAAGTTAAAAAAAAAACAAACACAACGAATCCCTACCTCCAGAAGGTTTACATGAATAAACTAGCTATTAGGTGTTATAATAGGGGTACAACCAACAGTGCTGAGGGAGGACAACCGAGCACTATTTATTGCAGGTAGAAAGAAAGGCTCGGGGCAGGAGAGGGTGGCATACTTGAGAAACTTCAAGTAGGAGACAGGAATGCATCTCTGCCATGCAGGAGGCAATTTAGGCTCAAACTCACTGAGCTCAAGAGTCAAAGTCCTTACACCGGCCCACAGGCACCTCCACCACCCTGACCCTCCTCTCTCACCTCTCTCCAGCCAACCCCTCACTGTTCTCTGATCATGTCCAGCACCCTCCTGCTTCCGGGCCCCGTCATCTGCTCTTCTCTCAGTTCTACAATTCTCCCTCCCTCAATTGCTTCAAATCTCTGCTCAAATGTTGCCCTAACAGAGAGGCTTCTCATACAGCCCTCTATAAATGGCAAACCCACCCACACCTCAACACACCAGTCCTCCCCTACCCAGCCTTATGTTTTTCCATAGCACTTACACCACTCTGGTGGTATGGTGTAACTGACATGTATCATAATAATATAATAAAACATAGTATATAGTACATGATATACTACAATAACTGACAGTTATTGTCAGCGTAACTGACAATGGTAATAGTTATCTATCTCCCACTGGAATTGAAGCTCCTTGATATATAGCTCTATCATCTAGCACTGTGCATAGCAGATAGCACATACGCAAGTGTTTTTTTGGTTTATCATTTTTTTGAGACAGTCTCACTCTGTTGGCCGGGCTAGAGTGAATGCCGTGGCATCAGCCTAGCTCACAGCAACCTCCAACTCCTGGGCTCAAGCAATCCTCCTGCCTCAGCCTCCAGAGTAGCTGGGATTACAGGCATGCACCACCATGCCCGGCTAATTTTTTCTATATATTTTTAGTTGTGCAGCTAATTTCTTTCTATTTTTAGTAGAGATGGGGTCTCGCTCTTGCTCAGTCTGGTCTCCAACTCCTGAGCTCAAACAATACTCCTGCCTTGGCCTCCCAGAGTGCTAGGATTACAGGAGTGAGCCACCTCGCCTGGCCTCAAGTGTTTTTTTTTTTTTTTTTTAATGAACAAATGAATGGCTGTCAGAGATGAGCCTGGAGAAGCTGATACCAGGTCACACAGTGCCTGGCAGACTAGAATCCCATGCTTTAGTGGCTCTCTGACAATGACTATAATATCTATTTAAAGATTTCAAGCAGAAAAAAATATTGGAAAGACTACAATTTTGCATTTTTCAAAATTAAAAAAGAAAATTCATTTGGAAAGGGTGGGAGGGGACTCTATGAAAAGGAGCAAGACTGAAGGTAAGGACAGCATTTCAAAGACCACTGTAATACTTCAACAGAGAAGTACAGACCCCAAAATAGGCTCTGGGGGAGAAGGGGATGAAAAGGAGAAATATTTAGAAGACAAAAGCAACTGGACCTGGTGCTCAATCGAATGTGGAACCTAAGGAAGACTGGGGAGTGGATGATGACCGCCAGGTTTCATCTAGTGACAGGACAGGTCTAACGGCATTTACTCAAACTGAGAAGGCGGGAGGAGTCAACACATTTGGGAGGAAAGATGAGGAGTTAAGTTTTGGACATGGTGAGGTTGACATGGCTGAGCAGTTGGACATAAATCTAGAGCTCAGATTTGGGCTGGTTAAAAAAAAAAAGTAAGAGTTAAAGATGTAATACTTGACACTAAGATATCACAATGTACCAGTTCAATGTATTTATATGACTGGGCTTCAAATATGTTGTTGCTCCATATGAAAAACTAAAATCTGCACAAAATCAGTGCTTCGAATGTTACATTTACTACATAAGTATATAATAAGACCTGAAAAACTTGATGGCAGCAGTAAAAATCAAATACACTTAATCAGAAATATACAATAGCAGATGAGAATTAGCCTAAATACCAAAAAGTGATGCTATAATCTTATCTGTAGTAATGCTTCTTACAAAATCTGGGGATGAGTTCAAAGACCACATGATTTAATTATTTCAGTCTATGAATGTCAGAAAAATGCAAACTGTCAAAATAATACCTGGGGGATGTAGGAAATGTCTGGGGTTTTGTTTTGTTTTCACCTCTGTTTTTTCCTATTTACCTTCCTAAGTGCAACTGAGATTGGACAGAGGTAACAAATGGTAGACTTTAGAAGCCTTTTGTTATTTGAAAACAGTATCTCCAATATGACGACTATTCACATGTTCTCTCATCTCTGGACGTTTGCGCCTCCTGTTGATACTTCACCACCATGTCCCTTGACTACTCAAAACTCCAGATTTCTCACATTGCTTTCTCCCAGAAGCCCTGCTACACTCTGAAGTCTGAGCTCCATACCCGCCCCACCTCCAACCCTTAAGCACCTACAGCATAAACACCTCACTTAAAGGAAACCTTGTTCAATGGTCTCTTCCACTCAACTGTAGTTAAGCTCTACCCTGACGAGGACCTTGCAGGCTACGGTACACAAGACAGCTGTGTATGCACACGACTGAACAAATGTATGACTCAATGACTGAACACCTTATCTGTTTTCTAAGAGAACTGTTGAGGAGGTTTATACAAACATCTCGGATTATTATAGGGTACTCAAACTAGGACTATGGCTATTCCTATTTACAATCTAACACGACTATTCTCCAAGGTTATTCTTCTAAGTGTTACGGTCCATATTATATTTCTAATCGATGATACATTATTGTCAACAGGGTAACACAGTATTTTATTATTAGAAATTAAATGTCCAGAAAGGGTATATGTAAACCCACACTAAAATGGCATGCAATTTCAAAGTTATGATTTTGATATTGTGAAAGAATGGTAATTAACAGTGTTCAAGATTTTTAAAATAAAAAACAGTTCATCATGCCTGTAATCCTAGCACTCTGGGAGGCCCAGGTGGGAAGATCGCTCAAGGTGAGGAGTTTGAGACCAGCCTGAGCAAGAGTGAGACCCCCATCTCTACTAAAAAATAGAAATTCATTGGCCAACTAAAAAAACTATATATAGAAAAAATTAGCCGGCCATGGTGGCACATGCCTGTAGTCCCAGCTACTCAGGAGGCTGAGGCAGAAGGATCGCTTGAGCCCAGGAGTTTGACATTGCCGTGAGCTAGGCTGACGCCACAGCACTCTAGCCAGGGTAATGGAGTAAGACTCTGTCTTAAAAAAAAAACAAAACAAAAAAACCAGTTCAATGAGTTTATAAAACCTTGGTGAAATCCCTTCAAAACAAAATATTGGCATATAGGGAACAAAAAAGAACCTTTTTTTAAGTCCAAGTAAAAACTGAAGGAATACTTCATAATAATTTTTTTAATTCTACATTTTTCTTCAAGTTTTATCTACACCTAAGTTTTTAAGAAGGCACATTTAAAAAAATGGTTAACAGCTAAGCATTAGAATAATTCCTTAACAATGATTCCTTTACAAAAAGCAATTTTAACAACATGAAAGGTAAGTGCACAGTAGAAACGTCCTTTAAGAACTACAGCTGATAGAGATCATGACTGATGATGATCAAGCTAAAAAATATTTTTTTTAGAAACATCATAAATTTCTTATGTTGGTCCAAATAGTACTGCAAATAAGAAGTCAGAAATATTAAAGGAGAGCACACACATAATAAATGGCTAAAATTTTAGTAACTGACAATAGCAAGTGCTGACAAAGATGCAAAACAACTGGAACTCGAATATATGGCTAGAAGAAATGCATAAGGTATAGCTATTTTGGAAAACAGTTTGGCAGTTCAACAAAAAGTGACTGATATTGATAAATACGTACTTATCACAGGACCCCAAAATCCCACTTCTAGGGGTATTAACTCAAGAAAATGGAACACTTGTGTCCCTCACATAGACCTATATGCAAATGTGTACAGAAGCTTTATTCATAATTTACCAAAACTGGGAACAACTCAAATGTCCATATATTCATGAATGGAGGAACAAATTGTAGTACCTTGATACAAAGGAATGCTACTCAAAAAAAAAAAAGTAAGTAACTGAGTGGTGTGCTAGAGCTGTCTATACCAGTTCATGAGAGCCCACTGTTAAATTTTCAGGAATTTTCCAAGCTCGTTTAGGTATCTTAATTTAGGCCCTGGTGAGAGTACTTACACAATGATTATTAGCAAATGCTACAATCAGGAATTTTTTTTTTTTTTTTTTGGAGAGCAGGTTGTTAAAATATTTACCAGCACATCAATGAACAAACTGCTGATACATGCAACAACTTAATAAATATCAAAAGCATCATGCCAAGTGAAAGAGAACACAAACAGTTATATACTGTATGATTCCATTTGTATGAAATTCTAGAAAAGAAAACTACAAAGGCATTAATTAGATTAATGGTTGCCAGAGGGAGAGGAGTAACTACAAAGGGGCATGAGAGAACTTTTGGGGAGTAATGGAAATATCCTGTGGAGGTCTTGATTGTGGAGAAGATTACCAATTGTATACATCTGTAAAACTTTTACTATAGGTACCTCAATAAACCTGACTTTTTAAAGGAGTGATTTAATACTTAATTCTTTAATGAATGATAAATGCATCATACACACAAAGAGGGAACTGGATTTAGTAAAAATATCAAGATGGCGGATTTTGATTCAACATAAATAGAGATTGAAAATATTTCCTGTGATTACAAACTCATTTCTTTTTGACAACTAAAATCAGAGGACGGATGATCCTGCCAAGGATGTTGTAGAAATGGCCCTCTTTTGGGCATGACTTCAGAGAGGTTAGTAACAGTAAGGTCCCTTCCTACTGGGAGTCCATGGTTCCCAAATCCCATGATATTTTGTGTTATGATAATCTCAGTTACACTTTTCAACTCTAACTCAAATATTAATTACTAATTTTAACATCAATCAAATGCTATCACTGATTCAAAGTCTAGTGCAGCCTGGTCGTTAGGAGTGTTAGCTCTAACTTAAGTCAAGCTGGGTTCAAATGCTGGCCCACTAGTGCCTGTGTGACTCTCAACTAGCCTCTCTAAATATCCGTTTCCCTCTCTGTAAAATGGAATTAACATTTTCCTGACATTTGAATGAGAATGCATGAAAAAATGTGTTAAAAATCTTAATCACAAACATTTCTTAGACAGATTTAGAAATGAAAGACATAAATTATCAAATCTAATCCTAAGCATTTTAACTTTCCAAATACAGAAAACTCTTTAATTGTCTATCTAGTAGTTCATAATCTTTTACAGAGCCAGATAATTTTGAGAATGTGATCACCCCATGGACTCTTTATCCAGAAAAAGTGCAAATATATGCTACATTCTGCCTATGATTCCTAAGGATTCAAGGACCCTCAGAAGCACATGCATGAAATCAAGAACGCCTGATGTAAACTCTTAAAATTGTAAAGTTGAGGGGTGGAATTTAAGGATCATCAAAGTAGAGAATCCAACTAACATTGAAATTTTACAACTATCATTTACTTTTCTTTTTAACAGTCTTTGCAAGTAAGACCAGATCATGTTTTCTAATTTATATCTCTTTTTTGCAGAAATTTTAAGTTAGAAGCGTATTTTTTACATGACTACGTCAACTCATATAAAGTAACAGTAGAAACTTGTATCTCTAGCAGCTTGAGACAGCTCAGTGTTAACACCACACTACTGATGCTCAAGTATCAAAGAAGAGTTCTCAAGACTAATGCAATATATATTTCTAAATACAAAAACATACCAATCTAATTCCTACAGAGTCCCATGATAAAGTTTCTGTTTTTCTTTGAGAGGTGGAATTTATTTTTTTTTACCAGACTTACGCACTCATTGACACATCTAGTCTTCCGTACATCAGCATATTCTTGGTTCTGCTTTATGTTTATCTGTTCTTTGGCCCGATAGCAGAAGCCAACTGTTCTCAATCTACAACCAAACGCCAACCTGGAAATATGCAATTTCTAAGGAAAAGGGTTGTTTTTTTTTTTTTTCTTTTTTTAATTGTCTGGTTCTCAAACCACTGCTAATAACCGGTTAGCACTAACCAACTCATGCCCATCACTGAACAAAAACAGTTTTTTCCGTATGCATGAGGAGCACCATTTCAAACACACACACACACACACACACACACACACAAAAAACCCTTAACCACGTTCAAGGCAACGGAAGGCCACGCAAGGAAGGGTTCACATCCATCAGTAAATATTCTCTCGACCTGGTGTTTACCCTAGTTATGTCTGCAAAAGGAAGAGCCCCATCCTGCAATCTCAGCGTGCAATGGTTAAAAAAAAACCAAATAAATAAAGTGAATAAAAATATCAATGAGATGCTGCTGCACCTGAGGCTCAAACAACTAGCCAGAATGGCTTTCGGGCCGGGAGGGTCACACATCTGCCTGCCTGAGACCCTGCGGTGCCACCGCATCCCCAGTAGTCGGGAGCGCGGCGGCATCTCCGCGTCCTTCCCCGGGCGCAGGCTTCCCAGCGTCGCCGTAGGGGACGGGGATGAGGCCGGGGGAGGCCCGCAGCCCTGGAGACGGCGGCGCCTGGGGGATGCAGGCCTCGCCCGGCTGCGCCCCGAGACCCCGCCGCGCCGCGGCCTGTCCCCGTCCCCTCTCTCCCCGCGGGGACCGCCGGGCTGCACCCTCCCCGCCGCTTCCCGGCGGCACCTACGGTCCTGCTCCCCGGCCCCCGCGCCGCCCCCTCCGCCGGCAGCCCGTGACCCCGACCCCGCCGCCGCCGCGAAGGCGCCCTCCGCAGGCCGCGGCGGAGGACGCGGGCCGGGCCAGGCCGCCCACCCCGGCGGCGGGCTCCCGGGCAGCGCGGACCCTGGGGAGGGCGGCAGCTGGGCCGCGGCCTGGCCCCGGGGGGCGAGCGGGCGCAGGGCCGCGGCTGGGCAGCGCCTCCGCCCCGCACAGACAAAGCGGCCCCGGCGCGCGGGCCGAGGCGACGCCGCCGCCGCCGCCGCCGCTCGGGGAGGCTGGCGGGGGGCGGGGAGGCTGGCGGGGGGCGACTCACCGGAGGGCGCCGGCGGCGGGCCTGGCCCCGGAGCGGGGACCCCCGGCGCGCTGGCGACGCGGAGGGGGCGGCGGGCGCGGCGTCCCCCGGGAGCCCCGCGGTGGGGCCCGACTCTGCGGCCGTGAGGTGCGGGAACCGGTCCGCCGGCGCGGGCAGCGAGCGGGGCTAGGCGGCCGGGGCAGCGACGCCGCCGCCGCCTCCTCTCCCTTCTCCGGCCCCGCTCCCTGCTCCGCCGCGTCCTCGTCCTCGCTGGGTCCCCGCCGCCGCCGCCGCCGCCTCAGCCTCGGCGCTCCTCGGGCCGCTCCTCTCCATCAAGGCCGGGCCGGCCCGCAGGGACCCTCCGCGAAAGTGAGGGGCTGTTGCCGTCTCCCGCAGCTGTTGGTGGCCATCTTTAATCCTCCTCCTCCTCCTGCTTCCCCACCTCCCGCCGGCAGGCTGACTGACTGGCTCGGGATCCTCCTCTCCCCGCCGGCTCCTCCTCCCGCGCCGGCTCCCCCGCCCGCCTTTCCTTCCTCTTTCCCGACTTCCTTCCCTCCCCTCCCCGCGGCGGCCGCCCGCTTTCCCTTCTCCCTCAGCGGCCGGCGTCGCCCCCTTTCGCCGCCTCAGTTTTCCTGACTGGACTCGAGCCCCCGGCTTTCCTCTCAGCCCTCCTCGCCGCCGGCTTCCCGACGCGCCCGCCTCGGCCTCCCTCTCCCGTCCCGCCGCCCCCCGGCTGCGCCGGGCTCGCCCGCCTCGGTCCCAGTTTCTCAAGACCCGGCTGAGGAAGGACAGGCTGGGTTCCGCTTTCCTCAACCCCACACCCTTCTTCTGCTGGATGCTGCCAGACACCGCTGGAAAAAAACGCACGGCTGCGTTATTTTTTTTTTTTTTACTCGAGAGTGCAAAAAGAATTGCCCACGCTAGCTGTTTATTATTATTATTATTTATTTACTACGCAGCTTGGAAACTCCGGCACCGTCTCCTGTGCGGCTTTTCTGGTCCATTTATTGGACCGAGGGGTGGAGGAGCCCGGTGTCAGATGTTTGCCCTCCGTCAGTGACCTTGAATCAGTCCTAAGCGTTTAAGATTTTCGTTTTCCTTCCTGCAAAGGGCATTATTTTTATGCTTTTTGCAATCCTGACAAGCAATGGTGAGGCCAAATAAGTGACGACGGACGCTTGCTTTTGTAAACCTAGAACTGCCAGGTGGTTATCAGTTTGCCCCTCTGTTGTTTGTTCCCAGCCAGCCCAGCAAGACAATGGGGTCACGCTTTAGCTCTGGCAGCGGGACAAACTGAGTCAGCAGTCAGGAGTGGACTCCCTTAAACAGGCGCAGGGTGGGGAAGTGGTACTGCCACTGCTCTCAAGACAAACTCGTTTTTCCCTAACGCTGCAATCTACAGACGTTTCAGAAATTCCTCTAATAAAGTTGAAGCAGGTTGGCCTTGCTTTTATTTATTTTTTTTCCTTCTTGCTAGCTAGTTTGCCTTTGCAGTAGGACCCTTTTGTAAGGATTTGCTTGTGGGTTACCACTGCAGTCCCCAAGCCATGGCCTGGTTAGGAACCGGGCTGTACAGCTGGAGGTGAGCAGCCCTTGAGGCAGAGAACTTCACCTGTGTTTACAGCTGCTCCCCATCACTCCCATCAGCGCATAAGCTCCTCCTGCTGTCAGATCCGCAGCTGCATTATTTTATTTATTTATTTATTTTTTTTGAGACAGAGTCTCGCTTTGTTGCCCAGGCTAGAGTGAGTGCCGTGGCATCAGCCTAGCTCAGAGCAACCTCAAACTCCTGGGCTCAAGCGATCCTCCTGCCTCAGCCTCCCGAGTAGCTGGGACTACAGGCATGTGCCACTATGCCCAGCTCATTTTTTTCTGTATATGCATTAGTTGGCCAATTAATTTCTTTCTATTTATAGTAGAGACAGGGGTCTCGCTCTTGCTCAGGCTGGTTTTGAACTCCTGACCTCAAGCAATCCGCCCACCTCGGCCTCCCAGAGAGCTAGGATTACAGGCCTGAGCCACTGCACCCGGCCAGCAGCTGCATTAGATTCTCACAGGAGCAAGGGCCCTGCTTTAAACCCGCACGTGCCAGGGATCTAGTTTAGCTCCCTATGAGAATCTGATGCAGCTGCTGAGCTCAGGTGCAGCTGAGGCGGTGATGCTAGCGGTGGGGAGCAGCTGCAAATGCAGATTATCCTGAGCAGACAGATTTGACTGCATAATAAATGTAATGTGCTTGAATCTTCCTAAAACCATCCACCACCACCCCCTCCCCCCAATCCATGGAAAAAAATTGTCTTCCACGAAACCAGTCCCTGGTGCCAAAAAGGTTGGAGGCTGCTGGATTACTGCAAGGTTCGGGACTGCTAATAAATGGCTCAGGTGACTATAGGTGAGCACTTTGGGGGTCAGGTTCTGCATCTGAGACGCACTGGCTATTAAGAAAAAGCACCTTGCCCTTTCAGAATAAGACAACTAGATGTGTTCAAAGGTTATTCCCTTCAACAGGCCAAGTATGGGGAGAAATGTTTTAGAGTGTAGTATCTAAGGAGTAATTTTTTTTAAAAGTTCAAATCTAAGATTCTGTGATTATAAAAATTACAGAGCGTTTCAAAGGTCTTTGAAAAGAATATGCCAAAACAAACCTAAAAATATATGTTACTAAAAATACTGGTATTCTTTGGGGGCACAGGATTCTAGTGTTTTCCTTTAATCCTGTACCCAGTTATATTCAGGATTTCAGTTGCCATCTTTCAATCCAGTAATTCCTCTGTTTGAAGTTAACAACCTGCACCATGGTCTAAAATTCTTTTAAACCCAAATAAAATCTTTGAGACAGAATTGTGTAGTATTTTTTGAAATACATTATTAAAAACAAAGTATATGAGGGTGTGCATTTTTTCTTGTTATTCTTTCCTTTGGTGTTTATTCTTTATTTAGATTTTCTGTTCCTTCACTCTTATTACTAGATAAAATTACCACAAAATTCTTGACTCATAAGTATTCACTTATAAAACTGTATATTAGAAGGAAAAAACATTAGATAATGTCAGTATACACAGAGTGAGAAGATGGCATGACTTCTTTTAAACATTGAAACCGCCATGCATTTTAAAAGGGAGATTTTTTTTTTTCCAGTGAAATATTAAGTTTCAGGACTGTTGTCATCATGATTTTATTTACACTGAAAGAAGAGTTACATGTTAAAATTCATTAATACTTTATAAATATTTTTCTGTTAAAAAATAATGTGCAGTAACATAAATGGACACACCAGTATGCAAATGTAGCAGTTTTCGTTTTAATGTCTTACAAACTGAAGATCTCACAAAGGTTTTTCAGTGATACACATAAAAACAAATGTAGCAAGCTTCTTTTCTTTTCTACTGAAGCCACATAAACATAAGCACCGTAATAATGGGTAGAACCCAGAGAAATCACACTCTTCACATGCACTTTCTTGCAGCTCTGTTTCAGATCAGTCATCATTACAGCCTTACCTCGTTTGGTCTTTGTTGCCAGCCAAGTGTGTAGTTACACTGTCATCTTAGGATTCAAGTATTTTTAAAAATGGTCAAATCAGGTTCTCCTGCGACATGATTATTGTTGCATGTGTATTCACTCTCAGATAAACTCAAGATCCCCCATAAAACAAAGAATTGTGTTAAAGTGGGATAAACCCTTTGTGCAGAGGCCAGATGGAAAGAGATCTAGGCATGTGCGGCAAGGTCCTCTGGGAATAGAGGAACAAGCATGAAGAGCTATTTCTAAACAGTTCTGCACCGGGAGCCTGGTCTTCAACTTACAACTCATGAATAAGGTGATTGTGGGGATGAACAATCAAGAGGATATCTGCGACAATAAACAGAGCCATATTTGCTTTTAACATGATTGAAAATTCTATGAAGACAAATAAAACATAATTTTAAATAAAGGAAGACGGATACAAGGTTCATGAAAAATATCTAAAAGTGAGAGAAAGAAAAAAAAATAACTCTTAACATGATGGAAAGTTTTTATGCCCATGAATAAGCAAAGCATAACTTTAAATGAAGGAATACAGAGGTTAAATGTTCATGCAAAATATCTAAAAGTAAGAGGAAGGAAAGAAATAATAGAAAAGAGAAATTTTGGAAAATTGTTAGGATAAATGATATGTATTGATAATTTGCTATTTAAACAATTATGTCCTTTAACTTTGCTTTTAAGCCTAAAAAAGAACTGGGCTGGTAGAATTATCCCAGAGGTAAGCATAAGGAAATCATAGAATTTTAAGATATTCATTACCAGAACATAGAGTGCTAAATGATGCTGGAACACAAAAATTAAAAGGAATTGACATACTTAACAATTACTAAACTACTAAGTTACATAACTATTATATTTAAGATATGTTTCCATTTCCCCAGCCTATTAGATACAACAATAGAATTACCATATTGTTTTTCCTGACTTGAAAGAACCAGATGGAAAAGAAACTGGGCAAGCAATTGACAGTCTCTGGGGATGGTGGGAATTGAATGCCTATTCCAGGCAAGAATGTAGTAGTAGGTAAATGTTTGGTTTTATCCTCATAATCTCTGTTCTTTAGAAAAGACACTATTTCTGTTCTTCATTTTCCTCTTTAGATAGACTAAAATATCAGGTGAATAATGACAAACCATATTCATCTGCACTGATTGAATTTTAGTATCATTCTTCCACTCCTCAATTTACTGAAGTCCTTATAATTAACCGACGAGCTATCTCTGAGACAGTACCATCTAGAGTCATTATTGTACTCTAATTGGGGGGAAATGCTTTCAGAAAGTTCCAATTAGAGACTTTTTCTGTTGTTCTTCTTATAAATACATTCTAAAGAGGTACTGGAGAGTTTGTTTCGTTTTTTGGGAGGCATATAGCTTGGTGTATTGTTTGTGTTCATTTACTTCATTAAGTAAAAATGAAGATCAGGCTTCTCTAAATTTTGAAGAATAATAGGACTGCAATACGAAACTGAGTAACACCAATTTTTTGCTCTTGCTCTTCATAATTAACAGGATCATAATAGAAACAGGGTTTGTTGAAGACTTTATTATTATCGAATTGTATTTCTACTGAAAGTTGATTGTTCATTTCTTCATGTTTTTTACGGAGCATTTGGACTTTTAAAACCAGTATCTTTACAGTCTTTTTACGAGTTAAATGTAGCTGACTCTTGAACAATGTGGGTTTAAACTGTGCAAATCCAGTTATAAGCAGATTTTCTTCCACTTCTGCCACCCCTGAGACAGCAAGATCAACCCTTCCTCTTCCTCCTCCTCTTCCTCAGCCTGCTCAATGTGAAGACAAGGATGAAGACCTTTACGATGATCCACTCCCATTTAATTAATAATAAACATATTTTCTCTTCCTTATGATTTTCTTAACATTTTCCTTTTTTCTAGCTTTATTGTAAGAAGACAGTATATATGAGACATATAACATACAAAATGTGTGTTAATCAACTTAGTGTAATCAGTAAGGCTTCTGGTCAACAGTAGGCTATGAGTAGTTAAATTTGGGGGAAGTCAAGAGTTATACATGGATTTTTGACTGTGCCAGGAATTGGCACCCCTAACCTCCACATTGTTCAAGGGTTAACTGTATAGACTAGATTTAGTACATTCATTAAAACATTTTGGCAAAAATATATTCAAACAGATTACTGTAGTTAATTCAGTGCGGACTTTGTAGCAGTCTGAGTGAAACCCAGGTCTCCTTCCTCAGTTTTTGAGTTCAAAAACTTCAAAGTTGAAAGAGTTCATCTTACAGGCGAGAAGCTGAACCAAAGAAACTTTTCACTGTGCCACATTAGTTTAAAAATACTTAAACTTTATTCCAAGAATCACTGTTCAGCATTGACCTTTCTTAGAAAGGAAGCTAAGGAATAAAATAAAATAAACGAGGTTTTCCTGTTTATAAAAATGGGAACAATTGTTTACACAAAACCCAAGTAAAAAGAAAATTTTAAAAGTTGAAGAAAGCTCAAGTTGACTAAAATATACGCGATTCTTTTTTTTTTTTTTACCTAGAACAACTTCTATAATATTTATTTATAAGTCAAAAAGTATAAAGTGAACTCAAAGAATCTGTGTTCTTTGATGATTTCATGGATTAAGTTGAAATTTTGAGAGTCTTTCAGGACTCAGGAAACAGAAAGCTCAATTAGCTCAGTAAAGAAAAACACTGCCATCTGCTGACCAGACGGAAAAAAAAAAAACTTGTTGGTCTTCAACAACTTTAAGTAGCAAGAAATCACTACTAATTTATTCCATGTGTCTTTTAATCCTGCTTAAAAAATTACTGCACTGGGTGTTATAAAATTAATTACTCCTCTGATGGAAAATTAGGGCTGTATTCTATAGTAGTGTATTACTTAGGGTTCTCTAGAGAGACAGAACCAATAGTATATGCATAGATAGATACATAGATAGATGAGAGGGGATTTATTTAGGGGAGTTGTCTCATGCAATTACAGAGAGGCCGTCTGTGAATTAGAGACCCTGGGATGCTGGTGGCTTGGCTCGTTCCAAGTACGAAGGCCTGAGAACCCAGTAGACTGATGGTATAAGACCTGGTCCAAAGGCTGAAGAGCCTGGAGCCCTGATGTCCAATGGCAGGAGAAGAGTGACTTCCAGCTTCACGAGAGACAGACCAATTCACCTTCCCTCTGTTTTTGTTCTATTTGGACCCCCCCAGCTGATTGGATGGTGCCCACTCACATTGAGGGTAGATCTTCCCCACTTAGTTCTCCCAGTCTCATGCTCCAATCTCCTCTGAAAAGACCCTTAGAGACACACCCAAATATAATGCTCTACCAATTCTCTAGGTATTCTTTAATCCAGTCGGGTTGATGCTTAAAATTTAGCATGTAGTTGTTGCTGTTAGCATTATTTGAAAACAGATTTAACAGTTAAATCTGACCACATCAGTAATGTAGCCATAATTGGTTAAAACCACCATTTAATTTTATGGCTAAAATGTAAATGAGGAAATAAAGTTATTAACTGGGAATTTTGAATTTGGTAAAAATTTTATTAAAGACTTTTTGTTTATATTCACAGATGAAATTTTATAGTTTTATATGTTATGTGACATATATGTGCAAATTCAGTGAAGACAATGACTGTGTTTTAGCTCTTTATTGTTCCAATTTGGATACCACCATTTCACATTACAAAAATCTTCTAGATTATAGAAGAAAAGCTTTGAATCAAGCAATTAATAGCTACCACAACTTAATGAAATGTATTAATTTAAGGAATAAATAAAATATGCTTGATTATTGATGATTCTAAACACATACTTCTTTCTCTTATTGTAACACCAAATTAAATTTGGATATATATATTTTAATGAGTGTTTGATACTGTATGTACTATGTAATTGATTTTATATAACCTCGATTTGAATTTAGAATGGTTTAACTTCTTGACAAGGCAAGAAAATGTAACTCTATTTATTAGTGACTGTTCTATCTGTAATGGATTTTATATAACCCTCAGTTTGAATTCAGAATGATTTAATTTCTTGACAAGGCAAGAAAATAGAACTCTTATTTATTGGTGACTAGTTCTATCTAGAAACCAAAGCTATTGAGAAAAAATTTTAAATAAAGAAAATTTAGGTTGTGATTTTGGTTGTTTTGTTTGTTAATGTGTCCCTTCATACCACTGCCTGGAAGTTGCAAAAGTACAGTAAAAAAGAAACCGGATTTTTAAAGGCACAGAACGGTGGCAATACATGACAAAAGGTAAGGAAGAACAAAAGAGGCAGCACAAAGCATTTCAGTGATAGAGAAGATCTAGAAAAAACTAGGTCAATGTTTATTCATTCACATCTCTTCCCTAGATATGATATTGTCTTGAGGATGGAGTGCTGCCCCTACATTGGCAAGCATTCTGATTAGGATAGCCAGGCCCAGTAGGCAATGTCAAAGAAAACAAATATGTTTTCTACTCTTGTAATTACCTAAATGAATTAAATACTAAAAAATAACTAAATTAGGGTTAATCGTCATAGTGATGGTTAATTTTTTGTGTCAACTTGAGTGGGCCACAGGGGTACCCAGATATTTGGTCAAATATTATCCTGGCTATGTCTGTGAGGGTGTTTCTGGATGAAATTGACATTTGAATCAGTAAACTGAGTAAAGCAGGTTGCCCTCTGCAGTGTGGGCGGGTCTCATCCAACCTGTAGAAGGCCTGAATAGAAGAAAAGGGTGGCATAAGGGAGAATTTGCTCTTTCTGCCTGACTGTCTTGAACTTGGGACATCAGTCTTTTCTTGCTCTGATATCTGGACTCATAATAGAACAATACCATCGACTATGCTGGGGCTCCACCTTGCCAATTTCAAATTGTGGGATTTCTAAGCCTCCAGAACCACATAAGCCAATTCTCTATAATAAATCAATCTCTATCTATGTTCGTAGAAACCAACAGTAATACACGTACCATGACATTAAAGACTAGCTACAAATGCATAGATTTCACAGTACTTAAACATATCTATGGTGATTAATTTTGGTTTTCAACTTGAAGCAATTTTATCTTGTATAATATATACACCTGTTTATAAAATAAGAATGAATATCTATATATACATACACACAAGCACACACTCGGTACTTGGTCCTTGGTCCTCAGAATATTTCGAAGTCTCTTCATTGTTTAGATGGGTGGGAAAAGTCTCCCAGTTTCTATTTTTTTTTTTTCCTCTGAACTTTTCAAGAGTGGCCCATTTATACTCCATTTCTCCACTCAAACCCCTAATATTCCTTCTTTAATTACCCGTTCCTGGCTTCCAAATTTACAACTCTGCTCTTACCAAAGTCATCAATGATCTACTAATGCAACATAAAATAATACTTACTGTTTCATCCTCAAGGTTCTCTATTCTTATTTTGGCAATGCTGATTCTTCTTTTTCCTGATACTCTCTAATCCCACTTTATATGATACTGCTTTTTCCTGGTTCCTCTCAAATTCTCTGCCCAGTCTTCCTGCTTCCTTTACCACCTCTCTTCCCTCTGCCTTACCCTCACAGTTACTGCTCTCTAAGGTGACACCTTCATTCTACCTCTTCGTTCAGTAATTCTAATGAATTCAGTTCTACACACTTATTACCTAAGTTAATATCTCCAACCCAGACCTTTCCCTGCACTTTCAGCCTCATACCCAATGACCTACTAGATACTTTGTACTCGATTCTCTAAAACCGCAATTATTCTCTTCCCCTACACCTATCCCTACTCCTGTTTCCTCTATTTCAGTTGTAGTAGTCTTCATTTAGCCGCCTTCTTTATGAATGGAAATACCAGCATAAATAGAGTAGTGTCTGCAACATATGGACGGATGCTGAACTAGATTGTATTATTGTTTACAAATATTTGTTGCCTTCTCCTAAGGGACAATTTTACTTCCCTGACTTAATGACAACAGGCTTGACTATACTACTGGCTCTGGCCAATAAGATGCAAGTGTAAATGACTGTGTTACTTCCCAGCAGAAACTGAAGAGGCAGAATATAGTCTGCTGTGCTCTTTTTTTACCTTATGTTGGAACAACCAGCAATATTCTGGATGCTCCATCAGCTCGGGTGCTGGCCTGAAGGTGACATGGAACAGAGCAGCAGCCAACCTGAAAGGAAACAGTTGCATGACCTACAATAAACCTTTGAAGTTGTAATGACTGAAATTTGGGGATTATTTGTTAGCATGACAAGTCCTAGCCCAGACTGACTGACCTGGGGCTGGGAAAGTTTTACCCAAAGAATGGTGTATCCATCCACGTAATCCATAATGTGTGAAAGGTCAAGAGAAAGATATTCTCAGATATGCAAGGGTTATCAGTCGCCCTTTATATAATTTAAAAAACAAGTACATTAAATATTTCTCCAAAAAGTGAAATATGAAACAAAGTTAAGAGCTAATAAAAACTGAAGATTTTAAACGACTGATTGCAAACCCTGAAACTTGGTAAAAGAGAGAGATCTGAGAAATGGTTGTAAATCTGCTTATGTAACCATTATAAATAAATCTAATAAGAAAAGAGATGTAAAATATTAATATAATAATACTTTGTACCAAGGATATGTACAGAAAAAAAAGAAAGAAAAATAAGAAATAAGATAAATAAAAAATTAAAAAAAATAAAACCAAAATGTAAAAAAAAAAAAAGAATAATACTTTGGATCTAAATTCCATATTATATTAGCAAAGACTGAAAAGTTAGAAAAGAAAAAACTGTATTAAATTCATTGTATCAAATAGAATCAAATATACTATTTTACTCTTGACTCTAAATAGTGTGGATGGTAGAGGTTAAATAATCACATGGAAATTATTAAAGATCGTTTAGTAGAGGCTTTTAGTGAGAGATGGCAAAGTAAAAATATTTTCAAAATGGCATCCCCCTCCTTGAAACCTACTAATAATGAAAAAAAAATAATAATAATAATGGAGGAGAAAAAAACCAACCTAACAAACAACTTCATCTTCAATGAAATAAGGAAATGATACAACCTTAAATTACAAAATAGGAAGCAGATTTACCAAGCAATGAAGCAAAACGGGGGAAGAGGCTCATTGCCAAGAACCAAAGTGTATCTTCTTTAATCTTGGGTAGAGCACAGATTTTCTGGGGAAGAAAGGCAGAAGCACAATCCCGAAACGACTGTGATTAGAATAGCAAGATCTGAGCCTGGAGGAGCCTCAGACGTGGAATGTGTAGTTTGAAAAGAGGTGGGACTAAAACAGAAACCAGGCTGGTATGCTAGCCTAACAGCAGTGAGCCTGTCCTCTCAGTTAGAGATTGCTAGAAGAATGGCAGAGTCAGAAAAGGAAGAGAGGAGCCAGCTGTTTCATATCACTCCCCACTCTTAAGTAGATTTTTGTCAACAACTCATGAACAGTGCAGCGCCGTGTCTCATGCAGCCATGAGCTCTAAGGAAGGCAGTGAAAAGAACTAGTTATCTTTTACAGCTTCTGATTACAGGCAAGGGAGAAGGGTGAATGAACCTGTAATTTCTGCCACAAAAAAAAAAAAAAAAAAAAAAAAGAAGAAGAAGAACAATTAGGGTAGAATATAGGAATAAAAATTTTAAAAGGAGAAAAAGAACATAAACTGCAAAAGAAGAACCTACAGTGGAAGGTAAATTAGGTAATTTATCTTAGGTAATAACAAATAGACCAAGAGTTAAAACACATATTTCTTCATAATCTCTGTAGTGAGTTGAGTAATGTCCCCTCCAAATTCATGTCTACACAGAACCTCAGAATATGACTGAGTCTTTGAAAATGCAATTAGTAAGGCGAGATCATCCTGCATTAAGGTGGGCCCTAAATCCAATGACTGGTATCCTTATAAGAAAAGGCGAGGATACAGGGAGATACACTTAGGAAAAACAGCCATGCGGCAGTGGAGACAGAAATTGGAGTGATGCGTCTACAAACCAAAGAACACCAAGAGTTTCTGAGAGCCGCTGCAAGCTTAGGAAAAGGCAAGGAAGATTTCTTTTCTAGAGCCTTCAGAGGGAGCATGGTCCTGTTGACACCTTCATTCCAAAATTCTGTCCTCCAGTATATTGTGAGTCCATAAGTTTCTGTTGTTTGAAGCCACCCGGTTTGCGATACTTTTTATAGTAGCCCTACGCAACTATTTAACTTGAAGGAAATAGCCTTGAAGAAATTATATCCAACATGACTAGGGGGCACAGACTAAAAAATGGGCCCTGTGACCCCCTACCTCTTGGTGTTCAGACCCTTGTGTGCACCTCTCTCCTTGAGTGTGGGTAAGAACTGTGGTTTGTTTCCAACCAATAGAATACCCCAAATAAGGACAGTATGTATATGATTTTGTGCACATGATTATATTAGATAAGATTGTAAGCTATCTCATTGGGAGACTTTTTGGGGTTTAAAGAAGCAAGCAAGATGTCACATAATAGGACCACAGGGCAAGGAGCTGAGTGTGGTCTCTGGCCAATAGCCAGAAAGAAATTGAGGCCCTCAGTCTAGCAGCCTGGAAGGAACTGAATTCTGCTAACAAACCGTGTTGAGTTTGGAAGCAGACCCTCTTCAGTTAAGCCCACAACCCCAATTAACACTTGGACTGCAACCTTGTGAGACTCTCGAAGCAGAGGACCCAGCTAAGCGATGCTCAGACTCCTGGCCTACAGAAATTGTGAGACAACAAAAATGTGCTG
The DNA here is from genome assembly GCF_040939455.1 of Microcebus murinus. Lineage (NCBI taxonomy): Eukaryota > Metazoa > Chordata > Mammalia > Primates > Cheirogaleidae > Microcebus > Microcebus murinus. The sequence goes on along the minus strand of NC_134132.1, from coordinate 12,810,817 downwards.
TCTTGAGCCACTAAGTTAGTGATAATATTGTTTTGGAAGAACAGGCAACTAATGCAATGTCCTTTCTAGAAGAAGAGAACAAGAGTTCCATAGAAATTTAAGGCATCAGAGGAGGAAAATGTGGAGATAAGTGAGATCATAAAACATGTTAGGAGAGCTAAAAACATGTTAGGAAAATAAAAGAAAAACACAACTGAATGCATGATCTAAAGAAATCACACAAAATGAAAAAATTCAGTGATATAAAAATCATATTTGATATGGGAAAAATAAAATGCCACATAGGCATATGAAATGAAACAGATTTAAGGATGAAATAGAAATTGACAAAATAAAACAAATGATGTTACATAAGTAGTTAAAAAATGAATTGGAAAATACGTTCTGGAAATGAAGATCAGATTTGCAGATTGAAAGAGCAAACTGTAAGAGAAAAACTGACACAGAATGATGTACAACAAAATGGATCCTGGTACAATTTTGAATTTTAGGAATAAAGACAGAGTTTCATGAAAATTTTATACAGGAAAGCAAGTAGCAATCAAGGTACAAAAAATCAGATTTTTTTTTTCTGGAGTTCTTCGCAGTAATATTTTCATGCTAGAAAACAGGAAGAATGTCTATAGTGTTTTGAGAGAAATAAAATGTGATTTTGAAATTTATCCCTGACCAAGTTACCCTTCACCTATAAAAGACAAAGACACGTATTCTCGAGTGTACAGAAACTCAAGGGACACATTGCCCACAGGTGCTTCTTAAAAAAGAGAATGTCAAAGGAATTCAATCAACTGAGAGATTTATAGAAATATAGAAATCAAGAATAAAGAAGCTGAGGTAAAATAACTGGTAATGAACATAATCCCTTTATCTATAAGGCCACAAATAAAACATGTCAGGAATTTTGATTGCAGAATAAAATGTGAATGTTATTAATCTTGACATTATAGAGTTAAAAATGTTAGTAATATGAGTCAGGTGGAAAAATATATAAAAAGGTGGTGGGAAAAACTAAGTGCATAAACCTCCCAGTCTTCCATAACCAAAAGGCTGTAGATACTGTATAAAATTACACGTGCAGCTTAAAAATACATGACTCCAACCTTTTAATATTTTTCTTAACTTTAGAGGAAATTTTTAGAAACTTATTTGTTGTGATAAAGAAATGTTACCTTCGAGTTCACTAATTCTTTCAGCTTCACTTCAGTTTCTTCTTTCATTAAATTAAGTGAACCTAATTTGTCAAAAGAAGAAAAATAAAATAAAAATCTTGCAATCCTTGTGCACAACAGAATATAGAGAAGTGAAATGATGCTAACCAAGGCTTGGTGATGAATATTTTTCGGGCAACAGGATTTGGGATAGATCTTGCCTATCTCCTTTGAGTGTTGGGAAGTGTTTACATTTTAAAAATAATAAACGTGGATCACTTTCATAAAGCTAATTTTTCTTAAATTAATTACAGGCAGACCTCATTTTATTGTGCTTTGCTTTATTTTACTATGCAGATATTCTGTGTTTTGCGAATTGAAGATTTGTAACAACGCAACATCACTAAAATACACTGCTAGTTTCTGTATTGCCACAGCGAAGAAGATGGAGAGTTAGGAGGCTACAACCAGAAACAACTGAGTTCAAGAGCACAATATCAGAGATTTTATCCAAGAGTCAGAAGTCTTGGATTGGAAGATACGGCTGCTTCTGTAGTATCCTCCTCTTTGCCAGCCACGGTTGGGCTTTGCTTTTGCAGAAAAAAAACTCAGTGTTTTTGTGACTAGGACAGGACAGCAACAGCTTAATTCAAATGCACATCCAAAACCCTGCCTCAGAGGGATCTGGGAGATGTGACTTTTAGGTTTTCAGGCTCTGCAGCACAGAAAGTCACATTAGAAACGGGCTAGAATGGGGCCGGGTGCGGTGGCTCACGCCTGTCATCCTAGCACTCTGGGAGGCCGAGGCAGGCGGGTCGTTTGAGCTCAGGAGTTCGAGACCAGCCTGAGCAAGAGTGAGACCCTGTCTCTACTAAAATTAGAAAGAAATTAGCTGGACAACTAAACATATATAGAAAAAATTAGCCAGGCGTGGTGGTGCATGCCTGTAGTCCCAGCTACTTGGGAGGCTGAGGCAGGAGGATCGCTTGAGCCCAAGAATTTGAGGTTGCTGTGAGCTAGGCTGATGTCATGGCACTTTGGCCCAGGCAAGAGAGTGAGACTCTGTCTCAAAAAAAGAAAAGGGCTGGAATGGATCCTGAATACTGGTTACCCACATCCACCCCACAGCTATTATCTCCTGAATATTATATGCCAGGTACTGTTCTAAGCATTTCACACGTATGAACTAATTGAATCTGCATACTATGCCTACAAGTTTAGTTCAACTATCAATTTCTAGTTTACTGGCAAGAAAAATGCGTATGGAAATGAGGTGTATCAACTTACCCCAGGTCTCGAGGTAGAGAGCTGAGGCAAGATTCCCACACAGTCAGTCTCTGATTATGGAACTTGCACTATGAGCTGTCACATTCAACATTTCTTTTTCTGTTTATTTTTTAAAGACCAATGAAAATAAAGAATTTCTGTCAAAGTTAAGGAGGGGAGGAGAGCAAAAAATGAATATATACCTTTAGGAATTAGGGATTCTACCACCAAAGACAGAGGAAGTGATAAATGTTACATGATGGCCCAGTGGTAACCTGATGGTATTGAATTTGTGAATTATTATATCCAGTGCATCTAAAATGGAGATAAACTCATTGCCAAAAATTACGCATAAAGAAATTAAGGTATATTGAAACTTTCACAAAATGAACTTGAACCTGGGAGGAACACTGTGCTGCATGGAGAGAATTTTTTTTTTCTCACATAAACATGAATGGTTTGTCTAATTGAGCTATGGATTCCTTGGGGCACAAAGACTAAATATTTGCAGTTCTTTGTGTAACTGTATGGTTAGTGGGAGCTCCCCAAAACAGCTCCAGAGATGGAATTTCTTGGCTGGTTCAGATGGGAGCACACAGAAACCTTATTTCTCTGCTCAGAGCATACTGACGCATGACTCCCTATCTATTTATAGAATTATTTGTTAGCTATGCTCCTCACCTCCCACCTCTCCCACCATCTACAAATGGTCTTGTGTTCTTCCTTCTACTTCGGATGTCTAGTAAGGGCTCCAATCCTACTATATTACTCTCTCACTTATGCAGTCCAGCTGCCAGATCTAAGCAATGCTTGCTTTTCCAAGACCCCTCCACTCTGCCTCAGCTTCCTCTATTCCTTCCAAAAGGGCATTGCAAAAACATCTATTCCTGCTCTGCATCGACTGACTGCCTTCACCTCTTATCTTTTCTCAGTCTCCAATTTTCTCCCTTGTTACTTATCCCAAGCCAATTGCACTTACTCCCTCTTGATTGATTGGTTGGTTCTGCATAATACAAAAGGGTTACTGACTCTGCTTAAAAAATAATGAGAACTGTGACTTCCCACAAGCACAAGTAGGGAGCGGATAAACTCTTGCATGACAAATTGAGAAAATAAACACTTTAGCTTATTAGATTGTTTCCACAGGGATGCAAATGAAACAAGTGATAGATCACCACCATCAACTAAATTACAGACACCGTTTAGGTTTATAGCATCCATTAAAATACCTGCAACCATTTGTTGTTGTTGTTTTTGAAATGACTATCTTGGTCAAAGGGGTACTGAAAAATGCCCGTTGGATCAATAACGAATCTTTTAACCCAACCCCATCTCCTCACTGTGGTTGCAAATATGTTAAAGATGCGTTGAAGCAGGGTTCCAATGGGGCATGCACAGTCATGGTGTAGCCACATTACCCTATAACCCACTTGCTGTTTCATGAGCAGATAGGAGAGGAGCTCTAAAAATGTTTGAAACATGAAGGTCTGGAATCTGCATCCACTTAAATTCGTTTGGTTTTCCTTAGCGGGGGCAGATTGACGTCATTCACTGCCTTCCTGACTCATATTCCCCTTCCTCGCCATGGCTTCCTGGTGGGCAAAGTGGGCTTTCCCACTCAAAAAGTTGAGACACTCCTCTCAAATCTCAGAAATAGAATTAAATTGGACCAAGTAGCTGATTTCATGTGGGCATTGTCTCTTTTGCTTACGCCTCCATTATAAGATTATCATATTAGTTGTTTTTGTGTCTTTTTAGCTCACCAAACAAATTAACAAGTCAGGGGTCATGGCTTGTTCACCTCTGTTTATATAGAGCCTGGTGATGGTCAATATATGTTTGATTAGTGAATAAGTGAGGGTTTATGGATAGAAGATCTGGGAGCAAAGCAGAAAAAAAAAGACATTTTCATCGGTCTCTCGTGTGGCAAAGCAGAGGAAGGAAAGAGCAAAGTATATTTAGAATCAAGACATTTCTCCAGCTTGGTTGAGTGTTGTAAGATGTGCGTTAGGAAAGGTTAAATGTGGTCAAATCTGAATGCCAGATTGAATGCCTGATTTAGGAGTTTGGGTATTTATCCTATAGATAGTAGGAGCTTTGAACATTTTGTCACAGAGGGACGACATGGGGGAAACAATGCTTTAAGAAGGTTAGTCTAGCTGCAGAATACAGGAAGGACCGCATTAGGGAAAGATTGAAGGTTGGAAGGTGAGTGATGAGGCTTAAATAGAAAGAAAATGAAGGGCAGAACTGGAGTGGTAGCACCAGAATAGTAATGTCAGGAGGATAGAAGAAATATTTTTAAAGAATCATTGGGATTTTTGATATTTTGGGGTTTGCAGAGCAAAGGAGACCTGAGTGAAAGATGAGTTTCTGATTCACAGTCAGGATAGCAAAAACACTGTTAATTAATTCTATTGCCAATATCAGAGGAACTTGGTGCCAAGTGAGTGGATGGGTGGGGAGGGATTAGAAGTAGACTACAAGAATTTAAGTTTTAAGGATATTTGGTGATATATGAGTATAGACAACCCACACACAGATGAAGATGAGGGATGAAAATTCTAGGAAGAAAAACTGGATCAAAAGTAAATATTTGGGAGACCAGGAAAGGTAGTGGGGAGTGGAGAGGTGAAGAGAGGTTGATCAATAAGTACAAATACACACTTAGGTAGAAGAAATAAGACCTGGTGTTCAATAGATCAATAGGGTGATTACAGTTAACAATAATCAATTAACAATAATCAATATATTTTAAAATAGCGAGAAGAGAATAATTCAGATGTTCCTAGTGTAAAGAAAAGATAAATATTCTAGGTGATGGATATCCCAATTACCCTGATTTGATTATATGAATGTATCAAATTATCATATGTACCTTGAAATATGGTACACCTAGTGTGTATCTATAAAAATAAACAAATATTTGGTAGTACTCTATATAGGAGTGATAACTAATTTTCAGAGTATGGAAGAAAGCTCTAAGAAGGATACTGCAAGAAGAGCATCAGAAATAAAAATTCAACTTTGGGATTGTCTATGTTAAATTTGGTCATTGTGGACCAAATTTGTGTATCATTTGTGTACATTATCCAATGTACATAGAAAAATAAAATTATCAAATTGCTTATGGTTATTTTTTACATGACCCAAACAAGTTAATTTGGTTGTGACCTCATTAAATAAATGTCTTAAATTGACTTAAGCTAAAGTGATAGGATCAAGGATGGTTGAAGACACTCCATTTATCCCTCAGAGTTTCCAAAGGGGGAGATATTTTGAAACCTTAACATGGATAGTATTCTTATTTATTGCTTCTTTCTGCTCCTATACATATTTCATGTGAATATATCAGGGTAACCTTCTTTGAGAAGATTTATTGTTTTAAGATTTATCATTTAAGTTTTTGGCCTCCCATGATATGATAATGTCAGGACATCTTAATGCCAATTTTTTTAAAAAGTCTCGGAAACAATAAAACTTCTATATAAATAACATTATGCAGATCGTCTCACATAATTCTTTTTTTCATCTTACGTCTCAATACCTTACAGGTTTATAACTCCTACTGAAATGTTTATTACGTACTATTAACTAACAGTTATATAATGTTTTACAATGTGCTTTTACATAATGTTCAATTTGATGTGCATAGTAAATCTGTCAGCATAGCATTATTATCATCATAATTGCCATTTTAAAGATACATAAAATGGAACTCAGAGAGATTATGTAACTTTCCTACATTTTTTTTTCTTTTTACCCCAAAAGCTCATGGACTCCCCAGTGGTCTCTAATGTGGAACCAAGAGGTGTACAAAAAACTCACTAGATGTGAGAAACAAAGATCACTTCTACTTTTTAAATTTAAAAATAAGATAGAAGTTAAATTCACTGATATTTCATATACAGATTGTCTCTTCAATGCTAAATGGTCTCTATGACAACTGGTCATGTTCCCTGTCCAGTTTGGTATGGGAGGTGTCTACAAACAGCTTCCCAGAGAGGCACCTTTTCTTGTTCACTCACTCTCAGTATGTTGTGTAACAAGCAGTTTGTATGTGCCTGGTTACAAGGATTTATAGATTATATTATCCATTTTTTAATGGATACTTCATTTCTGCTTTAATATTTATTTTTGGTTGTTAATGAGGGTGAACATTTATATATATGTTTAATATTGAATTCATATTTCCTTATGAATTCTGTCCATACTCTATAATCCATTTATTTATCTAGTTATTTAGTACAAAAAAACCATAGCAGAGAAAGCTATTTTAGATTGTAGAATTTCTAAATTACCTTAGTTTTAAACCAAATGTGCAGACATATCACCGCTTACTCACAGTCTGATGGCTTTTGTCAGTGTAATGCTTTAAGTTCGTATATATGTGATTCATCGCTAACCAAACCAGTCCTGATAAAATGTACAAAGTACATACAGAGATTTCTGCACAAAAAATGCCAGTTATAACTAAGACTAACAATGCTTAAGCAAGCAAATGAGTATCTGGCAGACCTGCACTTCTCTTACTCAAAATGTCAGACTTTTACCAGCAATATTACAAGATGAAACAATGATATGAACAACAGTGGGCCCAAAACAATTTTTTTTTTGAGACAGAGTCTCACTTTGTTGCCTAGGCTAGAGCGAATGCCACGGCATCAGCCTAGCTCACAGCAACCTCAAACTCCTGGGCTCAAGCGATCCTCCTGCCTCAGCCTCCCGAGTAGCTGGGACTACAGGCATGTGCCACCATGCCGGGCTAATTTTTTCTATATATATTAGTTGGCCAATTAATTTCTTTCTATTTTTAGTAGAGACAGGGTCTCGCTCTTGCCCAGGTTGGTTTCAAACTCCTGACCTCCAGCAATCCACCTGCCTCGGCCTCCCAGAGTGCTAGGATTACAGGCGTGAGCCACCACGCCCGGCCTCAAAAAATTTTTTTAACCCTCAAGAAGACTATTTAAAATATATAGTCGGCCGGGCGCTGTGGCTCACGCCTGTAATCCTAGCTCTTGGGAGGCCGAGGCGGGCGGATTGCTCAAGGTCAGGAGTTCAAAACCAGCCTGAGCAAGAGCGAGACCCCGTCTCTACTATAAATAGAAAGAAATTAATTGGCCAACTGATATATATATAAAAAATTAGCCGGGCATGGTGGCGCATGCCTGTAGTCCCAGCTACTCAGGAGGCTGAGGCAGAAGGATCACTCAAGCCCAGGAGTTTGAGGTTGCTGTGAGCTAGGCTGATGCCACGGCACTCACTCTAGCCTGGACAACAAAGTGAGACTCTGTCTCAAAAAAAAAAAAAAAAAAAAAAAAAAAAAAAAAATATATATATATATATATATATAGTAACATCCATTGTCATTATTCATAAATAGGATGTGAGCTGTATTTTCCCTTGAGATACTGGCTAAGGATTAGCAAGCTATTTTAACACTAAGTACCTAGAATGTAAAGATAAACTCTATAACTTTTCAGCAATCTTTGAAGTCATACTGAATCCAGTACTTTAAAAACATTTTACTAAAACTTAATAAAAATGTCAAGAGCCTCCTCTAACATTTCTAATTAAACTGCAAGAGGCAAAAAGCATTTGTTGGCCGGGCGCAGTGGCTCACGCCTGTAATCCTAGCACTCTGGGAGGCCGAAGGCGGGCGGATTGCTCGAGGTCAGGAGTTCGAAAACCAGCCTGAACAAGAGCAAGACCCCGTCTCTACTATAAATAGAAAGAAATTAATTGGCCAACTAATATATATATATGAAAAATTAGCTGGGAATGGTGGCGCATGCCTGTAGTCCCAGCTACTTGGGAGGCTGAGGCAGAAGGATTGCTTGAGCCAGGAGATTGAGGTTGCTGTGAGCTAGGCTGACGCCATGGCACTCACTCTAGGCTAGGCAACAAAGCAAGACTCTGTCTCAAAAAAAAAAAAAAAAAGCATTTGTTCACTCTGTTACAGTTGGCTGAAATAATACACTCAATATAGTTGCAAAGCAACAGGCATTTCTTCTACAGCAAAAAGTGTTAGAAAATGCATAGTGAACACTGACGAAGGTATGAAACATGTTACTTAGAACAAATTTCACATTATAGACTGGCATGCTATACATAATATTAATAGTACCAATATTTCTCCAAGGTCTGAGTTTGTGGTGTCTACTAGTTGCTTCTATTTCAATAATGAAGTCTATCTAGCACTACTTTTTGTGTAAGTCACTAAAGAATGTGAGCCAGAAAAGGTATCTCTCGATAGTAAATAACTTCTTTAATGAAAACAATGTTTTTCTAGCTAAGTGATATAGATAACCAAGCAGCATGGCCTGGAATTTTAAAAGTACTCCTGGGTTACAGATGGGTTTCAGAGATAGCACAACTCAAATTCATAGACTTCATCATTCATAAACACATAAAGCAAAATTGAAGTCACACATATACAAAGTGCTGATGGGTGTCACTGAAGTTCCTTTAAAAAAATTTTTTTAAAATCTACATTACAAGCTCTAAATAAGTGTAATCCATGTGGCATGATCCTGAAAATCTTTTGTCCACAAAACACATTATGCATAATATACATGAACCCTGCAGAAAAGATAATAATTTATGCCTTTCAATTGACATGCATGTTATGTTTTAGGCATAAACAAAGGAATCAGCAAGAGAAAAAAACACAAAACAATTAAAATGATAAGAATTAAGGTATATGGCCAGGCCTGATGGCTCACTCCTGTAATCCTAGCCCTCTGAGAGGCTAAGACTGGCGGATTGCTCAAGGTCAGGAGTTCGAAACCAACCTGAGCAAGAGCGAGACCCTGTCTCTACTATAAATAGAAAGAAATTAATTGGCCAACTAATATATATAGAAAAAATTAGCTGGGCATGGTGGCACATACGTGTAGTCCCAGCTACTTGGGAGGCTGAGGCAGTAGGATAGCTTGAGCCCAGGAGTTTGAGGTTGCTGTGAGCTAGGCTGAAGCCAGGGCACTCACTCTAGCCTGGGCAACAGAGTGAGACTCTGTCTCAAAAAAAAATTAAGGTATAGAAAAGTTACTTTATGTAATCCTAGCACTCTGGGAGGCCGAGGCGGGTGGATTGCTCGTGGTCAGGAATTTGAAACGAGCCTGAGCAAGACCAACGAGCCAAAAACAAAACAAACAAACAAAAAAGAAAAGTTACTTTAAAATAGCTATAATCCTTTACAATTTCAAGTAACAATTCTTCCTCTGCTGCAATGTAAAATATTAATATGTTAGTTAAATCTTAAAAACTGAGTTATTTGCTAGGTATGACTCAGAGTAAAGAATAAGATATCAGCAAAAGTGCCCCAAATTTTAAAAACATCGAGTTAAAATAATAAAATAAAATCCAGCCAGAAGCACATGCTTTCTCTACTGCTTTCCTGTCTATCCTCTGTCACCAGGCCTGGCTGGCCCCTGACCCCCAATGCTACCAACAAGCTACTAAAATCTTTTCTTGGTGTTTTGTATTCACTAGTTGTGTTACCTTGTGTTGTCTGTGATAATCATTAATCATCATTAAGTCACTAAATATTACCTGCTCCTTGCCTTGGAGTGCTCTCTCTGGAGTTGCTCAAGTGAGAAGCTCCAAATTTATAAGTCAATATCCTCATTTCAGAACTTCTGCCCTTGTCACTTTAAATTGGAGCTCCTGTTTGACATCATTGTGTCTTTATCTCCAGCCACGACTTTTTCAACGCGCATGTCTTTCCTCTTCCAATTCCCAGACAGGGCTCTTTGATTATATGTCAAACTCGATTACTTCGTAGGAAAACTGCCTTTCTTATCAAGGGGCTTCCTTGAGGTCCCCGAGTGAATTCTGAAAGCTTCTATTTTAAAACAGACCTTCCCCAAAATGTGCCATTTGTCAATTTATTACCCAAGGCAACAGCACCCACTTTTGTCCCTAAGAGACCTGGGATCCCTCACTGTCTACCTAACAGAAGTATGGAAGTTATTCCTCAATACCCTCTGCAGAAGGAGAGCTTTATAAACCTACTAATGCCAAAGGGCAAGATGAGAGTTCCCTGACATAGAAAAGCAAGACGTCACCTTGTCCTCTACTTGAATGCTACCTTTCCTGGGACCATGGTACTGTGATCTATGGAAGGCAGTTGTGTTTTGCTCTTTCTTTTTCTTAAAACACACACACACACACACACACAAAGGATATTCTGATAAATAGCTAAAGCAATATAAAATAGGAAGGCTTGAATTTTTTCTTTAATTAATTAAATTTCTTCCTATGTTCTGCAGAAAAGTGGAAAAACCTTGCTTTAGGACTCATACTTATCTTCATTCTCATTTCTTTCTTTTTCTTTCTTTTTTTTTTTTTGAGACAGAGTCTCACTCTGTTGCCCAGGCTAGAGTGCCGTGGCATCAGCCTAACTCACAGCAACCTCCAACTCCTGGGCTCAAGTGATCTTCCCGCCTCAGCCTCCCGAGTACCTGGGACTACAGGCATGCGCCACCTTGCCCAGCTAATTTTTTCTAGATATGTTTTCAGTTGTCCAATTAATTTATTTCTATTTTTAATAGAGACAGGGGTCTTGCTCTTGCTCAGGCTGGTTTTGAACTCCTGACCTTGAGCGATCCACCCGACTCAGCCTCCCAGAGTGCTGGGATTATAGGTGTGAGCCACCTTGCGGGACCTCTTCATTCTCAATGTGCTCTATCACTGTCTTCTTCCCTCTGGTGGCTTGTTAAGTGTTCTTCTATCTTATGTCCTGACCCCTTCCCCGGAGTCTCTCCAAGTGACAGAGAACCCTAAGGCAGTGCTGGCCTCAGAGCCTTCCACATCTCCTACCGGCTCTCCAGTTGCAGATTTTAGCTGGCAAGGGCTTTCACTTCTGCCGGAGAACCTCTTGGCCTGAACAGAGGCAGGAGGGAGTTTTGTTCTCCTGAGTGGCAGGTGACTTTGCATGAGGCTCTCCACCAAAAATCACTCAAGCTGTTTTCTTTCTGAATGTATATAAGTGCAAACATTCTTTGTGTATCTTAGCTTTCTTCTAAAAACCAATCTATTCTGAACGAGCAGAATTTATATTTCTCCTGTTGATACAACTCCAATACTAAGCTCTAGGAAATGACAGTGTGTAAGACTATCATGGTGCTAAGCCAACAGAACAAACCCCTGGAAAGCAGAGATGGTGTATTATTTATGTAGGTATTCAATAACGCTGGATTGAGTCAGATACAAAAATCAATGTTTTAGACCTAGGTGACTGGTTTAAAGAATGCAATTTTTCCCATGATAAGGAGGGATGAGTTTCAGTTCATCCTGCCCCCAAAATATTAACTTCATATAACACATGCAACATTATTTCCCAAGACAGAAACCTGGGAATCGAATTTCTTTCTTGTTGTCAAATACAATTTGTCATCACGTCCAGTTGATTCTACCTCGTAGCTATCTCTTGGCTTTGTTATCTTTTATCCTAACTTTTTTTTTACCCTGCAGGGCCTACACGATACATTTTAAGCTTTGTATTAAACTTGGTACTTTATTATCTAACCCCTGCCTACTTTGTGGGCTCATCTTTAGCTACTTCTCAGGTTTCCTACTGGAGGGGATGTGGTTCCAGACACTGCCCTTCTGGAACGTTCCACTTTTGTGTTCACATAGATGCCATGATTCCCACAGGCTTTCCTCAGCCCAAATCTGAGTATGATGGAGATTCCAGTGCAGGTCCGCTTTTACGAGACACAAAACCCAAAATCCGTTTAACAGGTGACTTTGGCTAGAGGACTTCCCTGGGCTCTGCTTGGCTAAGCTGGTCTGGAAATGTACAACGTCAGAGACTCATCCTATGCACTCCTCTTCCATAGTCCCCTCTCTCAAAGGGGTCAAACATGCAATAGGGTCTGAAGGCTTGCTGCTATCTTCTCTGGCTCTTTCTCTTTTATCTTTCACAGGTATTTCGCCCTTACAGTAAATCTCCTGCACATCTAGTCCTATTTTGACATTTCCTTCCTTCCTTCCTTCCTTCCTTCCTTCCTTCCTTCCTTCCTTCCTTCCTTCCTTCCTTCCTTCCTTCCTTCCTTCCTTCCTTCCTCTTCCCTTCCTTTCCTTTCTTCTTTTCCTTCCTTCCCTTTCTTTTCCTTCCTTCCTCCCCTCCCCTTCCCTCCCCTTCCCCCTTTTCTTTTCTTCTTCTTTTTTTTTAGACAGAGCCTCACTCTGTTGTCTGGGCTAGAGTGCCATGGCGTCAGCCTACCTCACAGCAACTTCCAATTCCTGGTCTCAAGTGATCCTTCTGCTTCAGCCTCCCGAGCAGCTGGGACTACAGGCATTGTCACCACGCCCGGATAATTTTTTCTATATATTTTTAGTTGTCCAGCTAATTTCTGTCTATTTTTTCAGTAGAGATGGGGGTCTTGCTCTTGCTCAGGCTGGTCTAGAACTCCTGAGCTCAAACAATCCTCCCGCCTTGGCCTCCCAGAGTGCTATGATTACAGGCGTGAGCCACTGTGCCTGGCCCCGTTTTGGCATTTTCTTTTTGGAGGATTCAAGCTAACAAAAGTGGTGCCAGGAATGGTTTGAAGAAACAACGGATAAGCCTGGGTGTGGAAACTGGCTCACTCAGACCTTTAGGCGAAAGAGGTCATCCCGAGGGTTACAGATGGACAGTGGCTGGCACTAGGTGGAAGCCTAACTGCTAAAGATTTCATTGATGGTCATCTGGGCAGGGAAGACATCCCAGGGGAGGCGAACGAACATGGTTGCAGATGTAATGACTGAACCATTTGAAAGATGTAGGGGACATGGTGTCTACAAGGATGGCAGGCTGACTGTTAAATTTGTGCTGCTACTTTGTAGAGGGATAATGAGAAACTGAGGGCCATTAAAAGCAATCAAAGGCTAAGCGTGGGCTTCTTCTGTAGTTTACTTATCTTCTGCAGTTGAAGTGTAGACAAAGCTGAGCAGCAGGTATCATATCTGATACAGGTATACTTCAGATATCTTGTACCGTGTTTCCCTGAAAATAAGACCTACCCATAAAATAAGCCCTAGCAGGATTTCTAAGCATTTGTGCAGTAGAAGCCCTACCCCGAAAATAAGACCTAGTGATGGGTGTGGCTATGCAGTGTATCTGCACAACACATGCATTTTGGCGTTGAGTGGTAAAGAAGACCAGCAGCCCTTCTCATCTGCCCCATCGTGACAGCTACTATTCCAGAGGTGACCGGAAAGGTGCAGGCAGCCCCACCAACAAGGTCGGCTCCCCCTGTCAGGTCCTGGCCATCCTCTGTTTGCTGCAAGCTGAGGCTTTGAGGGGAAAATAACACATCCCCTGAAAATAAGCCGTGGGGGGTCTTCTTGCGGAAAAATAAATATAATACCCTGTCTTATTTTAGGGTTAGGTTCCAGACTGCAGCAATAAAGCAAGTCATATGACTTTTTGGCTTTTAGGCTGGGCTCGGTGGCTCACGCCTGTAATCCTAGCAATCTGGGAGGCCAAGGCGGGTGGATTGCTTGAGGTCAGGAGTTCAAAACCAGCCTGAGCAAGAGTGAGACCCCGTCTCTACTACAAATAGAAAGAAATTAATTGGCTAACTAATATATATAGAAAAAATTAGCCGGGCATGGTGGTGCATACCTGCTACTTGGGAGGCTGAGGCAGGAGGATTGCTTGAGCCCAGGAGTTTGAGGTTGCTGTGAGCTAGGCTGATGCCACGACACTCTAGCCTGGGCAACAGAGTGAGACTCTGTCTCAAAAAAAAAAACCAACCAACCAACCAAACAAACAAAAAAACCAAAACCTCTATTTACACTATATTGTATTAGATTAAGTGTGCAATAGCATTATGTCTAAAACAGTTCAACAGTGGTGGTGTTGTGGCAATTTCTCAAAATAATGAAGTTTGCCATATCAATGGACTCTTCTGTTCAGTAAAGATTTCTCTGTAGCATGTGATGCTGTTGGATAGCATTTTACCCATGGTAGATAAGACCTTTTTTCAAAATTGGAGTCCATCCTCTGAAATCCTGCCTCTGCTTTATAAACTAAATTGTTGTAATATTCTAAATCTTTTGTTGACATTTCAACGACGTTCACAGCATCTTCACCAGGTGTGGTTTTCCATATTTATTTTTTTGAGACAGAGTCTCACTTTGTTGCCTAGGCTAGAGTGAATGCCGTGGCTTCAGCCTAGCTCACAGCAACCTCCAACTCCTGGGCTCAAGCCATCCTCCTGCCTCAGCCTCCCGAGTAGCTGGGACTACAGGCATGTGCCACCATGCCCGGCTAGTTTTTTCTATATATATTAGTTGGCCAATTAATTTCTTTCTATTTATAGTAGAGACGGGGTCTCGCTCTTGCTCAAGCTGGTTTCAAACTCCTGACCCTGAGCAATCTGTCTGCCTTGACCTCCCAGATTGCTAGGATTACAGGCGTGAGCCACCGTGCCCGGCCTGTTTTCCATATTTTTAAAATCTCAGCTTTCATGCCATTTTCTCGAGAAGCTTTCTCTGGTGCTCCATCAAAAGTGACTCTCTGTACTATCATCAGTATTTTTATAGCACTGATTGCTACCAGAATTATATTTGTATGTTCTTTTGTTACAGTCTTCAACTGTTAGCTCCATGATAGCCAAGCTTTATTTCTCTTATTATTAGTTACTAGGCCATTGGTTCTTTTTTTTTTTTTTTTTTTTTTTTTTTTTTTTTGAGACAGAGTCTCTCTCTGTTGCCCAGGCTAGAGTGAGTGCCATGGCATCAGCCTCGCTCACAGCAACCTCCGACTCCTGGGCTCAAGTGATCCTTCTGCCTCAGCCTCTCGAGTAGCTGGGACTACAGACATGTGCCACCATGCCCAGCTAATTTTTTTTTTTTTGAGACAGAGTCTCACTTTGTTGCCCAGGCTAGAGTGAGCGCCATGGCGTCAGCCTAGCTCACAGGGACCTCAAACTCCTGGGCTCAAGCAATCCTCCTGCCTCAGCCTCCCGAGTAGCTGGGACTACAGGCATGTGCCACCATGCCCAGCTAATTTTTTTTTCTATATATATTAGTTGGCCAATTCATTTCTTTCTATTTATAGTAGAGACGGGGTCTCGCTCTTGCTCAGGCTGGTTTTGAACTCCTGACCTCGAGCAATCTGCCCACCTTGGCCTCCCAGATTGCTAGGATTACAGGCGTGAGCCACCGCACCTGGCCTAATTTTTTCTATATATTTTTAGTTGTCCAATTAATTTCTTTCTATTTTTAGTAGAGACGGGGTCTCACTCTTGCTCAGGCTGTTTTCGAACTCCTGACCTTGAGTGATCCGCCCGCCCTGGCCTCCCAGATAGGTTCTTAATAAATATTTGTTGAATGTGTAATGAATGCCATCTTTCAGAAATATCAAGCTTTCCACTAGAAAGCTCTTTCCCTTGGATGTACAAACCTCTGAAACTCAATATAAGAGCACTGATAAATCTTTCTCATCCTCCAATGTGTTTTTAAGTTACAGTCTAAAGAGAGTTACAAAAATTCTAACAGCTTTAGAGAGACTGACCCTTATCAATCAATAATGATGTGTATGTTCAAGTTGAACATCACTATAAATAATGCCTCATCTCAATAAGAGTCAGAGATTTCCCCTTGATTATCTGCTATTATGCTCAGATTTGTTCGTTTTAAAGGTTAAAATGCAGTTTTACCTTTTTATTAGCCTACTCAGATGGAATAATAATGAAAACTGCAAACAATCATATACTTGAGTAAACTAATTAAAAGAGCCATTTTGATAGAAGCAAGCTAGGGAATGCAACAAACATAACACTGACATGTTATTATAAAATAATGGAACCCCAAAATGATGTATTTTATATTAATAACCAGTGCCCACAGAATTTAAAGACTTGTATTAACAATATTAACTTAGAATATTCCAGGGGCCCACAACTTAAGAAACAAAATCATTAGGAAGTCAGAGAATATAGAAGAAATTATGAGGATCAGATACAGTTTCTAAACAATATTTTTAAAATTTCTAATTTATGAGACAGATCAGCTAACATGTAAGTAAAGTCTATGTACATAACATTAGCTACATATCTTATATAATGGCATTTAAAATACTGTCTGACAGGCCGGGCGTGGTGGCTCACGCCTGTAATCCTAGCACTCTGGGAGGCCAAGGCGGGCGGATTGCTCAGGGTCAGGAGTTTGAAACCAGCCTGAGCAAGAGCGAGACCCCGTCTGTACTATAAATGGAAATTAATTAGCCAACTAATATATATAGAAAAAATTAGCTGGGTATGGTGGCACATGCCTGTAGTCCCAGCTACTTGGGAGGCTGAGGCAGGAGGATTACTTGAGTCCAGGAGTTTGAGGTTGCTGTGAGCTAGGCATGACGCCATGGCACTCACTCTAGCCTGGGCAACAAAGTGAGACTCTGTCTGGAAAAAAAAAAAAAATACTGTCTGACAGCAACGGTGGAATTTTAATATGTTCTAAAAGGAAACTTTATAGGTACAGCATCAAATTATGCCAGTCTTATCTTACATAAATGTTCATCATATTTATGATAGAGGAATTCATTCTATTCCATGCCCAAAAGGATGACCGGCATTTTCTGCATAACAACTTAATCTTCTCCATAGCAGATAAGAGGAATAAAAATTAGCATAGAGCATCTGTTCCCAGCATTTGGAAGTCATGGTTTATACTAGTGCTTAGCTGATTACAAGTGAGATATTATAATGTGTGAACTTCTATCTTTCTGCTGTGATAAATTTTTGAAATCAAAATTTCATGGCTAGTAAAAATATGGTAAAAGCAACATGTGCCGGTATAAACATAAATAAGAAACACAACTTCAACACTAGTAGTAATTCCACCTTGGAAAAGAAAATAACAACTATTATATTATGAAGATTCTCTAGTCTGGGTATTTTTGTCTTTTTGCAAATTTGTTTATTTTCAAATAATTTATCACTTAAAAATACACAACACTTAATTTTCTCTGACTTGTATTAGTCTTTTGTGTTTTTTGTGATTATCCTAAGATTCACCAGTTAACAGAAACATTGCATTTAACCATAGCTTCAAGTTCCTATCCAACTTCTCACCAGTAACAAAATCTGCCATCTCTATTTACCTATACCCCTACCTTGACAGACTGTCTGAAGACAGAAATGAGGAGTACTAAAATAATTAGAAGATAAGGAAGAACACAAGCATTAAGGTAGATAATTGTCATAATCAGATATTCTCTGAATATTTAAGTTGTGCATATGAAAGACTGTAAAAAGTGTTAATGTGTGAAGGAATTTAATGTAGCAGAAATGCATTCCTTTGCATTACCTAGATAGACTGTAGGAACCCAGTCAATAGTTTTTAACCCAGCTGCATAATATTAGCATCGCCTGGGGAGCTTTTAAAATATCTGGGAATGGAATTCCATCAAAGATATTTTTAAAAGTTATCCAGATGATTCTAATGAGCACCTGGAGTAGAGAACAAAGGGACAGGAGAATAGAAACTGTATTTGTACATGTTGCTCGAGGCCAACCACAGTTTGAGTGCTCATTAAACATTAAGGATGCCTCCAATGGACTAGGTCATTTAGTAACAGACGAGGCCTCGATTAGGTAGCTAGCCACTCTATTCTCTAGTGCTTTCAGTTTTCAAGTTCACGCAGATAAGATGAACAGTATCCATGACAACAGCAGATGTGATTCATCCATTCGCTAGCTTTCAGTTCTTTGGGGACATTCAGTTCCCTAGGATGACATTTGGGGCAGCTCATATACTCTCTCAGCCAGCTGGTGTGGCTGGTAATTTGAATACTTCTTCATCTAACACCTTTTTAATCCTTTACAATCCGAAGGCTACACCTTATGTATGATATCTGTTCACATACACTTTTAAAAATGCCACAGTATTTGCATGGTTATGATAAAATACATTGATCAATTCATTGACTTTTTAAGCATTTACTGAATATTTATTGCATGGCTAATACCTTAAGGTTAGTGGATCATTGTCCTTAAGGATTTTATATTCTAAGTGCTGATGTTAGTACACAACTTTATACAATCAAACCCATGGTAAAATTTAGGTTTTCATGCTTATATATGGTGCTGTATTAGTCAGGGTTCTCCAAAGAAACAAAAGCAGTAGGATGTGCGTTTCTGTGTCAATCATGTTTCCCTGAAAATAAGACCTATCCATAAAATAAGCCCTAGCAGGATTTCTAAGCATGTGCGCAATAGAAGCCCTACCCCGAAAATAAGACCTAGTGATGGGTGTGGCTACTCAGCGTATCTGCACAACCCATGCATGTTGTTGTGGAGCAGTAAAGAAGATGAGCAGCCCTTCTCATCTGCCCCATGAGACTTCTATTGCTCGACATAAGAGATTGGGGCCAATGGTTTTAAAGGAAATAGAGTTGCAAGAAATTCAGGATGGAATTCGGGGTTTGGAGAGTTGTGATGATGTTCCAGAAGAAGACGACTTAACTATATTTGAATCAATGTAGATTGTTGTACCATACATAAAAAAAATAACACATCCCCTGAAAATAAGCCCTACTGTGTCTTCTTGAGGAAGAATAAATATAAGACCCTGTCTTATTTTCGGGGAAACACAGTGTGTGTGTGTGTGTGTGTGTGTGTGTGTGTGTGTATATATATATTTATTTATTATTAACAAATTAGCATGTGATTATGGAGGCTGGGAAGTCCAAATCTGCAGTGTGAGCTGGCAGGCTCGAGTCCCAGGAGAGCTGATGTTCCAGTTCAAGGATGGAGGCTGGCAGGCAAGAGAACCAGGATGGCCAATGGTCCAGATGAAGTTTGAAGGCAGTCTTCTGGAAAATTCCCTCTTGCTTAGGGAGGCTGGCCTTTTGTTCTATCCGGGCCCTCAACTGGTTGAAGGAGGTCCCCTTACATTAGGGAGGGCAATCTGCTTACTCCAAGGTCACTGATTTAAATGTTAACCTCATCCAAAAACACCCTCCAAGTTGACACGTAAAATTAATCATCACAGGTACTTAGGGTCAATAATGATGATGATGATGATACATACACTATACGGAGTGCTTACCAGGCACCAGACACTCTGCTAGTCGATTTACACCCTTTAATCTTCACAATGGCCATATGAGGAACTACTGCTACTGTGTTCATTATGCAGATGAGCAAAATGAGACTTGTAAAGTTAAATAGCCTGTCCACGTGTGAGGAGGGTGCTCTGTGGCTAGCGAGTGCTCCAGTGCAGGCTTTGGAAATTGGAAGAAGAGGTGAGTGGCAGCAGGCAGGTGAGAAGTGCTCTTTATTGTTGGGGGGATATAGCAGTGGAGAAAAGCATGGGCAGAACATGGCAAGCACTTACATATGGCTCTGAACAATAGTGGCAACATGCCATGGGAAAGCGTGATCTCATGGGTTCACGTAGGAGATGACACCTTGGTTACATGACTGTGCTGACTCACGCCCCTCTAGAGCACCAGGTATCCAGCAGGGCTGCGCCGGAAAAAACACTGTGTCAGTCATCACTGTGTTAGTCTGGCCTAAGAAAACTGTTGCCTATACAAATGCAATTTCCCTTATATTCCACCCCTTAGGTAATAGGTTTTGGGCCAACACACGGGCCCTTGGGCACAAAGGCCATAATGGCAATACAAGGAACACCACAGTATTACCGGAACACAGCCAGCAGCTCCTAACACTAAAAGGGTCCAATGCCAGGAGGATGAGGGACGTTCCCACCATTGCTGTAGTGGGTCTCCAGTTAACTGCTGCATGATCTGTACCTCGCCATCAACTTCCTTCAATGCAGAGGAGATATCCTCCTGGCAATCAGGTATATATACATGACATTCAGTATGCGTGACTGTACACGTGCCCCTTTGGGCTGCAGTATGAAGATCAAGGGCCATGTGGTTTTGCAAAACCACTTTTCTCATCTGGGTGACTTCACCCACCAGGAGGGTCAAGGCCTGCCTGGTTTGATTCAGGGCCCAAGCAGTATGCTCCACTAGGACATTTGGGAAAAGGAAGATGCCAGGTAGAATCCCCATGGAGTCCATTTCACCTGGCACCAGTAGGAGAACACGGCATTCCAGTTATGTGGTTTCTTGGTAAATGTAGGAAGGATATTGCCGGGACATGTGGCCATCACTATGTGCACCTCAAATGCGCCTTCCCATCGAATGAGCAGGAAGATAAAGCACCTACACTGGGCGGTGCCCTACTATCCAACCTTGGGTTTTCCATGTAGGTGACCAGACAGTGAGGTCCTTAAACATGGCCCAGTTATCAGTTCAGACAGGCAAAGGAAAGGGGACGGCTCATGCATGATGATCACGGCACACAATTTAGCTCATTGGCTGCTCTGTCCTTGTCCCACATTTCAAAGCAGATTTCATCATGATCCAACTGGACAGCCACCGCTGTCCACTTTGCTAAGGGGCCACAACTGGACCCATCGGGATACCAGGCCTCCGCTGGAGGGAAACCTTGTCATTCAAGGTATGGGCTCTCTTTCTTAGGTATTACCGTGGTCTGAGGGTCAGCATCAGACACAAATTCAGCAGGACCCAGTACTGTCTGCAACTCTGCAGTCAAAGGGCTGGAGCTGAACGCTGCTCGTTGCTTCAAGTAAGCTCCCCACCTCGCCAGAGTGGGTGTCTGGGCACCCCTGATCGTGGGCTGGTTATCCATGACCTCACCCACGTGGTGCACACTAGCACTTCAGACTGCCCAGTTATAGCTTCACAGGCCTGAAGGGCGGCATGCACAGCCGCCAGCTGCTTTTCCACCAAGGAACTCACCCATGGAGGTGGTTAGGGTTAAGCCAGGCAGAATGCCAATACCCAGAATATATTCATTCATGGGGGGACACATTCACAGCATAAGGTGTGGGGGCCAAATGCCCATCCCCAGTGGAATAGTCTCTTGTTTAACTGGGACAGTCTGCCCACCATAGCCATGTATGTGGGCTGCCTGCCCAGCAAACCGCTCAGGGTTTCCATAGATCAGGGAGCAGCCAGCTCCTGTGTCTACCGAGGCCCAAACCCGCTGCACATTCATATAGGACGAATGAATAGCAAGTTCCACACGTGGCCTCCAGTCATCTGGGGTCCCCTCTAACCAGGTGCCTTGGCCTAACCCCTTGTCTATATCAAAGAGGGGGTTTCAACCATAAAAAGGCCGGGAGCGGTGGCTCACGCCTGTCATCCTAGCCCTCTGGGAGGCCGAGGCGGGCAGATTGCTCGAGGTCAGGAGTTCGAAACCAGCCTGAGCAAGATCGAGACCCGTCTCTGCTATAAATAGAAAGAAATTAATTGGCCAACTAATATATATAGAAAAATTAGCCAGGCATGGTGGCACATGCCTGTAGTCCCAGCTACTCGGGAGGCTGAGGCAGGAGGATTTTGCTTGAGCCCAGGAGTTGGAGGTTGCTGCGAGCTAGGCTGACGCCACGGCACTCACTCTAGCCTGGGCGACAAAGTGAGACTCTGTCTCAAAAAAAAAAATCTTGCAGCCACACATTGCGGGTCTCACTGGCAGGCGTCTCAGTTCCCCGCCTCTTGGGTGTGTCCATGAACCGCTGGTGGGGAGCCAGCTGATTCCACGGAGCCAGCGATGCCTCATTGGGCTGTTCGTCCGTCTTCTCCTTACCTACTCCTGCTAGCAGGAGGTCTCGCCACACCTGGGTCCCCGGCACCTTCCGGGCCCCTTGTACCGCCGTCTTCTGCAGGGGCCCTGAGCTCGTCGTGGGGGCCCTTCTTGGGTCCCTGTAGCATGCACACTCGTCCCTTCCCCCCCTTTCCGCCTCTTTGGCATCGCCCAGAGCCACCCTCCCGTGGTGGCCTCGGGTATCCGCTTCCCCACGCAGGGAGTGAGCACGGCGCCCCGGGAGCCACAGACAGAACCAGGGCAGCCGTGGCCGAGACCCTGTCGCACACGCGGGCAGTGAAGGCTCCTCCCCGTCAGCCCCGCCACTTGTCCGCTGCAAAAATGGCTTGGCGCGTTCCCAGCTCCCGAAGAACCTGAATTAAGTCCGTGCATGCCGTCCACTTACGGTTTCGGGCAGTTCTTCGGCGTCGTCTCATGCTGTGCGGGGCGGCAGCCATGAGCCATTCAAGCAACGGGCGGTCACCCTCGCCATGGCGACCACCTGTCTGTAGCCTCCGCCTCAGGGAGGGACGTAGAGTCATGGACGCCAATTGCTCCAACTCCCTCAGGGAGCACAGGACGCTGTCCGTCCCTTCATCACATAAACCCAACAACCAGGCAGTCACAGTCTCCTCAGGACGCTGCCTGCACAGTCTCCCCAGCTCCCTCAGGTCCGCTGGGGTGTGGGCAGAGTGAGAGAGAGAGACACACACACACGTGCTCCATGACTGTAGGGCGCCTGCGCCGCTCCGCCCCCCATGTACTGCGCATGCTCCGTTTTTTGGCGGGCTTTCCAGCAGAGGAGGCTCCGCCCCCAATCTCCTCAGTACTCGCGGTTTCCTCAACATCCGAGGTCCGACAGCTCCCTAACTCTTTCTTGGACTCTTCCAGGCGGGCTTCCAAATTTTCCGCAGTCTCCCTTGTAACTCCCTTACCTGGGCTTGGGCATCCTTCCGCTGCTCCCCCCTCGGGGGCCTGTGAGGAGGAGCCGGCGGCGGTGCATGTGACCAGCCGAGGCTCGCGCCACAGGCGGCGGCCACTCCTCCAAGGCCTTCGAGGCCTTTTCCAGGGCGGCAGGTGTCCATTCCACCTGCTCCCACCGCTTGGCAGGGGCCGGCGACAGGAGGACGGCTGCCATCGGCTGCCACAAGCAGGCAGGGGAGGCCACAGGTCCTCCCCTGCTGGGGTGGAGGGGACACTCGCCCCTCCGGGTCCCGTCAGCCTGCGCCAGGTGTGAGGAGGACGCTCTGTGGCTAGCGCGTGCTCCCGCGCGCGGGCTTCGGAAGTTGGGAGAAAAGGCGAGGGGCAGCGACAGGTGAGACCTGCTCTTTATTATTGGGGTGGGGTTGGGGATGGGGTGGGGGGATGGGGGTGGGAAAGTGGGGGGTGGGGGGATACGTGTGGAAAAAAGCATGGCTGAGACCATGGCGGCGCTTACACGTGGCTCTGAACAGCGGGGGCAACGCGCCATGGGAAAGCACCATCGCACGGGTTCACGTAGGAGATGACACCTTGGGGACAGGAGTGTGCTGACTGACGCCTCTCCAGAACGCCAGCTAGTCAGGGGGGACCCGCCGGAAAAAACACTGCGTCAGTCATCTTGGTCTGGCCTAAGAAACCTGTTGCCTATGCAAATTTTTGCAAATGCAATTTTCCTCACACGTGTCACACAGGACCCGTGTTTCCCCGAAAATAAGACAGGGTATTTATATTTATTTTTCCTCAAGAAGATACCCTAGGGCTTATTTTCAGGGGATGTGTTATTTTTTTTTTTTTTTAAGTACGGTACAACCATCTACATTGATTCAAATAGAGTGAAGTCGTCGTCTTCTGGAACATCATCCTCACTCTCCAGACCCCGAATCCCATCCCGAATGTCTTGCGACTCTGTTTCCTTTAGAGCCACCGGCCCCGATCTCTCCTGTCGAGCACTAGAGCTCTCACGGGGCGGATGAGAAGGGCTGCTCGTGTTCTTCTTTCCCGCTCCGCGACAACACGCATGGGTTGTGCAGATGAGCTGCGCAGCCACGCCCGTCACTAGGGCTGATTTTCATAGCCACGTCCACCACTGGGACTGATTTTCATAGCCACGCCCATCACCAGGGCTGATTTTCAT
This sequence comes from Microcebus murinus, assembly GCF_040939455.1. Lineage (NCBI taxonomy): Eukaryota > Metazoa > Chordata > Mammalia > Primates > Cheirogaleidae > Microcebus > Microcebus murinus. The sequence continues at coordinate 12,786,665 of NC_134132.1, read as the reverse complement.
AGCCACGTCCATCATCAGGGCTGATTTTCATAGCCACGCCCCTCACCAGGGCTGATTTTCATAGCCACGCCCATCACCAGGGCTGATTTTTGGGGTAGGGCTTCTGTTGTGCAAATGCTTAGACATCCTGCTAGGGCTTATATTAGGGGTAGGTCTTATTTTCAGGGAAATCGGTAATAAGATTGGTCCTACCATTTAAACTCAGATCTGCCTGGCTCATAGCCCTTGCCCTCAACCACAATAAAGCTTCACAAAGACTTTTTTGTAAGTTTTCTTTCTGCCTTGAACTAAAATAAAATTTTTTTTTTTTTTTTTTTGAGACAGAGTCTCGCTTTGTTGTCCAGGCTAGAGTGAGTGCCGTGGCGTCAGCCTAGCTCACAGCAACCTCAAACTCCTGGGTTCAAGCTATCCTTCTGCCTCAGCCTCCCGAGTAGCTGGGACTACAGGCATGTGCCACCATGCCCGGCTAATTTTTTATATATATATCAGTTGGCCAATTAATTTGTTTCTATTTATAGTAGAGACGGGGTCTCGCTCTTGCTCAGGCTGGTTTTGAACTCCTGACCTTGAGCAATCCGCCCGCCTCAGCCTCCCAGAGAGCTAGGATTACAGGCGTGAGCCACCGCGCCAGGCCTAAAATAAAATCTTAAGGCCCTAGCTGACTGAATGGACCCCCTTCTTGGCCAAGGGGACCCCAGAAATACCTGAAAGCTGAGTTGCTGGCCATTAGAAGGGAGGTGAGATGTGTTTCTTCATGTTCCTCCTTTCTTGGAGGTATCCTTTCTAAATCATTATCAAGTCTAAGCCTAAGGTTAAGATAAAGCTTAGACCATACATGTAAGGCCATCAGTTTACTTAATAGATCACTTGAGTTTCAGTAAATGTTCTTTGATGGCTTCTCTCTGATTAACAGACTTACCTGGCCTGGTGCAGTGGCTCACTTCTATAATCCTAGCAATCTGAGAGGCCGAGGGGGGGGGTGGATATTGCTTGAGTTCAGGAGTTCGAGACCAGCCTGAGCAAGAGCAAGACCCTGTCTCACTAAAGAAAAAAAAAGAAAATTAAAAACAGACTTACTTATCTTAAGTTAAAACATTCCAAGCCTTGGCCTCACATGGTGGCTCACACCTGTAATCCTAGCACCGTGGGAGGCCAAGACGAGTAGATCCTTTGAGCTCAGGAATTTGAGACCAGCCAGAGCAAGAGCAAGACCTCGTCTCTACTAAAAATAGAAAGAAATTACTTAGACAGCTAATAATATATAGAAAAAATTAGCCGGGCATGGTGGCGCATGCCTGTAGTCCCAGGTACTGGGAGCCTGAAGCAGAAGGATCGCTTGAGCCCAGGAGTTTGAGGTTGCTGTGAGCTAGGCTGACGCCAGGGTACTCTTCCCTGGGAAACAGAGTGAGATTCTGTCACACACACACACACACACACACACACACCCACACACACACACAAAATCCCAAGCCTTTAGACAAAGCTTCTTTTCTTTAACCAATTACAAATCAAAGAATCTTTCAACTCACCTAAACCTATAAGCTGCATCTCTCCCACCCTTTTCTAGCCATACCAATGTGCATCCTACTTGTATTGTCTTAGGGCTTTACGAGTTAATTCCTGACTTAAGGTCTTACGAGTTAACCCCAGGAATGTATATATAAAAGGAAACTGTAACCCAACTATCCCGAGCACATTTTCTTAGGACTTCTTGAGGCTATGTGCTCTGGGCAGTTCGCACACATTTGTATCAGAATAAACCTCTTTAAGTTATTTTGCAGAGTTTGGAGATTTTTCCCATTGACACTGCTGTCCTTTGAGGTATACTGTTAAGGGGCAATGACACTTTGGTGTACCTTAGCAAGGAGGATGTTTAGTTATTTGCAATGTTTCCTTTAATACTATCTTGAAATGCTGTGGGCAGTTGCATTCTAATGGGTTAAATTCAGAGCAAAGACCTGTCTTTGTCCATTGCAAAAATTTCATTAGAAGTAAGACTGCCTCTGCTTCTTACTATTTAAAGTGGAGAGGCAGATAGTTCCCACTAAAGATTTATAAAGTGCCTTAAGATCCTTAAGTGAAAAAGCTCCAAGCAGAGGTATTCCTATGCTGACTTAAATAATTGAGTCAATTAACTTTAATCCCTCTGAACAATGTAAAATGCTAATATCATTTCTTGCCTCTTCTAACTTAATTGCACAGGTCATATTATGAGCTTAAAAGTAATGTTGTCAGGAGAGATGTGCTGAAAATCAGTTAGAATGGGAGTCATGATCTTACCCTTCATAAAAACTGAGAAAATCATTCACAAATTATTCTTCAATACAATATTCTCTTATCTTTCATGTCCCTGGTTCACTTAGCATTTAGTTAATTATTTAGTTAACTAGCAGCCATTCATTCAAAAACTTTTGTCAAGCATTTCTAATGTGCCGGGTGGATAACTAACAACTGTGTACAACTTTAGAAAGCAACTTCACAAACCTCTCATTTATCTTTGCCCCTGTTCTGAGATGGAGAATATAATTTTTTTTGTCCATATTCACTTGTTGTATTTGTTCATGTTTGTTACTCCTTAAAAATTACTTTTGGTTCAATGTAATTGTACTGATGAAACTGAAGATCTAAGCTTCTTTCAGAGACAGGTGCTGATTTCCAAAGTGTATGCACTAAAATCCTCCTGCCTGGTCTTCCTATTTTAGCTAGCATGATTAATTTTTACCTTCTATCATTCTTTAGTTGAATGAATTAATATTATGTTGATTCTTGTTATTTCCTTCACAAAGTATCAATTATCAGATTAGAGTATCATATTTTTGAAACATCATTTGTGAGAAAGTGTTACAAAAGGGCTTTACAGAGGAAGTTTGTTCCTTTTTGCCCTTCTGCCTGCTGCCATGTAATCACACAGCAAGAAGACCCTCACCAGATTCTAGTGCCTTGATCTTGGACTTCCCAGCCTCCAGAACTGTGAGGAAATAAATTTCTGTTCTTTATAAATTGTCATCTGTTTTAGCAGCACAAATGGACTAAGGTCTCTGAGAAGCCCTTTATGATCCAAATACCTACCAAACAGCTCCATCTCCCAATACTGTTGCATTGGGAATTATGTTTCAACATGAATTTTTAGAGGAGACAAAAACATTTAAACCATAGCAGGTTCTAATCTCATCCATGACCTAATCACCTCCCAAAGACCCCACCTCCTAATAACATCATCTTGGGGGTTAGGACTTCAACATATGAAATTTGGGGGGACACATTTAGACCATAGCACCAAACAATGCTTGCTTAGCCTAGCCCCTATATATTGCAAAAATACCAGTAGGTGGAAATGCCTATGACAGGTGTAAGGCCGTTTTCTGAACTGGGTCTTCCTCTTCTCTATAAAGAGAAATATTATATTCACCTTTTTCCCATTAACTATACCTAGGCATTGGTTTGGAAAACGCTAGCAATTAAATACTGAAACTCATTTCTGACATGCTGAACTATAGATTGTAGGGTGATAGGCCATGAGATCATTGTGACTTTAGATATAGAAAGGTTTCAATTAGTTCTTTAATAAGTTGGCTTCATTTTTATTGATACTTAACATCAACATTCCTGGAGCCTGAGCCTTTCTGTCTGTTTTAGGACTATATAGAGATAATTATCTTTCCATATTTTCTTGGTAAATCAGTGATCATAAATGTTAAAATTAATTCATATATCCTGAAAACTTGCAGATCCTCATAATTTTATTTCATTAAGCATTTTAAGTTAATAAGAAAACATTTTTTGGCCTTTAGAAAGAACATTTTCTTTATTTCCCAGTTCCCAGTTGCCTGTCTACCCTTCTCTATTTTACTACAATAAGATAGAGGTGTTGAATGGGATTTATTAAGTAAGACATTACCCAGGTCATGTTTCTAAGAGTGAGCCCTAGCAGAAGGGGTATAAATCCTTTTCCTCAGCTTTCTCTAAAGCATTGACAAAATAAGATCTGAGATTTGCAGTTGGCTTTGAAGTGCAAATAGACTGAGCAGACCTTCCAATTCAAGGTTTTTTAGGCCTATCTAGTGTAGAAAAAGAGTTTTCCATTTAATCTCAATCTAGAAAACTAGTGTTTAACATTGGGGTTTATATTAATAGAAAGACCTGGGCAGCAGTAATAATGCATGACTTTGTTTTGATTTATCATCTTGTGCATATACCTCCCTTGCAACTTTGTAAGGGAGGGATGTAGATTAAGGCACTTATGTATCCTAGCAAAGATCTCCATAATGGTATTTTAATTTCATTTTAATGGCATCCATTCAATTAATACTTTTATCTGGGCTTTTGATGAACTATCTTACCAGGTGGTACAAGAAAGCAGTCTCAAATTAAGCCCACTCTGTCCATTTTTACTCTCAAACCCAAACCACAGTCTCAAGTTTTACTACTTCAATTCAATGGAAGATCACACTTGCCTTCTTCAGAGAAAAGAGAGAATGGGGAACCACGTGGGCTTGCTTAGTAGAAACTTTGCCCTGAAGCCTGGGTGCGGTGGCTCACGCCTGTAATCCTAGCACTCTGGGAGGCTGAGGCAGGAGGATTGCTTGAGCTCAGGAGTTCGAGGCCAGCCTGAGCAAGAGCGAGACCTCTTCTCTGCTATAAATAGAAATAAATTAGCCAAACAACTAAAAACAGAAAAAATTAGCCGGACACAGTGGCACATGCCTATAGTCCCAGCTACCCTCGAGGCTGAGGCAGGAGGATCGCTTGAGCCCAGGAGTTTGAGGTTGCTGTGAGCTAGGCTGATGCCACAGCATTCTCGCTCAGGCAAGAGAGTGAGACTGTCTGAAAAAAAAAGAAAAACAAAAAAACTGTGCTGGAATAGCAGCACAGCCACATGCAAAAAGAAAGAAAGAAAGAAAAAAAGAAACTTTGCCTCAAGAGTGATGGATCAATCGGTAACCTGGAATCTGTTCTCCTGAGGAATTGATACAGGTGGACGTGAAAAAGTAAGGAGAAGCTTCTTTCGCTGGAGGCCAGCTTTCCTTACTCTAGATATAGTCTGAATAACAATATTTTTCTTTTCTTTTTTTTTTGTAGAGACGAGGTATTGCTATGTTGTTCAGGCTGGTCTTGAATTCCTGGCCTCAAATGATCCTCCTGCCTTGGTCTCCTAATGTCCTGGGATTATAGGCATGAGCCACTGTGCCTGGCCTCCTAGAGACTTTCTAGAGAGGGATGAGGCAGGGTTCATTCTACTAGAATGCTAAGTGGGCAATCACAAGGGATTGAGGGACACACAAGGCAGCCCTCTCTCTTCTAAACTTTTTTATCCTTGCTAATCTGCCATGACATCGACTTTCTATTTTAACGCTTTCAAAATTCTGTTTATGAGAGTCATTACTTTGGTTAATCTATGAAGAGGGAGAACTGACACAGCTTGGTGTGGTGCCTGCTATTCCAGAAATCCTTAAGTCCATCAGTAGGGTCATATGGGTCACATACATTTAAAATAAAATTACTCCTTTCCTGACAGAGGTTAGGAGAGGTCTGTGCTGCATTAAACTAAGACAATTTTATCCGTTTTCTATTCTTATCATCGGGAGACCCTAGACATGCAACTTTCCCCAATGTTGATTCACAGCCTCTCAGCATCTGCCTTGTATCTACTGGGACTACTCTATTATTCCATTTATACCGATTTATGTCAGCCACCAAAGAAGTCCCCAGACATCCAGGTCACTTCTCCTCTCCCACACCTTATTCCCCATTGAGAGCTGCAGTCTTGTGATGAGCACAGTTTTGCCATCTGAATCTTATTTTCTGCCCAACATGCTAAACCTTGGTGCTGTCAGACACTGAACACAGATGGGTAGAACAGTAGAAGATGGCAGCCTCAATTTCGTGCTTCTTACTGATTTTCCTCCAACATGGAGAGAATAAATGATGGAAATCAGTGTTCTCATTCTTGACTCCCCTCCATCAAACTCCCCACGTTCAATTTTCTATGAAGACATAAAGTGCTCAGGTGCCTTTTTTTGTGACAATGAAAAGATCCAACAACATCTTTTGATGTCCAAAGTTGTGAGAGTGCTATTTCCATGCATATTTCATCCTGACACTCTTCTGCCCCGTGGCTGCACTTCATAGGAAGGGACTGCAGCTACAGGAATGATTAATCAGTGGGCCGACTCATCCTGTAATTGGAAATGCAGCACACGTCTGAGAATGATAATGCAGCTTCAAAGCTCTTTGTTTGTGAAAAGTGTTTTATCGTGGTTTGAAAAATCTACTTGTTTTCCTATAAACCTCCGAGGTAGGTGGTTGTCATTGCCATTCTAAAGATGAGAATGTGGGACTTGGATAAGTCCTACAAGGTCATTCCAGACGTTATTAGATTAGTCAGGATGAAAACTCGAACTCCTTCTTCCACCAGATTATTACCCTGCCGGTCACATAACAGGACAACCAGGCGTAATGTGTTAAGAAGTGAGAGAGGCATAGAAGTCTGTTGGTGCAAAAAGCTGAGAGGCAAAAGGGGTCATTATTCATGAAATAAACATAGTCTGTGCCATGCTCTTAAGCTACCAAGGACAATTAAAATGTTAGCCTCTTTCATTGTTGTTGTTATTTATGCTGTGTCTAGTACCTGAATACTGTCCTTGCGCTTAGGTTTGTCGAGGGATTCCATGCTGGCCCTTATCACTGGTAGAAACCAGCCCAGTAGGGCTTGATGTTCCCACGGGGAGCAGGTGTTTCTATATTTCCTACTCAGAACGCAAATGGTGGATGGATAAGTTAACCAGGCGAAATAGGATCGAAATGCAGCAGAGGTTTCAAAAATCTCATTCTGCCTTTCTTTTAGAATCTTAGGAGATAAATTGCTCTATTGAGAAAGAAGGGCATCAAGGGTGAGAACAGAGAGACTAATCTATTATTTTACTTTGTTTCCTGATGCAACCTCCTGGTTAACCCAAGGAGCTCTTTGTACATCAGGTGTGTGACTCACGGATGAAGCTGGAGGTGGGGTCAGAAGACAACAGTGGGCTTTGGCATCCAGAGAAGGAAATTACTTTACTTGGATCTGATGGAGAAGATTTAAAAGGAGGGTCCTCATTGTCCCTTTGCAATTGCCACCCCATCCAGGAGTGATGGGAGTGGACCAAGGCAAGCTGAAGGGACGGCGCCTGAGGGCAGGCAGCAGCCGGCTTGAGGACAGATCTGGGCAGGACTGACAGCCCTTGCAATGCCATATGTGGGAGAGCTGAGAAATATTTCTCACCTCTGCACATCAAGAGTAAAAACAGTTGCAAGTAGGGGAAAGAGTGAATACACAGTGAGTGTGGGAAAGCCTGAGGAATCCCATGTCCTGTCAAGATGGGGTAAGGGAAAGTTGTCTACCTGGACCTCCTCCCCTTGAGCAGAAAATCATCTATGAGACTATTCAAGGATAGCAGTTCACTTTTGCTAGACTTTCTCCACACATCTGGACAGTTAGTAACTAAGTATTTTGGGGGAGAGAGAGAAAACTGGCTGTGCTAAGAGCCCTCCTTTGCTTTCCCATGGTACCTGGGATCACCCATATAACCGCACTTATAATATTGCAATTGTGTCTGTTCTTACCTATGTCTCTTGCAGATGTCGGGTCTAGGAGGGCAGGGATCTTGTTGGGTTTGTCACTGTGGTCTGGCACAGTGCGCTTGACACTTCATATACTAAATGGTGTTGGTTGTCCAAAGGATCAAGGAAAGGGCGTGTATAGGAGAAAAAGTCAGTTTTAGGTTTTCAAATCTAATCCTATCTGTACTTTTTAAAAGAGGCATATGGTATATAATTAAGTATGTGTGCTCTGGGTCCAGGCTGCCTGGGTTCCATAGCCTGTCCTGTCATCCTCACGCTGTGTTTTCACAGGATGATCCTTAATTTTATCTGCAAATGGGGACAGTGATACCCACTTATGTTAGTGACTGAATTTGGCTGCATGTATAGAAAACTCAAATAAGAGTAGTTCAAAAGTGGGATAAGAATTTATCTTTTGGCCGGGCGCTGTGGCTCACGCCTGTAATCCTAGCTCTTGGGAGGCCGAGGCGGGCGGATTGCTCAAGGTCAGGAGTTCAAAACCAGCCTGAGCAAGAGCGAGACCCCGTCTCTACTATAAATAGAAAGAAATTAATTGGCCAACTGATATATATATATAAAATTAGCCGGGCATGGTGGCGCATGCCTGTAGTCCCAGCTACCCGGGAGGCTGAGGCAGAAGGATCGCTCGAGCCCAGGAGTTTGAGGTTGCTGTGAGCTAGGCTGACGCCACGGCACTCACTCTAGCCTGGACAACAAAGTGAGACTCTGTCTCAAAAAAAAAAAAAAAAAAAAAAAAAAAGAAAAAGAATTTATCTTTTACTTCGTAATAAGAAGCCAGTTGGAAGAGAGGTAGTCTAGGACTATGCGGCATGTCTATGGTGCAGTCATGACCCGGGCTCTTTCCACCCTTTCTTTCAGCCGTCTTTGGAGTATATGTTTCACTCTGGTCGTCTAGTGGCTGCTGGGGCTCCAACTCCAGCTACAGCATCTGCTCTACAGGCAGGAAGGAGGAGATGAGCAAATACAAACTCCACATGCAAATAGAATTTGCCTCCTTTCAAGGAGATTTCTCAGAAGTCTCAACCAAACACTTCCATTTCTATCTCATTGGCCAGAACTGTGTCACACGAATCCCCTGTCTGAACAGGAGTCTGGGAAATGTGGGTTTTTTCCTGGTAGCTGAGCATATCGCTAAGCCCACACACACAAAAAAGGATTATGTTGGGAAGGAAGAAGTGGAGCATGGACATTGGCAAGGCAACTAACAAAACTGGAGGTGAAGACACACGGTGGCCACTCAGCAAACATGGCTGGACTCATATCGTGTTTCCTCAAAAATAAGATAGGGTCTTATATTTATTTTTCCTCAAGAAAACACCCTAGGGCTTATTTTCAGGGGATGTGTTATTTTTTTTAAGTGTGGTACAACAATCTACATTTATTCAAATATAGTGAAGTCGTCTTCTGGAACATCATCATAACTCTCTAAACCCCGGATTCCATCCTGAATTTCTTGTGACTCTATTTCCTTTAGAACCATCAGCCTCAATCTCCCCAGGTGAGCACTAGAGCTCTCATGGGGCAGATGAGAAGGGCTGCTCGTGTTCTTTCCCGCTCCTCGACGACATGCATGCGTTGTGCACATGGGCTGCGCGGCCATGCCCATCGCTGAGTCTTATTTTCGGGGTAGGGTGTCTATTGTGCAAATGCTTAGAGATCCTGCTAGGGATTAATTTATGGGTAGGTGTTCTTTTTGGGGAAACACGGTATTTAAAGTTAGGTTTGTGATTGTAATTGGGAATGTATTAATATATAAATACAGGCAACCCTGGGTTACAGATGAAACCCACGGCATTTCGTACTTACAAACAGGCTCCCAAGGCTCCTCATGAGGATAATGTATAATAAAATTAATAATTTGGGAACTGGTTTCTTCCACGCATGTAAACAAACCTGTGTGGCTTAAGCGGTTTGTTGGTGCAGCATCTTTGCACTAGCGGCTAGTCTCGTAGGCAGACAGAGAAGCTGCTAATAGAAACACGAAAACATAAAGAATCAGAAGATCCAGAGCCAAGAAAGTTCATGACAAAAGAATTCGCTGAAGCCTTTTGTCTCCTTGAAGCAGGACTCGCTAAGCTTGAGGATCAAGACCCTAACATTGAGCAGTTTACAGGGGCTTACCATGCAGTGAGAGAGAACGTCAGCAGCTACATGGCCGTTTATGATGAAAAAAAGAAAAAGGCTGTGCAAACAACCCTAGATACTTTTTTCAAAAAACCAACCTCAGTGGTGAGCTCCCCTCCTCCAGTGACAGCATCAAGTCCTGATTCTTCAGCACCCACTCCATCATCTCCAGCACCATTTCCATCATCACCTTCTGATCAATGTCAGCTGCCTTCCTGCCTCAAAAATGCCCTTTCCAGTGAGCAAGACATTGGTGCAACATTAGGTGAGTGTTAACCTTTCATATTATTTTTTGAAATTTCTCTTGTCTTATCTAAACTTTTCAGATGAGTTTGTTTTTATATTCTGTTTGTTTGACTGAAAAGAAAGTATAATGGTTTCTGTAACTTATTATTCCAATACAGGGGTATCATTATTATTATAGTATTACACGGTATTACCATATATGAGCCATTTATAGTTTTGTTATTGTTGTTATTGTTATTAACAAATATGCACTGTTCATCAGGGATCTGACCTAAAGATGTTCTCAGGAATATATCTTGTCTGTAACCCAAGGATGCCTATATATATAGATAGAAGTGGTAGTTATGTAAACTCAAACATTGGGTTTACAGCATGTATCTTCCGTGGCTCATGGTTAATGATTACTGCTAACATGGTGTGTACTGTGCGCCTTGATATTTGTATATGTTTACACATTTAACCCTTAACCACAACTCTGAGAAGGAGATATGACTGTTATTTTCACTTTGTGGATGAGGAAATTAAGAGTTGAGTAGGGTGCTTAGGTTCCAGAACCGTCAAGTGGTGAAACTAGGTAAGATTTGAGCTCAGTCTGCCATCAGAGTCTATGCTTTTTTTTTTTTTTTTCTTTTTTGAGACAGGGTCTCACTCTGTCACCCAGGCTCGAGTGCAGTGGTGGTGTGATCACAGCTCATGGTGGCCTTGAGAACTCCTGGGCTAAAGCAATCCCCTATCTCGGCCTCCCATCTCAGCCTCCCAAGTAGCTAGGACTACTGGCATGTACCACCATGCCTAGCTAATTTTATTATTATATTTTGTAGAAATGGGGCCTCATTATGTTGCCCAGGTTGGTTGGGAAGAGTCTATGCTCTTTTTTTTTTTTTTTTGAAGCTAGGCTCAAGTGACCCTCCTGCCTCAGCCTCCCGAGCTGCTGGGACTACAGGCATGTACCACCATGCCTGGCTAATTTTTTTTATATATTTTTAGCTGTCCAAGTAATTTCTTTCTATTTTTAGTAGAGACACCTTGCTCTTGCTCAGGCTGGTCTTGAACTCCTGAGCTCAAACAATCCACCCGCCTCATTCTCCCAGAGTGTTAGGATTACAGGGGTGAGCCACCACACCCAGCCAAGAAGAGTCTATGCTCTTAATCACCAATGTGAGTGAGAGAATGTCTTCTACTAAAAGTGAATTAAAAAGAATAACTCACTTCCTCTTAAAATTTTCCAGTTCCCTGAATGGAATATGTTAACTATGAAGCCTTACAAATCCATTTAAACTTGTTGTGTCTCTGTGATACCATGTTCAAAATAAGGAGAATAAATAGCAGATGGTGATATCTGTTAGAATATAAATCCAATAAGGGAAAGAACTGCCATTTTTCTGGCTACAGGAAGTGCCTAATTTAGTGTCTCAAATATTTTGAGAGTACTTGGCAAATCACATTTGTTAGTGAAGGCTACAGTTTGACATTCCCAGCTATCAACCCTCAGCCATATAAATATGCTGCGATTTAAGAGCTTCCTATACAGATGGAACTAAAATTCTCATCTTTCGTCAAAAGGAGAATATACTATTTATAAAAGCATCTAGAGCCAAATGATCACCAACCAAACAGCTTGCAATTATCCAAGAAAAAGCACATAGAATCAGATTGTATGCATATATACATACACGCATAGACGTATGTATGTATTTTACATGTATATATTATAAGCATTCATGCTTATAGAAGAAAAAAAGCCTAATCATTTTAAAACATCTATTGGGAGATGTGACCACGGACACACTTCAGGAAAGAACCAGATGATCAATACTGACTGCTTATTAAGAAGTGCATGTTGTTCAGGTAAGGTCAGGCAAGACAAAGCTTTGAGTTATTTCAGCGTTAGGATGAAGGCAATTCAAATGCAAGTGTGAGAGTGAAGGAGGAGGTAGCAGGTGCTGTAGCTGGACTAGCCAATGACCAATAATTATCAGTATTAATCCTGTCTGCTAAGGCAGGGGAGGAGGGAGGCAGTGATCTTGTTTTTTTTTTTTTTGCTTTGTACCTACGAGGGATTAGCAGCGAGGTGGGTGGCATCTATAATTGCTACTGCTTGGCTGCTTTAACGTCCCATGGAAGGAGAGAGGAGATCAGCAGGTGGGTTCATAGTTCTATAAACTGGAAACTGGGTGATATATCCGCTATAATCAGCCTCAGCAGCTGTTTTTTTCCTTTCGCCCCTGCTTTGTGTTTTGTTAGTAAATACAAAAATGTTGACCTTTCCCTCTGCCCTTAAGGATGCCCTTCTGCCAGGGTTGGTGGTAACAGGCTTTCAACCACACACACTCAGCAATCAGTTCAGTATTTCCATGACTAGTTCGAGTCTTTTCCTGGGGCCTTTGTTGTTGTGAGTGTTGCTCTTTCCTTCATGTTTGGATAAACTGTCATAAAAGTGACTGTGTGGGTCACATGAAGGCTACCAATCCTCCTCAAGCTCTCTGTGGTGTATGTCGGCTGGTTCATAAGCTGCAGTAGTTTTAGGGGTTGTCGGGGTATTATTTGCTGCTCTTGGGATGGGAGCAACTCCATGATGAAACAAAACTCCATGAACAATAATACTCCTTGTAACATATTATTAACATTGTTATTGTTGAAATCTTTAGAGCAACAATCCTAGCTGGACAAATTCATGGAAACATAGGAACTCAACTGCCTTTGATTTCAGTGGAGGAGAGAAGCTTTTTTGTCTTGTCATCTTGTCATTGCTTTGCAGTTTGTGAAAATGTGTGTGATTTCCGCAAAAACATATATTTCCCTAAGGCTAGCAGAGATGAATGAGTAAAAAGATGACAGTGAAGCCTATTTATTTCTTCCTTTTAACAGAAGTTTTACTTGGTGTGTTTTGTTAAAACTTTGTAAAAGATATTCATGGATCTTTGGAATTTTAAAAATAGCTACTTTAAAAACTCTTTATGAAGATTTATTTTCATGGCTTTTGGGTTTTTGAGCAAGACTATTCAAACGTTTTTCTACGGAAATACGATGCAAATATTAAATAGGGTAGTCAAATCTGATTTTATGATTATTAAAAGCAAACAGCTATGTATGTATTTTGGAGCATTTCAGTTCTTAGTATCTCTTTTCCCATTAGAAACACCCATACGTTCTTAACTTGGATGGTCTTAATTAGTAATTTGTCATAATTGAGGCTGTGTGAAGTTTTCCTAGTCAGATAGAGTAAATAGGTTGAGAAAACAAGATTGTAGAAAGATTTTAAAGAATGATGAAAATATACTACTTTTAACTATTCACTCGTTTCTCTATCTAGAAATACTTTAGAAGCCTATTGGCAATCAAACAACCTGGTGGTTACAAGGCTTTCTACTTTACCTACTAGCACTTCATACGATAAGCATGCTTTGAAAAGGTATCTTATCCCAGGAACTGCTCTAGGCAGTGGAGATACCAGAATGAATCAGAGAGCTCTCTGCCTTTAGAGAGTTCAAAGCCTAGTGACATGATAGGAAATAAACAAATCCCAATAAAAGTAGTTAATGTTCTTATACATATATGAACAAAATGTTGTGTAGGTCACTCTTAGTCAAAAAAGGCCTAAGGCTTTACTCAGGAGGTGACACTTAAGTTGGGTTTTGGGGGAGGAATAAGAGGTTTTCTGGTAATGAAGTATGCAGAAAGAATTTTTCTGCTCCAGACCTTGGGTCCATGTTCTTTCTTTTCTGCCATCAGGGTACTATGGGATTTAAGTTTGAGAAGCACAAGACCGATGGGAAAAACTCTGGACTTCATCATTTCTGGAACTCTCTGAGCCACATTGTATATAAGATGATGAAACAATACCTACCTGGCAGGACTAATGGAAACATTAATTTAGGAAAAACAAAAAAGTACCTAACAACCTGCTAGGTATATAGTTGACTTGGGTATTTTCCTTTCTCTCTTAAAATACTATTTACTGGAATGCTCCAGGAATTGTTTTTATAAGTGAACAAACCCTCTAACTGAATATATTTTTTGTTTTCTTCATACGTATGAGTTCTGACCTTACAGTTGTATGAATCCTCCAAAATTTTTGGTTTAGAAACATGAGTAGAAAACCTAGAAGTTGGATAATTTGGATTGTTAGGCTGAATTGAATCTGTAATTCTGATGCAGCCTGAAATTAAACTTATACAAGTGTTTGCAAATTTTTTTTCCTTTCCACCTGTTTTCCAGGAAGTAGAAATAATAACACCTTTCCAATCTAGCTCCTATGGGAGACATCCTATGGGTGTCTTTGAAGGATAAATTAACGCATGAAAAAGTGATTTAAGAAGATCTATATAAAAGTAATAATAACAATACCTTACAAAATCCTTAATCAGGTAAATGTGGGTTCGGTTATATTTGATTCTTAATATCTTGAACATTTTAATTATCTGTTACTTCTGAATAAAAATGTAAGTATGTAAAAGCTTTGACAATTTCCTTAAGTATGATAAATACTCAGTTCCAACCCTAGTTTAGAGAACATTCTTTTTCATTTGTTTGTTAAGGTTATGCTGTGTGGTGGAACTAGAACAATGCTTTTCAATTTATTTTATTAAATGCCATAACTCTTAGTGTGTTGGCTAAGACTCATTGATCAGTTCTATAGTAGTTAGTACACGTTATGACACTTATTTTCAAAATAATCCCAAGTTTTTAGAGAACTATATTAATTATTTATTATCATACCTAAGGACTAATTTCTGATGCGTGATCTTAGCATAATAATGATGATTGATAAAGTCCACAGTAGCTAAGACAGAGCTTTCCCTGATGTTAGCCATTTACATGGGTTTTTACCAGTTGCTCCACCTCACTGGGTTTCATGGGCAGCTGAAATTTTTTTTCTACTTGTGATTTTAGTGATGATTACTTTGTCTTTGGTTGCTGCTGTACTAGGTCTGCTAGCTCCATGCAACTGCTTGTGTTGCTGTAATTCAGGCCATAATGAATATTGGCTTAACCAGTGTGTTTAGGGTTGTAAACAGTGGTCGCATCAAATGATCAGTTTATAGAGGTTGTAATCACCCACATTTATACTTGACAGCAATATGAACAATTTATGTAAACAATTCTCTTTCTGCTTTCTTATGTGACATTCAGAGTATTTTAGTTGTGATGTGTAGATGTTACAGAAAATATGTTCCCATTATTACATGGCAATAGTATCTTCTAGAATTTGCTTGAAACTTTTATAATACCAAACAGCAACGTAGTCTCATAAGTTTATGTATTGCTTTAAATTCATTGCTTTAACTAAGAGGTCTCAATATTATCTGCACAGGAAAACAAAATGTTTTTCAAGTAAGCGATAACATTAGCGTCAAGAGTTATCATGGTTTTTATGAAAGGGGTTTAGTGACAGACCTGAGGCAACTAATAAATTAGCCATTATTTTGTTGTGACACAAAAGAGAAACTATGAGAAAAGACATTAATAATTCATATGCAATATATTTGCTTTATTATTCACCTATGAGATCTCTTGTAATTGGACCTTTGTGGTAGCTATAAAATGTTTATAGTTAAATAAGATGATATGAGAATATGAGAACCCTAAGGCAACACATTATTTTAGAACTGTCAATTTTCATGTAAACATTATCATGGTAAAATAAGAAAAATCTCCTTGTGATGCTGATGATCTTAAAATAGCACTTGCAAATCATTGTTTAGCACTGTAAGGTAGTCATTAAATCATGCCTTTAACCTCTATTTTGCCACTTTATGTTCTCAAACAAAAATATTTGTCATTTTAAAGGATACTATTTTGTTGCCATATCAAGGTGGTAGAATTTTCTTTTTTATTTTATTTATTTATTTTTTGAGACAGAGTCTGGCTTTGTTGCCCAGGCTAGAGTGAGTACCATGGCATCAACCTAGCTCATAGCAACCTCAAACTCCTGGGCTTAAGTGATACTACTGCCTCAGCCTCCCAAGTAGTTGGGACTATAGGCATGCGCCACCATGCCCGGTTAATTTTTTCTATATATATTAGTTGGCCAATTAATTTCTTTCTATTTTATAGTAGAGACGGGGGTCTCGCTCTTGCTCAGGCTGGTTTCGAACTCCTGACCTCGAGCAATCCGCCCGCCTCGGCCTCCCAGAGTGCCAGGATTACAGGCGTGAGCCACCACATCCGGTCAAGGTGGTAGAATTTTCTAAAAGGAAAATGAAAACTCTCTAAAAAGAAATTGACTACTAACATATACATTTGGAAATATGGATGACATTTTTTGGGTTCTTGCCAAAGAATGAATGGACGAATATTTCCTGAATGTTTGCTAGGGGCCCAGTCCTCTTTTAGGCATGGAAGATGCAGTGTTGAACCAGCAGAGAAAATTGCTGTTTTTATAAACTTATGTTCTAGGGCTTAGAATGGTCTACTGTGCAACACTTACCAAGATCCCAGTTGGCAGACGGATTGTTTGAACTACAGTAGTGATCAGCTGTTTTCCCAGGGGAAAATTCTAACCATTGGTTGATTTCAGATTCCTGTATTTTTAATGGGAGGAAAGTTGCATTTGCAATTAGATTATGGCCACCTGGTCAAGGTGAGGAGGCTCCCTGGATCTCCATGGAATGAGGGTAATTCAGCAAAGCTCCAGATGGTCTACATCAGCTGTTCTTAAACTTTTGAATACGTGTAATACACCTTTGGAACTTGTCAAATGGATAATCCAGGCCCCATTTGGAGAAATTCAGTTTCTTTCATTGTAACCCAGTCTGCATTTTTAATAAGCAACAAGTGGTTCTCATTAAAATTAATATAACTTCCTCAAGATGTACGTGGTATTAACTCTTTGTTAGCATATTTTAAAAGATAAGTATATGACTATATCTAAATGGTATTTTTTATTTAATTGAAAAATCTATCTTCAGGAATTGATCTTGACATTAAGAAATGGGCCAGACTCAAGCCCACGTAAGATGCTTTTTACATGAGACGGAAAGCACAAAGTGCTGCTGACACTTCTCATTCCTGCCTATTTCATAATAGCCATACACAAGAGGTTATGGGTATATGTATATACTTTACCAAGAAAATTAAATTACATTCAGACAAGTGAAAAGCTTTTATTTCCAAATTTTTCTCAATACCTGTCCCCCCTACCTCCCTGACACTCCTTTCATCCTTCCACACACTAAACCCTGCTCACTCACTGAATTCTTCAGAATAGGTTTGAAATTGAGATTACAATCATCACATTGTCATGGTGATTTTCTGATGCTAGCTTCTGAGAAACTAAAATCAGCCTGGAAAATGTTTATCTCCCATAATTGCTCATTTAAAAAGACTAGGTTTTATAAAAACATTATTTGATGACTAAAAATATGCTTCCATTGTGCAGTCTGACAGCTTTGATGAGAACATCAAAGTTTTGTGAAATTCAAGGCCCCTTGATAATACTGCATTTGCTGAATATAAGATGCAATCCTATTGCTCAGGGAGGGAGAAACAAAACATTTCAGCACTCACAATGGCTGTAGCATCCTTTTGTTTACTTCTTTCATGGTAAACTCTCAGAGAGAGTTGAAGCTGTCAGAATAGGTCCAGAAACAGCACAGTCTTTAAATATCTGATTAGTAAAAAGATCTCTAGTTCAGAGCACACAAATCAGAACCAATACTCATCGAACTGGGACAACAGGTGTTATCCCCAAGAGGAATGGCCGTCAAATATTTTATCAATATATACATGTTCTTTGTGAAACTTACAGTTCTTAAGAAATGTTTGTCTCAAATAATACAGTCCTAGAAACTATATTAAAGGAGTATAACTAATTGTGACTGAAGTTTACGGCCCATTTTTTCTTTCCATTTGACATTCTATGAAAGATATTCATCAATGATTAGATTGCACATTATTATTATTATTTGAGACAGAGTCTCGCTTCGTTGCCCAGGCTAGAGTGAGTGCCATGGCATCAGCCTAGCTCACAGCAACCTCAAACTTCTGGGCTCAAGTGATCCTACTGCCTCAGCCTCCTGAGTAGCTGGGACTACAGGCATGCGCCACCATGCCTGGCTAATTTTTTCTATATATATTAGTTGGCCAATTAATTTCTTTCTGTTTATAGTAGAAATGGGGTCTCACTCTTGCTCAGGCTGATTTCAAACTCCTGACTGACCTCGAGCAATCTGCTAGCCTCGGCCTCCCAGAGTGCTAGGATTACAGGCGTCAGCCACCGCACCCGGCCCACATTATTTCTTAAAGACTGTCAGGGTTGGCTTTTATCAACCTGACTAGGTAGGACAACCACATCTTTTCAATCAAAAACTACCTTTGGGCCTATGCACAATCTCCCATTGTACTGTGTGCAAAGATCTGTAACACATGGTCTTAGCCCTGGGGAATTGGAGAGACAAGGCATCAGTCTAAAAACGTGTGACTAATTTGTAAAAAAAATAAGTACACCAGATATCTTCAAGGAAGGCATATAGGACATGCTAAAGGAATGATTTAAACAACAAATGCTGCATACACAAGAGGGACAACTCATTGTGGGTAGGAGCGATTAAAGAGGGCATCATCGAGGAAGGTGAACCTCGGCTGTTTGTGAGTTTATGCCAGTGAGGAGGGGTTAGGATGTTTCACACAAGCCAATAGTCTGTGCAACATTAGAGGTAGGGGAAAGTGGAAATTTAGGGAATAGTTCAGACTGGTTACAGAGTAGTATTTTGTGACTATAGAGGGATTCTGGGAGACAACGCTGGAAAGATAGATTGGTGCCAGGGTATGATATATCCTTTAAAAGCTGGCTAAGAAGCTGAGTTGTGTGCTGTAGGTGATGGAGAACAACCAACCAGGGTTGGATTTTATTAGAAAGAAAAATGTTATATATATTTTGAAAGAAAGCTCGTGGGCACTAGAGAAGCTTTTGGGCACTGACAAGCTCTGATGAGTGAGTGATGATGGGAGGTAAAACTAGTCTTTGGGTCTTGGCAGGTTGTTTTGGCAGTTACTGGGTAAAACCAGTCTTACGTTACAGCAGCCTGCTTCAGCAGCTGGGCTTGTGGAAAATTCAATTCTTGGAGCAGGTGCTGTGTGCCCTGCATGCTTTTCCCCCCAGTTCTCTTGACTCTGATTTAGTTGGGTTTGAAAAGAATGACCCAGTTTGTATAATCAACTTTCACAATAGTAAATATTTTAAGTTATTATTATTATGCTTTGTTTTACTACTTGATGAGTTCTTTTAAGAGAAATGGATAATTTGCAGCAAAACTCTTAGGGACTCATATCTTTTGATGCTTAAGTGTCTGCCCACAGTGATAAAGGAACAACATAGTTGCTCTGTCTCTTCTGCCTTCTAAATATCAGGTGAGTGCCTCTCACTGGTACCATACTGGCAAGGGATTCCCGGAAACATTGTTCTCTGCCTACCAGCCCCTGTTGTACAAGAGAGCAGGGAATGGTGCTGAGCTGTCAACAGATAATCTGAAGCACTAGAAGCACAGGGGTTAACCAAATTAAACATAGTTTAAACAATTAATTTGGGATTTCTTAGAGTCTTTAATATGCTCACGGGCATTGTTAAACTCCAAAAGAGACAAAAGCTTATGCTTTCCAAACTTACTTGACACAGAGCTCTTTTCTCCAGATCACATTTTCCATGGAGCACCTGGGCAGAGAAGAGTCTGTCATTCTTGAATGTCCTGGGCGCAAGGAAGCATTATGGTGCATGTTGGCATTGATAGATTAGGGTCAGTAAGGGATGACTGTCACAGAATCAGTGCTTTAATTCTTGTGATGCCAGCATATTCCTGGAAACACAGGATATTTCTCTCAACTATTGAGAAACTCAACCAGAGTTTGCAAATACCCTCCCTCCTATATCCCGAAGGTTTTTTTTTTTTTTTTTTGTCAGCTCCAATCCACACTGTTCTTCATCTTTGGTATATATGAGAAAATTTGAGAACAAAATAAAAAGATAATGTTGAATCAAATGAGAGTAAATTGATATCACTTTCAAAAAATGTCTTTCTATAATTGTGATGTCATACCGTAGTTGAGGAGAATCGTCTAATTAGTGGGTTGTCAGTATGAATCAGTTATCAGCATCCTTCTGAATCTTTCATTCCTTAACTGACCAACTGAATAAGTACATATCTATACGTGTGTATACGTATGTGTGTGTGCAAATATATACATAGATAAATAATACCCATTACCTATATAGCAGGCACAGTGCTAGACATGGAAAAGTAAAGAGGCTCATCCTTGCTCTCAAGAACTGTAGAGTCAAGTCTGTAGATTTCCTTTTTTTCATACATTGCTCATTTTGTTGTTTATTGAAAATTGAGAGGGTGAGCCAGAGAAAGCTCACACTATGACTGTGAAATAAGAACGCCTTCTGATTTTTTTACGGTTTTATTGAAAAGATTAGCCATTTTCATCAAAAAGAGGTAGAAGTCCATATGGAAAATGATAAAAAATTATTGAATAAAATAAAATTTTTTGCTTATTTACTCTGTCACTTACCTATGCTCTTCTTACCTCCTATTGCAGCTGACCTGAACTTCATTTACTAAAGAGTCAAGCAGGTGCACTTTCCACTTTTTATTACATTAAAATTACTGTCACGGATTAGTGCATCTGTGATTGCATAATAAATTCTGTTGGAGTTTGCATCAGCAAATTTAAAACCTCAGCTCCAGGAATTATAGTCCGTCTGCACCCTATATACAAAGTACTGCACAGGTACACATCTGTGAATTTTATGTATCAATCAATTGGGCTGCTAGGGACTGAATTATGTCTCCCTAAAATTTATATGTTGAAGAGACTACCAGACAATGTGATTATATTTGGAATAAGGTAATAATTAAGGCTAAATGAGATCATAAGGGTTGGGACTATGATTTGATAGTAATGTCCTTATACGAGGTGGCACCAAACAGTTTACTTTCTCTCTGCCACATGAGGATATAGCAAGATGGCAGGAAGTCATTTGCAAGCCAGGAAGAGACAATCGTCACCAGGAACTAAATTGGCTGGCACCTTGATCTTGGACTCTCCAGCCTCCAGAACTGTGAGAAATAAATTTCTGTTGTATTTTTTTTTTTTTTTTTTTGAGACAGAGTCTCACTTTATTGCCTAGGCTAGAGTGACTGACGTGGCATCAGCCTAGCTCACAGCAACCTCAATCTCCTGGGCTCAAGCAATCCTCCTGTCTCAGCCTACCAAGTAGCTGGAACTACAGGCATGCGCCACCATGCCCGGCTAATTTTTTTCTATATATATATTAGTTGGCCAATTAATTTCTTTCTATTTATAGTAGAGACGGGGTCTCGCTCAGGCTGGTTTCGAACTCCTGACCTCTAGCAATCCGCCAGCCTCAGCCTTCCAGAGTGCTAGGATTACAGGCATGAGCCACCGCGCCCGGCCAATTTCTGTTGTTTAAGCCATCT
The DNA here is from genome assembly GCF_040939455.1 of Microcebus murinus. Lineage (NCBI taxonomy): Eukaryota > Metazoa > Chordata > Mammalia > Primates > Cheirogaleidae > Microcebus > Microcebus murinus. The sequence continues at coordinate 12,765,234 of NC_134132.1, read as the reverse complement.
AGTACCTGATGTTTTGGGTTAGCAGCCTGAGCTGACCAATATATAGGAATAGGGATTAAAGAAAATATTACCTGTGAAGGTTGAATTCAAGGAAATATGTAATAACCTTGTTTTATTCTAAGAACCAATGAAAGTTTATAAGGGATTATTTATTTTATTTATACCATGAGATGATTTTTGAGACTGCGTTATTTCTAAGGGCAATGGATTTGTTTCAGCTTTCATGTCCATGATAATGATCTATAAAAAAAACCCTGCCAATACTGTGATGATAAAGTAGTTGGAGGTATGAAAGAGGACTTTTAAAACAGATACAGAGAAGAAACTGCAAAGAATTGTGTTTAATGGCATAATGGACATAAATCAATTATAAATCAGTTCTTGTCATATAATTTATTTTATATGACAACTTTTATAGCTGTTGTCATAGATAAGTTCCCAGTGGTTTTCTGGCAGTGGTAATACAGTCAAAATAATGTATAAAGTCAGCTGATCATTTTCTTTGGAGACTTATTAATTGGAAACAAAAAACGCAGTTACTTGAATTCCTTTTGTTCTCTCTTTCCCTTCCTCTCTTTCGCTTCTTTGTTTCCTCCTTTGTTACTCTCAAGTATATTGTTTCTTATAGGCCTCCTTTTCAGGTGATGAAATACCCTAGAATCAGTCCTTGGACCTCTTTTCCTTTCTACTTACACTTTCTCATCCAATCCCATGGTTTTAAATATCATCTACATGATGATACCTTATAAATTCCATTCCTGCATCTTCCCTGGACTCAAACTCACATATTCAACCTCCAGCTCTGCCTGGATTTCTGTAGCCACCTTGTAAGTGGTGTCCTTGATCCACATTTTTTTAGGACATTAATTCTGTTATGTTTTATGTACATTTTTAATAGACTCTTCTTTAGAGCAGTTTTAGGTTCAAACCATAGTTGGGCAGAAGGTACAGATATTTTCCATATACCCCTGGTACCTATGTATGCACAGAAGCTCCATCCTTTGGACTCATAAGCCATTATGATGTCATTTTCTTGTCTAGAACCCTCCATATCATATACAGAGTAAAAGCCAAAGTTCACTCCTATAAGGCTCTTTATGACCTGGGTAACTTTTCAATCTCCTTTCCTATTATTGTTCGTTACTCTCAAGCTGATCCAGCCACAGGACTTTCTAGTGGGCACGTTAGTTTGCTTCCCTATAGTAACATTTTCCTATCTATATAGGTCACATAACATCATGTCCTATATCTTAAACATACATACCCACATTTGTTAAAAAACATAAAATCCAGTTATTTCTCAAACACACAAAGCCCATTCTATTTCTGGACTTTTGCATTTGCTGTTCATTCTGCCTACACTGCTCATTTTCCAGGTCTTCCATGGCTGTCTACTTTACTCATTTAGGTATCTGCTCCTTTGTCGTCTTGGAGAAAATTTCCCCTGTCAACCTTTGCTAGAAGATGCACTCCCCCCTTCACTTTCCAGCCTCTTACCCTGAGTCAGTTTTCACCATAGAACTCTCAAACTCTCACTCCCTGACATTGCATTATATGTTACCTACTTCTGTGTTTATTATTTTCGTCTGCACTAGAATGTAAGCCCCATGAGAGCAGAGACATTTATAGTTTATTTTCTGAATAATCCTCAATTGCCTAAACAGTGCTTGGCACATAGTATGCTCTTTATAACAACTTGTTGAATCAATGAATGAATATGGATGAATTTTGTGCCAATTACTGTTTGAATGTTGATTCTTTCCACTTTTTTATGCTCAACTGTTTTATGTCCACAATCTGGTTTCCTTTTTATCCTCATAACAAGAAATTAGATTTTGCGCTAATGGGTTTTGGTTCATTAGAATATTTCTTTGGAATTCAATGACGTGCAATTATAGTATTCTTTTTATTTCTGATGACTCCCTCTTTCATTCATGATCAATGCTTCAAATCTTTATACATTAATGGACCCCTCGATCCCTCCAACATGCTTCTTTGTCGGACATTTTCTCAGGTATCCATTGAAAATATAGGCACTCTCAGGTATGCATATTCATTTTTTAAACTTTAAAATTGTATTTAATTTCTTGCTTAAAACTTTCTCTGATAGCAGAAAAAGAGGACTCCAAACCCTTTCCTAAGTCTAAGCTTTCTTTTTTTTTTTTTTTTTTTTGAGACAGAGTCTCGCTTTGTTGCCCAGGCTAGAGTGAGTGCCATGGCGTCAGCCTGGCTCACAGCACCCTCAATCCCCGGGGCTCAGCGATCCTCCTGCCTCAGCCTCCCGAGTAGCTGGGACTACAGGCATGCGCCACCATGCCTGGCTAATTTTTTGTATATATATTTTTAGTTGGTCAATTAATTTATTTCTATTTTTTTGGTAGAGACGGGGTCTCGCTCAGGCTGGTTTCGAACTCCTGACCTTGAGCAATCCGCCCGCCTCGGCCTCCCAAAGTGCTAAGATTACAGGTGTGAGCCACCACGCCCGGCCTAAGCTTTCTTAATTCATCTTTTAATCCTCTTTCCTACCATCAGATCTCCATAGCTCTTTGAGCTCAAACATATTTCCTACCCTTCCCTGAACCACCTCTTACCTCTGCTTTCTGTTAGGTGACTGCCCTAGCCCACTGCCCTTATGCTCATTACTGCCCAATCTCTTAAAGAAGTCAACACTTGCTCTTTCTACATCTTCATTTGCTGCTTATTCTTTATACTGCTTTTTTGTATCTACAACTCTTTTCTCTCAGAAGTCACTTATTATCTCCTATTATAAAATCCAATAATATCGTTTTCATTGCCACACCACATGAACTTTCTTTGGCATTTGATTTTGTTGATCCGTCTTACATCTTATACCACCATCTCATTTTTGTAACTTGCTTTAGCTTCTTGTTTCTTTTCATACATATTTGGCCAGCTTATGTAATTTATTTTATTGGTTCTTGTTTTTCATGTCCAACCAAAAATATGCATGCTACCCAAGGTTCTATGCTCAGGTGTTAGTGGTCAAAACCCAATTCAGACCAGCCTAAGCAATAACAGAGAATGTAGGGGGGGCTTCAATCCTGGGGTCTGATGTTGCCATCAGACCCTCTTTGATTTGTATTTTCGGATTCTTTGGACCCCATGTGAGGGACAGAGTTGACCACTGACTGCTCTAGACTTGCATTATTCTTATAGATAACAACCCGGGGAGAAATGAATACTGTTTTTCTGATAACTTTATACATGTCTAAGATATGATACTGGCCTAGCTTGGATTCTGGGATCATCTCTGAATCAATCACTATGGTCAAAAGGAGTGGAGGACTTGGAATTACCAGTTGTGGATCACATACTCACTCCTGGAGTTGCTATTCAGTTATGTTTCTCTCTGTATCACATGGCCTGAGGATGGGAGTGGGTTGGATCCTCAGAGAGCATCTTCTTTTCCTATTCTTTGTCTGTGTCCCTGGGCTATCATGTCCCCTATTACAGCTTCTGTTATTATCTATATGCTGATACTGTGCAAATTTCATAAGATGAATAAGCTTAAAGACACTGGAAAGCCACTGGAAAATTAAATGGAGCTAGAAGTATTATACTTCTCTAAATGCAATGGTTGGTTCTGGCGAAGAAAACCAAGAGCAGCACAACGTCCAAAGGCAATGTCACATTCATGCGTGTTTTGTAAAGTGTCACTACCAGAATCTGGCAAATTAATTCAATAGCTGAGTAGGCAGCTATTAGTCAAATTCATGTAGACTTCCAGGACTTCTTTGCAGTCTGATCAGGAAACCCTCCTGAGAAGTATAAAGCAGTCCCCCTGCAGCTGAAGGAGGACTGAGTGGGAATCAGAAGGGCATCAGGGTCTTAGTCAAGTAAGTAAGGTTTCAGCGTAGGACCGTAGTATTGGGGACAGACTAGGAAAGCAGATAGATTTCCTGGGAAGAGCTACAATGGTGTCAGGCAGGAGTCCAGTACAGATGGGACCAGTACAGGGAGGAAATGGGAATTGAAAAAGCTGTGGCTTGGGATCCATACTCAGGGTTTTTTTGGGGTGTGTGTATATATAACAAGATAATCCAGAGTATTGCGAATGCTTAAAGATAGGCTTTTTGCTCACTTCCATTCCTACCAGTTGCATTTGTTTTCTCTTTGTATAATAGGTAAATTACAAATGAAACAATTGGGTTGAATTAGCTAATCTCTAAATTATCTTCCCAACTATACAAGTCTATAATTCTATGAGTATTCAAGAATATAATTAATAACTTAAGTGAGGGCAGGAATTTTGTCTGTTTTTTTCCTCCAATTAATTCAACACCCAGAACAGCACCATGCACAAAGTGAACATATGTTGGATTTGAAAGAATGTTGAGCATGAGAAAATAAAAAGTGGACGATTGCATTCACTCTCTCTCTGAATTAAAGAATAACATTAAAAAATGTTTTTGCAGTTTATGACATGAGAAGGGGATGATAACAGTTTAGAAACTTGTAGGTTTCTTAACTATTTTAAGAAAACTGTGATAGCAGCAGGTCAAAGTAATTCCTAATGCTCATTTTCAAATAAATTTCCTTCCTATGTACTTGCATGGCCCTTACCTTAAGGGAAGAAAGGAGGTTGACAGAGTCCTAAGATAAAATGTTTGTGTTTTAATATTTATTTAATTAGCTTTAGTTATTTTAAAAAACCCTTCATACAGTACCATTCCGTGGAAGACTTTTACCAGATGATAGAATAATGTGAGAAATTTCCTTAGAATAATTGATTTAAATAGGAAACCAAGAATTTCAAATTGTCTTTTTTGGAGCTAAAATCATACTTACTGGTATTGCCAAGTTGCAAGACCAAATTGTGCCACTAGGTGGCATAAGTTGCCAGTTGAAAGGCAACTGTTATCAGCTAGAGGTGCAATAGAAGATGTATACTTGTATACTAGCTTATTTTTATGTGCAAATATAGTAATCTTGGAAACTCTCACTAGGAGAAAATGAGTTTTGTTTGGGTATTTACTTATGAAATACATACAATAAAATAGAAAACAGTTATAAGCTCTTATTTTAAGAAAAATTTTAAAAAGAATAAGAACAATAAAAGAGAAGAGAAAAACAATAGTTTTTTTTTTTTAATGGAAATCATTGGATATTGAGGTAAAACATTAGGGGCCATTAAGAGGGTAAGTAAGCCAGCCACAGGCAAAACTGCAAAGAGACGGTTTAATTCTTTTCTCTGGTATCCTCTAAGAATCAAGATAGATGGTTCTCTACTTTCTTCCTTCTCTTTTGGAAAGTCCCTCGTCGCAGCTGCTGCTGTTCCTGCTGTCCCCAGCTGCCCCACCGTGGGTGCTCACCACACGCATTTTCACTTGCACATGCGTCAAAACATGCCTATCCTGTGTCTCATCCTTTTGGAGTCAGAACTTTGAGTTCTTGCTGGATACCAGCTAATCCAGAAACAAACCCATTTCCATTTATTAATAAGGGATTAGGATTTAATGCGAGAACTAGCTTGCCTTTTTTTTTTTCATCCTGTTCTTCCTCTCTGAGATATATAAAATGCATTTTCATAGAGGTTCTATTGGTCAAGGTTTGAGCAGGAAACAGAAGGCACACTTAACTGGTAACTGGAGAGCATTTAGAGAAGGGGCTATTTAGTGAGGGCCCTCTAGGAAGAGCCCAGGGACATCAATAAGTAGTAAAGAACCACCCTGGGACTTCCCACAGTGGGAAACTATTACCATTCCTTGCCATGGAGTAGGGGCCTCCCGTAAGGAGTTGTAGATACAGATAGCAGAATGCAGCTACTACACCCCTGAGGCTCCTGCCTGCTGCTGCTGCTGCTGGTGGTGGTTGAGGAGTGTGCATGCATGTGTGTGTATACATGTGTGTAAGCATGTGTGCGTGTGTGTGTGAATGGGATGGTGAGGAGTAAATATTCCAACTTGACTTTCCTTTCGCTGCTTGTCTGGTTTCCTGATCTTTCTCCCCATTGCGGAGATATAGCCAGAACCCAGAGGGCCGGGGAGCCTGGGGTGGGGTACACAGAGATCAGCTCCTCGGGCACAGAACAGGACAGAGAAACTGGAGCGTGAACCTGGAGGGGCAAATGAGAATATCCATCACAACCGACTCCTGAAAACAGTACTTAATGTGTCTAAAAAGGGTATCTAAGTGGAGAATTTCAAATAACCAGGCTTGTTGGCAAGTGAGCCTTCAGGTATCACTAAGTCTCCTTATCTGGGCAGATCAATATTTCACAACTATATTTTATTTTGTCTTCAAATATACTTGATAAGTATCACATAACTAATATCTATTTAATCATGATTTTCTTTGCATATCAACAAATACCTAAGTAGTTTGTCAGGATATTCGATCCCAGAGAAGATCTTACAAAGTGTTTCTTTCCCCATCTTCATTAGTGGTTTTTAGTATATCAAGGAACACGTTTCTTTATACTCCCTCCTTCTAAAAAAAATAGCCCTGGGAATGCAAAAAACCTACAAGCATGAATTATTTACCATGCAGATTTAACAGTTTCAGTTTTCCTATAATATATCTAAATCTTTTGCTAAAGGAAGAAACCTTCAGGCCAGAATTCACTCATTATATATACAGATGCATCGATCCCAGCAATTTCCACTGTGCTAACCCAAGCTTGCTCTGGTGGCAGAGCTGTGTAGCTTAAGTACCTGCACAGGCTAGTTCTTCTCATTCTCCCTCATGCAAAATAGTTCTGGCACTTGTACACCGTGGACAAGAATGTGGGCCACGAGAGGGATTGAGAAGCAGGAGGATCATGACTTGGACATCTCCCAGGTTTGATTTGGACGCTTCCAAAAAGGATTGAGCCCAAGAACAGCTCAATATTTTGCATGTAACAGACAGTTCTGCTCTACTGGGTCTTAAATGAAAATAATTCAAATGCAAAATAAATTTTTGTTTCTTTTTCCTTGGCCCAGATTGTTCCTCTGCTGGAAAAGATTTACATGGCCCGAGAGAATCTGGTAGCAAAGATTTAGCAGTGCCTCACCGCCCCAGACTGCTTCCTAGTTTACGGAGGAGACATTTTACAAATAATGTGAATTTTGATCACCCTGTGACACAGACCCTCAATTCTCCTGGTACCCAGCACCAGGTTGCTAAGCGTCTAGGATAAAACTAGATGCTTTCCAGTTAAACTAATGTGCGGCCACTTCTCCAGCAACCTAGTACACACATGATCTTCAGATTCAAACACAGCTGCTTCATAACCTCCCTTGCTAATCCCCTTTTTAGACAATGCCCCTGTAATCTACCTGTGAGTACTCCTACATGCCTCCTTCTTCCTTACTTCACAGTGAGTCATTCATTTGCGTTTGCTGCATCAGTTCTGCTGGATCAGTCTATTTTCTGTCTCCTCTTTGCCACTGCCCTGGGTCAGGTCCTCTTCTGGCCGTGTGCTCTGGTCGTACTGAATTACTTGCTTTTTTCCAAACCAGCCATAGACCCTCATGCTTTCAAATGTGTCAGCATCTCCATCTCTTCATTTTTTTCTGTTTTCATTAATTAGCTCAAACATCAGCCCCTCTGATGCGATGAGAAGCCATGCCTGATCTCCCTAGGTAGACTTAGCACTTCTTTTTCTTGGTTTCCATAGTACCTTGTACATACTTCCAATATATGATAGCAACTATTATTGCATGGTGCTTGCTCGTTGCTCTGTCTCCCCAGAATCATAGAACTCTTTGAGGGTTGCAACTGTGTTGAAATACCTCAGTATCGCTAATAATAATAATCAGCGTGTGTGAATGACTAAGTAAATGATTATATGTGTATAGGACAATCCCGTGGACATGAAAATGAAACACAAAACTTTCACTCACATTCGTTGCTGAGATCTAGTCAAATGGCCTCACCTAACCAAGGGGAAGCTGGAAAATACTGTCTTCTGCAGCTCTTGGTTTGATGAATAGCTGGCTTCTTTGCCACAAGAACTATATTATATGGAGGACACGCATTTGGAAATGTTAGATGTTCCTTTTATCTTTTTTTTTTTTTTTTTGAGACAGAGTCTCACTTTGTTGCCCAGGCTAGAGTGAGTGCCATGGCGTCAGCCTAGCTCACAGCAACCTCAAACTCCTGGGCTCAAGCAATCCTGCTGCCTCAGCCTCCCGAGTGGCCACCGTGCCCGGCTAATTTTTTCAATATATATTAGTTGGTCAGTTAATTTCTTTCTATTTATAGTAGAGACTGGGTCTCGCTCTTGCTCAGGTTGGTGTCAAACTCCTGAACTCAAACGATCTGCCCGCCTCGGCCTCCCAGAGAGCTAGGATTACAGGCGTGAGCCACCGCTCCAGGCCTGATGTTCCTTTTAAATAAATTTTTTTTTATCATTTTGTAGCAAATCCTGATAATTCTTTTTGCCTAACAATTGACTTTTGTCTGACATTAATATATTTTGTATCTTTGTATTCATCATTGTATGTCTTTTAAAAAGCATATAGCTGGCCGGGCGCTGTGGCTCACGCCTGTAATCCTAGCTCTTGGGAGGCCGAGGCGGGCGGATTGCTCAAGGTCAGGAGTTCAAAACCAGCCTGAGCAAGAGCGAGACCCCGTCTCTACTATAAATAGAAAGAAATTAATTGGCCAACTGATATATATATATATATAAAAATAAGCCGGGCATGGTGGCGCATGCCTGTAGTCCCAGCTACTCGGGAGGCTGAGGCAGGAGGATCGCTTGAGCCCAGGAGTTTGAGGTTGCTGTGAGCTAGGCTGACGCCACGGCACTCACTCTAGCCTGGACAACAAAGTGAGACTCTGTCTCAAAAAAAAAAAAAAAAAAAAAAAAAAAAAAAAAGCATATAGCTGATCACTTTAAAAAATCCAATATGATAATCTTTCCTTATTGATAAATTTAAACATGTAGATTTCAATTTTCATGTGTAATGTAATTTATGACATTGTTGACTTTAATTCTTCCATCTTATTTTATAGTTTTATTTGCCCTTTTTATATGGTTCTTTTTTCTTTTTCTTACCTTCCTTTGACTAGATTAAGATTTCTAAAATTCAGTTTTCCCTTCAGTTAGGGTATGTGCATTGTCACTTTCCTAACTGATGCCAAACTGTTTTCCAAAATGACTTTACCATCTACAATGTATGAGAATTTTCTTTGCTTAACATCCTCACCAACACTTGATATTATTTGGCTTCTATTATTTTTGACAATCTTGTAGATATGTGATGTTATCTCAGTATATTTTAATTTGCATTTATCTGACTACTAGTGAGGTTGATCATCCTTTCATGTATTTAGTGGCCAAAAAGATCCTTCTTTTCACCTGGAGAACATTATGCTAAGAGAAATAACATCTCAGAAGACAACTTTTATTTATATTTATTAATATATTTTTTTTTAGAGACAGGGTCTCACCATGTTGCCGTGGCTGGAGTAGAGTGGCTATTCATAGGCATGATCACAGTCAACTGTACTCTCAAACTCCTGGGCTCCAGCAATCCTCCTGCCTCAGCCTCCTGAGTAGCTGGGACTACAGGCACACACCAACATGCCCAGTTAGAAGACAACTTTTTAAAAACTAACATTTCTATAATCCTTATTATATGTCAGGTGCTATTTAAAATGGTTTGTAAATATTATCTCATTTGATACTCATAAAACTTAATGAAGTAGGTGGTGGTTATAACACATGAATTAATGGAGACATGGGAGAATTAATTAGGTTGCCTAAGGTCAACAGCTGGTCAGTGGTGGAGCAGGGATTGGAATCCAGACAGTTAGACTCCAGAGTTAGCACTCTTAACCACTGTGTTATTCATACCAGCGTCAGATCATGTTTCTCTGGAGTTTGCACAGGTGAGCGAAGTCTTGATGATTAAAACATGATCGTCACCCCTGTGGAGAGAAATGAGAAGTCATATAAAATGATTTTATTATGTATATTTGGCATAATTTACAATAATTTGCCAGTAAGATGTCAAATGTAAGCATGATTTAGAAGTTAACTGTAATATTATCTTAGTTCATTTAGGCTGCTATAACAAAATACCATAAACTGGGTAGCTTATAAACAACAGAAGTTTATTTCTCACACTTCTGGAGGCTGGGAAGTCCAAGATCAAGGAAGTGGGGGATTTGGTATCTGGTGAGGGCCTGTGTCCTGGTTCACAGATGGTGCCTTTGTGTGTCCTCACATGGTAGAAAGGGATGGATGAGTTTCCTTGGGCCTATTTTATGAGGGCTCATGGCCTAATCCTATCCCAAAAGTCCCTATCTCCTAATATAATCACCTCAGGCATTAGGATTTTAACATAAAAATTTTGGGGGAGACTCTCAGACCATAGCAAGCATGCTTCTATTCTATTTTATTCATTTAACATTTTTGAGGGCCTGTTATGTGGCAAGCATTTTGCTACATTCTGAGGTTATGGATATGCATAAGACATGTGCTCTCTCCTACAATTCCTGAGAAAGTTCACTGGAATGACAGAAGTGGATTCCATTGCAAAGAGGTATGTCTCTGTAGGAACTTACTTAGATAAGCATGGTTGGGAGTGGGAAGAAAAAGAGGAAAATGTAAATCTATGTAAAAGAAAGAAAGCAGGGAGATGGGCTATTTGTTCTGATCTATGCTGGCTTGTTCCTGTTCTACCTGTACTAGTGGCCTATTGCTGTATTTTCAGGACAGTGCCCAGGGATTTTTTTTTCTCCTCTGCTTTGGACACTGCAGATAAGATATGGGCACGATAATTCTGAGCATGTTAGTTTCAGGGTAATTGGTGAGGAAAGAGAAAGAAGATGACACATCTCAGAATTCAGTAATTGTCATTTTTCTTGGAATGTAAAACAGGGAAAGCAAAATTGGCAGTGCTCTGAGATAATAAGGCAAGAATTATCTGCAGTACATACGTGGCTGCTATGACTTCCCATTTCAGTTGTGTAGACTACTTGTTTGCGACCTTGATTTGTGCTTGGGTATTTTTCATTACCTAATTCTCAGAACTGTAAAATAAAAACAAACCAAAAGGAAGCCAATCAAAGTATCAAAAGCCAAGGTTGATAATAAAGTGTATATTCTCTGAGCTTTTAGGTTATTGCTTAGCTGCAAATTTTGTAGTTTTATAGGCTATATGAACATTTTCAGGTCACATAAATACTTCCAGAAAAATCCACACAATATGCTCTTCACATAGAGTTGACTCTACTAGTCCATAATCAGTAATATAGTTTTTTGGGGGGGTCCCTCTTCCAGTAGCAGAGAAAATTCTGTGCTACTCTTTCCATTCATTTCCTTTTACCTAGCTTTCTTTTCATTTGTGACAAATACATAGAGCAGTGTTCCCCAACCTTTTTTGCACCAGGGACCAGTTTCATGGAAAAAAATTTTTTCCATGGAAGGGAGGGGGAGAGGGAGGCGGAGCTCAGGTGGTGATGTGAGCAATGGGGAGTAGCTGTAAATACAGATGATACAGATGAAGCTTAGCTGGCTCTCCTGCCTCTCACCTCCTGCTTTGCAGCCTGCTTGCTAATTCCATGGAAGACAATTTTTCCATGGGGGCTGGGGGTGGGGTGTGGGCATTGGGAGCTCAGTTGGTGATGATGGCCTAGTTCCTAAGAGGCCACAGACCGGGGACTGGGCTGCAGCCTAGGGGTTGGGGACCACAGATAATAGAGTACCATTAAGTGTTATTTTGGTTAGAAAAATATGTATGTAAATTGACTTAATTAGACAAACAACATATTTTGGGAGCATAATTATTGTATTGATATATATATTTTTTTACTAAGGAAAGTGTATTTGTCATTGCATTTGTTATATGTTATATTAGAAACCATGTAAAAAAAAGTAGAGAAAAGAATTAGGCCAACATCTAGATAAACTCTATAAGAAAATCATAATACTTATGGAAGTATTAGCAATAAAACTTATAGGCGTGATGAAACAAAAAGAAAGCAGCAACATCTTAATAATCAGGGAAGCTAATGGATGGCCGGTACATATTATAAAAGCGCTTCAGAGTGCCGGGAAGCCAACCCACTCGGAACTCTGTGCATGGTCCTGAACCTTATGTGACAGGAATGGAAATGAAGCATCAATAAAGACACCCATGATCATAAAAGATCTTAAGGTCACAGCTCCTCGTGGAAACTAAAAAAATAAGGTCAGTACTTATTCTTGAGAGGAAATGGAAGGTGAACATGACTGATGCAGATAAAGTTTGGAGTATAGAAAAGGCATATGAAAAGAAACTCTTCAAGGATATAATAGTTCAAAAGCAAGAGGGCATGAAATAGAACAAAGAAAGGACTGACATTGTTTAAAAAAATGTAACTAAAAAAGTGCAACTCAGGTGTGGAAATAATGGCCAAAAGTGGCCGTGAAAATTTCCATGTAGGAAGAAGGAATTGATTAGATACTTAGGTAAAATCATGGAACAAATTAGCGGGTGTTGAAAGCATGACCTCAATGTACTTTTGTAAAGAACTTCTATCTTCTACTTTGGAGAATATCTTAGAGATAATATACTCAGAGATAAAAGATCACAGCTATTGGGCAGATAATAATATGTTATATGCTGCTTTTAATTCATTGCCGGCAGTTGATCAATTCTATATATGAAATGATATTTTGAAGTCTTTATTTACAAACACATTTATATGCCATCATAGACACCTGCCAATGGAAAAACTATATTTTACTAATTATATAATGATATATATATAAAGATATACCCAAAGTCCATTCAGGTAGATCTGGGAAGAGACAATGAATCAATTTATTCTAATTCAGTACTTTGTTAAGTGACAGTAAACCACAGGTACATGAAACTTGTATTTTCCTGAACTATACAAGCTTTATGGGTAAAATTTTTCTTATATTAATTGCTGTAAGTTATATAAATTTTTTCATCTGCTATTTTATTCCTACCTGCAGGATTTTTTTACTACCTGCTATCTTGTGATTTCCATTACCCCTCATATGTTTACTATACATTTCTGGGCATCTCTGAGGTATATCCTATAATCTCACAAATATGTTCTTTTTAACTATTGCTAGCTATGTAAAGGCATTTTACTGTCTTCTTCTGGTATCCAGAGCCTGCAATTAGGCACAGCCGCAGGGCACCATTGGCAAGTGCTAATACTGCCCTTGGTTGTTCTCAGGCAGTACGATGGTCTTCAGCCACATTCAACTTCTCCCAGAAGAGGTGGGAAGAATGTCTCTCTCCTACTTTGGTTTTGTTGTGTTTTTTTTTTTTTTTTTTTCACATGAATACCAAAATGGTGATGCCTTGACTTTAGAGGTTTGAGTGAAAAGATCATATATAAAAAGACACACGCATACACACATACACATTGCTAGGACTGAGATATAAGCCAATGGGTCAAGACAGATGGCTTGTGAGAAACACTAGGCTTTCTCTTTGCCCATGACTAAGGTTTTGTTATTGAGCCAAATCATTTATATTTTCAGATATATTTCTTTCCAAGGAGCTTGCTTCTCAGCCCTGAATGCAAATAGATTTCTATATTTCCCTCCTCTACTTCCTTCTCCTAAGTTTGTTAGTATACTTAGACATGTCTGAAGCCCAGTAGGGATCCAGCCAGATAAAAATTGGGAGATCTGGCTGAATGAAGAATCTCAAACAATAAGGAGAGGAAGTGGAGGAAGAGAAGGAGAAAAGGGAAAAAAGAGAAAAATAAGAAAGTAAAGATTCAAAGCAAACAGTAGATCAGTCTCTCATGCTATTTCTCTCCCTTGATGCACACCTGGTCTTTCAGTAATGCTCTGACTCTTTGATGTTCCTTAGCTTGGTATTCAAGAGTTCCCTTTTATTGGCATCAAAGTCTGATATCTCTTATCAAATGAGATCAATTAGATCCCATTGAAATATTTACATTTTATGCTTTTGAAAGTAAATGCAATTTCATGGTTCAAATAAAATTCAGTGTTAGGCACAGTGCCTACCTTACAGACATCCAGCTAGATTCTCTTTTCATTTCTAAGAGAATGCCAGAAGTATACTCACTTGGTTGCAGAAGAGAAATTCTCTTTATAGTTCTTTCCAATTCTCTTTGCACCCTGCTTTATGCCATTGTTGGTGGCTAGCTGCATGATTATAATATTATGTTCCATGGCATAAATTTGTTTCTTCCTGTAACATAACTTGCTGTTTCAACCTAGTCAACCAGAGTGTTTTCATAGATGTTTTGGTGATGTCAATAAAGCTTGTGAGCCACTGAAAACTGGCAGGGCCTGACTGTGTGAAATAGATAATACTCCTTTGTTGGATATGTAATTTGCAAATATTTCTTTCCAGTTTATTCCTTGTCTTTTGATTCTCTTTCCATGGGCTTCCATATAAAAAATTTTTAAAAAGTTTTTGTGAGTCCATTCTTAAAACTTTCCACTGTGTATTTCCTTCAATGGAATACATTTCCAGGAGTTCTATTTGTGTGTGTGTGTTGTTAAATATGTTGATCTCCTTATTAAATTTTTCATTCATTTCCTGAATTGTTTTTCTGGCTTCTTTGAGTTGGTTTTACACTTTCTCTTGGATTTCACTGAGCTTCTTTACAATCCACATTTGAAATCCTTTATCTGTCATTTCGATATTTTCATTTTGGTTAGTATTCATTGCTAGAGAGCTGGTGTCTCCTTTTGGGGGTGTCCTTTTGCTCTGTTTTTTTTCATACTTCTGGAGTTCTTTCACTGATTTATTCTCATCTGGGACAGCTGTCACTTCTTATTTTTTGATTTTCTTTTGCTTGGATGGGGCTTTCCTTGCCCTCCTCAGTTGTAAAGGAATCTCTGTAGCATATGTTAGGCAAGAACCTTTGGCTTTGCTTGTGGGTGCTTTGATGGAGATCTAGGTTCTGTATGGATGCCTTGCTCATAGATATCCTTGCTCCGGTGGTTTTCTCAGCTGCTAGTTGTTTGTGGGCTGTAGCAGTGCTGAGCTATGTGTGTGGGTAGATTCCCTGTGTCTGTTTGATGAGGAGAATGGAGATCTTTTAAATCCTTTTTCTTTCCCCAGCATTATGGTCTTAACAGTGTGAATTGTATTGGCATGCCCGGTTTAATCTCTGAGACAGTAGGTGGCGCTTGTGAGTGAGAAACCACACCCTATATGACTGAGTCAGTAAATCCTGTCAAGGGTTGTGCAAATTGACCTTTCTGTCCGTGGGTGGTGCCTGACAGAAAGAACAAAATTAAGTGTTGTTTTTGGGACAAGAAAGATGCAGAGGGTGGGGCCCAGAGATGCCAGGGATATGATAAAAAACAGCCATGTTTTAGCAGATACCAGTGCAGAAAACACGGTGGATCATGTGAAACGAGGCACATTTTTGAGGAGGTGATTAAGATCCCACAAGCAGGGCCAGGAGTATATCAGACATCCCTTAAATGGTGCCAGGATTATAAGTAAGCTCCCTGAGAACTTAGATCAAGGAGCAAAGGGAGAATCTAAATAAGTGATCCCTGAGATTATGCCCTGCCCTCCCCCAAAAGACTAGTCTGAAGAGACTGATTGAATTAATCTTACAGAAAAGATGGGGGCCTCAAGATAGAATGAGGTTGTTTATAAAAATAAAGAAATTTACATTAACAAATTTTTTGTGGCACAAAGAATTTTTGACTCTCATGACCCAAATTGGTTAATCCTTTAACCTGCATTCTTAAGTGCATATTAATTATCCGATTATTTGGGATAAAAATGGTCATTATTGACTTCATACTTGTCAAACTTATTGACTTCCCTGTAGTCCTTACTCTATGTGATTTCTGTGTGGGTTCTGGAACTGTCTGCCTTGAGATTCTTCCTCACCCATACCCTGCTCTGGGTTGTATTATTGAGGTCGATTTCCTGGGCTCCCTTAGAGCTGGGTTGAGACAATGGAGGCACTGGCTAAAAACTTCAAAGGGATTTTTCTGCTAACTCCAATACCCGAATCATCCCTGCCTCTGCTTTGGTTGATTTATTTTTCCTCTTGATTTTAAAGACACATTTTACTGCCTTTTTAAATGTCTATACACTTTGATTGTTACATATTATGGTGGGTTACTCATTTTTCCTATTCCCAACCTCAGACATATGTAGTAGGTAAGTTTCTTAATGATTGCATAGCATCTGACTCCCAGAGTACAGACATTAAATGTTTATGAGTTAACTAAATAGCTAGAGATACAGAGTAAAGTAATAGAAAGCCCCCTTCTGAGAGATTGATCAAAATCAACTTTTGCCACTATTCTGATATCCTACTGAGAATTGCTTTCTGTTTAAGTGTTACTCATGGAAATGTGTCTTATCCTCAGGTGTATTCATGCAGAAAAAAAAGGTATGAAGCTTTGCTTTATGGAGGAGAGAAATGTAAATACTACTCTGCCTGTGTGTTTATTTTAGTATGAAAGTCTTATTCTTTGAGTCAGGTTGACTTTCTAAATGCATGGTATGACTTTGACCTTGAGACTTTGTGTATCCCCTGGCACACACTTCCCCAGCAGGAGCATTGTATTCTCCATGCTTCTGCCTTGAGAAGCACAGCATGAAGATACAGATAGATCACCAGCTGGTAGTAGACCTTGTTCTAAAGGAGCACATTGACACAGGAAATGAGTTGGAGGCCATGAGGTACTTGCAGTGGGGGGCAGGAGAGAAGAGGTTGGCATGAGGATCGGAAAGGCCACTGAAAGGTTAGGGTGGGTACTCCTTTGGATTTTTCATTTGGCTAGTTCTGGAGTCTTAGAATTTGGGTCAGTATGATTTTGATTAATATGAACTATACCTTTATTTTCATTTAAAATGATTCCATCTTCCTGTTATGAAACCACCAGTAGGAGAAAAATCTGATTCTGCTCGATAACCTGTGTGTCCTGCTCCAAACCATTACTGCACATCTAACTGCAGCTTTACCATATGCTTAAATACTGTTACCATGGTCCCAGAAGACAAAAAGTCACATATCTGTTTCCTTTTAGTGAGGCTGACATTCCTTGAAGCGCAACTCACCTTTGCTCTTAGCAGTTATGTGCAATCCCATTTAGGAGAGAAGTGCTGAGATGGGGGAAATAGAAGCCTTGAATAGATTGTAAATCTTGTATGTTAATTTTATCACAGTTGCATTATTTGCTAAAGTTCATTTTGAGGCTCTCTGGGATGTGATTAATTTTAAGGGCAATACAAGATGTTGTCTACTGAATTTAAAAGCCCTGTGGGATAAATAAACCTGCCTGTTTTCTTATTACCAGGGGAATTTTTGATATAAAAATGGAAGCATAGTAGTTACAGTAGAACATTATAGTATCTTATTTTTACAGGGGGTATAAACTATGCTAGGAGCTGTGCCACAGGATAAATGAGTCTATTGCAGACAGGTCAAGGTAACGAAATAAAAATATGTTAAATTCTGTCTGTCTGCATTTGTCTGTGCATGGCAAGAACATCTTGTGCCTCTTGGAAAAAAGGTTCTATCATCTGCTGATCTATCTATCTATCCACCTATCCAGACTCATTCAGATTTCCCTAGGTGTAATTTACTACTTCATTATCTAAACTTATATTCCATAACATCTACAACAATCATTTGGCAATTGATCTTATAATACATTATTTTAAAATTGATATTCAGATTTTATATTGCACAGCTAACGCCTTTTCTCCCTAACTGGAGTATAAGGCGTCAGAGATCAGGTGCTATGATTTCCTTTTTGTATTACCCAAAGCTTCTAGTGTAGTTCTTGATGATTATTTTATTGAGTTGCTTCAGTTATATAGGCACATTTTTGTTTTTTTTGAAAGCAATATTAGAAAATGGAATTTCAGAAATACTTAGCCTTTCCTCAAGAACCCAGGTGTATATAGTCAGATAATTTTCCTCTTCATAGGTAACTACTCATGCCAATTCATTTTGTGAGCATTATTGAGAACTTGGTTTGCAAGGCACTGTTACGCATGGTAGCAGGGAAGGTGGGCAAGTCCTGAATATAATGTGAGAAGAGAGATATATAAACATCTAAGTATGGTCTTACTTCCCAGAGTGTGTTCTGCAGCCCAGCAGCCTTGGCATTCCTGGGGGCTTGTTAGAAATACAGAATCCCAGCCTCCAATAAGACCTACTGAATCAGATCTGCATTGTAGCAAAGTCACAGGTCATTTATGTGTACGTTAAAGTCTGAGAAACACTGGACTGCAGCACACCCTCTGAAACCACTGTTCTTTCCCTTCTGAATTGGCTTCATATACAGTGTTCATCAGATAGTTCCACAGGGGATGTAAGCAATGAACATGAATTAATGTCTATTGATCACCTGCCTTGATGTACAGATGGATCTAGAGTCATCCTTCCTCCCTCTTCCTCCACTGCTGGATTTTCCATTACGATCAGGCTCATGGTAAAGGAGTTACTGGCATATAAATTCCTAAATCACTGTAATTGCTTGTTTAGCCATGTCTGTAGTGGGGCTGACTTTCAGGGTATATCTGTGAAAGTGTCTCTTTTTGGTTGTATTCCCACCTATGCCAGACTCCCGAATAGGACCATACATTACAACTTGGGGCAGTGTGCAAGAGTGATTGGGCTGAAGCAATAGTGTGGCACTTCTATCTATTTGTGATGCTGGTGTATTTCATGCACTAATGAATGACCGTACTGTCTGCTAACACATGCCGGAAAGCATTAATTTGGTTCAGTTTTCACTGAGTACTGATGGATCCTGTCAGAACTTGGACTAGAAGATGAGATTAGACATTCCCTTAACTAGATTTTAAAAAAGGACAGTATCTTTGGTTCTGTAAAATGAGTTGACATGTGGCATTAAATTCATTGCTGTTATCTGTCATAAGCTTTTCTGGGAAGAATAATGAATGCTAAACTTTATTAGAAATATGGCTCAATCTTAATACTGCAAATGTGTCCGTAGACCAGAAGGAATGTAATTGTTTTATCAGAATGACTTTGGTTTATAGAATTGTAATTAATGGAAGAAATAGCTTATGCCATCAGAAGTTTTCCTTTAGGTTTTGAAAAATTGAACAAAAACCCAATAGTGAAATATACCAAAAATAAATTATAGTTGAGAATATAAAAGAGATTAAAGAATAAATGAGGCAATGTCTCATTAAGCATGATGTATAACATACATGTATTCACTACCACCTCCATTGAAAACTCTCTAAAATGATAATATAGATATTTTTTTTAACAAGTCATAAGCCCTAATAAAAGAAAGACCAGGACAGGGGAAAATATATGACATAATTTGTAAAGGAGAATGCAGCTTGTTCTGGTTATGTATTGCTATGTAATTAATTATCCCCAAAGTTAATGGATTAAAAAAGCAACAATTTTATTATATCTCACAATTTTTGTGGTCAAAAATTTAGACAGAGCTCAGGTGGGTGATTTTTTCACTCCATGTGGCTGTGGTCCCCAACCTCTGGGCCTCTTACCGGTGCTGGTCTTTGGTCTGTTAGGAGTCGCCCCCTACACCTGCCTTGGATTGCACTGTGGCAGGTGGGAGGCAGGTGGGTGAGGGAGGCTTCACCTTTGCAGCAGCTCCCCATTGCTGGCATCACCGCCTGGGCTCTGCCTCCTGTCAGATCAGCAGTGGCCTTGGATTGTCATAGGAGCGCAGACCTTACTGTAGACTGTGCATGAGAGGGATCTAGGTTGCACGCTCCCTGTGAGAGTCCGGTGCCTGCTGATCTGGGGTGGAGCTGGAGCAGCCGTGCCGCCACTGGGGAGCAGCTACAAGTGTAGATTGTCATGGGCAGCCAGGTTTGGTGGCACAATGAATGTGGTGAGCTTGAGTCATCCAGGACCATCCCCTGCATCTCCCCCTTCCCCCGGCATCCTTGTAAGGATTGTCTTCTAAGAAGCCAGTCCCTGGTACCAAAAAGTTTGGGGACTGCTGCCATATGGCATTGATTGTGGCCACTTAGTGGTACTCATCTGGCAGCTGGGCTGACCCGGAGTATCTAGGATGGCTTCACTCACATAGGTCTGACTGTTGACATAGCTCCGTTTGTGCCATATTTTGTTAGTCAAGCAGTAGTCTCAACAAAACAAGTAGGGTAAAAAATGTACAGCCGTCTTTAATCTATCACCCAGATAGATGACTAGTAACAGACTTAAAAGATCAGAGGAATCTGAAAAACAAGCCAGCAATGAGAGAAATGCAGATGTGAGCTGAGTCCTGCTACAGAACCTGAGAAGGGCTTAGGAATTTTGTGTGCAAAAAAAAAAAGAAGCAGAGGGGTCTTTGGGAGAGCCTAAGGTTTGGTTGAAAGTCCATATAAAAATGGTCAGATCTTTTGATCCCCTCCAACAGGTTGCTGAGCTCCCAGTACATGATGATAGGAGACTGGAAGTTTAGTTTCTAGAGAAGTCAAACCAGGCAGACTTTGAACTTACGCACAACTAAAAGCAGAGGAACTACATAGAAAACAACGATATTAAATAAAAATCTACAGATTGTGCCATGAAGTCCCCTTCTCATTTTCTAAATCGGCTCTGATGATACTGGGAGACTATTAGGTAACAACTGTAGGATTCCTCACTGGTGAAATTTACCAGTCCAAGAGAAAGTGTCTACACTTTTTGACAGTTGTGGGGCCCAGGGAAACGAATCCTTCAAATCCACCACTACTGAAGCAGTCAACAAGTCCTACCTATGCATGGAGCATCTCCTCAACCTTTTAGTGTCTCATTCTTAAAGTGTGCAGATCATCAAGGATAAATGGATATTTGAGGAACCTTCTTAACATGCACGGGCCAAACTAAACAAGTAGAAATTAAGAAAATTGGGCAAATAAAAAATGTAAAGAACAAAGTAAAATAAGAAAAATTATAATTAATACATCCAAACAGATGGGAAAATATATTCCAAAGATGAAACTTCAAAGGATTGCTTTAATAAAGGGATATTGAATAAACAAACTAGAATTCTTGGAAAGGAAAACTATGGGATCCAAAATTAAAAATTCAATAGAATTTTTACAAGATAATATTTGAGGAAATTTTAGGAGTAACGAAACCAAATAGACAAAAAACAGTAGAGAAGTTATAAGAAAATTGGTATGTGCAGTAGATTCCCTAATGGAGGTAATAGGATACACAGAAAGAGAACAGAGAAAAAAGAAAGGGAATAAACAACTGGAGAAGAGAAATCAGGAAAATATTCCAGACCTAAAGGATATAAATTACCAGATTGATAGGACCACAGAATGAAAGATGAGAAAAGAATCCACATTGTGGTACATCACCATGAATTTTTTATGCATATATTTTTAAATTTTTTTAAATTTCAGAGTATTATGGGGGTAAAAATGCTTTGGTTACATAAATTGCTTTTGCACCACCTGACAAGTATGCCCATCCCCCAGACAGTGCACACTGCTTCAGTTAGGTGTAGATACACCCATCTCCTCCTCCCCCCTCCCACCCACCCAATGCCCTATGAATGTTACTTCCCATATGCGCACATTAGTGTTGATCAATTAGCACCAATTTAGTGGTGAGTACATGTGGTGTTTGTTTTTCCATTCTTGTGATGCTTCACTTAGAAGAATGGGCTCCAGCTCTGTCCAGGATAATACAATAGGTAGTTCATCATTTTTTAATGGTTGAGTAGTACTTCATGGTATACATATACCACATTTCATTAACTGACTCAAATCACCATGAAATTTTAGAACACTGGGGATAAAGAAAAATTCTCCAAAGCTTCCAGGGTAGAAAAAATGAGCAGGATTCAAAATTGCACGCATCCACTCAGGAACAACACTGAATGCTAGAAGGTAGAGGAATGGCATGTTCAAAATTCCGATTGAAATGACTTCTAACCTGGATGAGCTCAGCTAAGCTGTCAATCAAGTGGGTAGTAAAAGGCACAATGCTTTTAGCTGGTTAAAATGTGATGTGATGGAATGTATTCAGGATGCCTAGAAATTATGAGTGATCATTTATCTTTCTTATGCATTCCATTTGCAATTAGAGTCTATGGTGTTGAAAGGATACAATTTTAATTTTAATTGTCCTGCATACGGTCTGCATAAGCAGCCGTTAATGAGTGGTGTTTATAAATAAATGGCCTCTATTTTACTTTAAATCTTTATTATTTGAGGTGCCGAATACAATAGTATTGCTTTGACATAGGAAAATAACTTACTTTCTTAGTTGCCATTTCTTGATACAATATCTATTATTTATTCTCAGTTTTTTTTTTCACCCATGATCTGGGACTATTTAGGACAAAAAGAATCTTTTGCCTTGTTTTTCTCTCCTTTGGCCCAATAGTCTCAAGGATTTTGTTGCTTAAATATTTAGGGAAAAGAATAGAATCGCTGCTCATGTTTATTATAACAAAATATTTTCAGAGCCATTTATGATGATGTTGACCTGATAACATGAGTACCAATCAATTAAAGGCAAAATTTGAATTTCTCTGTAATTACTCTCCAGACCAGTAATCAGGTGCATAATTACTCCCAGAATTATTGTTGGTAATAAAAGTGTTTACTGCCATCGGTGAATAGGAGCTGTAATGAATAAGGGAACAAGCTGGCTGATTGACACTGTGGGGGAGGGTGGCTCTGGACTGTATGAAGAATGGCTCAAGGAGAACTCAGGGGTTTGTGTGATGATCTGGAAATCAAAAAACTTTCCTCCGGAATTTTCTAGAACAGCAGACAGAGATCAAGAGGGATGGGAAATCAAAAGTCAGCTCGGATCAGGTGGAGAAATATTTTGGAACTTGAAAGAGAAAAACTGACCTCAGGAGCTGACCAGAAATAAAAACAAAGAATATAGGAAGTCACTGCCTTACCAATGGACACTTACTTGTTTTTATTCTGCATACATGTAACAGTAACTGTATGTAACTTCTTGCAACAAAGCTATTTGCTTTTTATTTTATTTTTTTGTTTTTGAGAAGACTGACTTGGGAGTCTTGGGATATTTTGACCTTCCATTGTGATAACTACAGAGGATGTAGAAAGAATGTCACACCATTAGCAAGAGTCCCAAAGGTAATGCCAAGGCTGATGGCTGCCACTGTGTGTTCACCCACAGGACAAACATTGACAAATGTTGTAGTGTGCTGGGAGCTGTCCAAGTGCAAAGAGACCATATGAGACCATGAAGAATGAATGCCTTTGTGGTAAAGATGCCAGTGATCTCTTCCCTGTGTACACCCTTGAGGACTCTGGCTTCCTCTCATCCTTGGAAGGAGTAGCCCTATGTATCATACGCCTTCATTCTCCGTGCCAGGGCGGAGTGGTCCATGAATGGACACCTGACCATGCTAAGCCTGGAATTTGGAGTTGGGATACTGAGAGCTTGATTCAAATAAACAGTAGGAGGCACTGGACTCATAAACTCAAGCAAACTTAGGAGTTGTGGGCTTGTTGGCTGCATGCAGTCACGGAGAGAAGGGAACAGCAGAAGGAAGTAAAGACTAAGCTAATGTTTGTGTGATGCAAAGTGTGACAGTAGCTCGCTTTTCAATCCATTTCTTATTTGTGGGTGGCCTGACTTTACTTAGATGCTTTGAGGATATAAATTTAAAATACCCTCCACCTTCCGTAGCTTGAATGGGATCCTGCCCTTCCAGTAGTCAATTCACAGTCACTCTTCTATTTAATTTTCCTAACCCAGCAGTAAGGTTGGACTCACCTGCAGACCAGTTAAGAGAGTATATGGTAATAGAATGCCTTCAATTTATGGTAATCCCAGTTTCATAATTACTTGGATTTTATTGATCTCCTTTAGAAGATTATGAACTCTGAATTTTTAAACAAGAACTCGACCCCCATTTGTTTCACATAGCAGGTTGCCAATTGCTTGCTGAAACTGGGTATCGCCTGAGCTGTAGTAAATTTGGCTTTTGAGAGACACGTTTGGCTTGATGCCCTAAAAGAACAATATGTCTTGCACTAACTATTGACACATGTTTTCAAAAATTTCGTTAAAGTGCTTACCTGAGAGATTAGATTATGTGTGTTACAATGTGAGCCCCCTTTGACCCAACCTATTGCCTGTAATAAGGATATCAGGTTCTTTGCAACTCGCAGAGGAATTAGTTCAAGGGTCATCAGCCTGCCTCTCAGCTACAGGAGTGAGGAGGAGAGCCTGGCAGCCTGCGGCAGGAAGTCTGTGGTCATTATGATTCCAAAAATAGCCATTCCGATTCCAAATGGTGTGCAGGGCAGATGGTGGGCTTCTCTGCTTTGAGAACATTTGGATGAGCGTGTATCACTGTAAATTTAATTATCTGGCAATTGTTGAGTAAAGTCATCTTTAGAAAATAAACTGTCTTTAAAGCTAATTTTCCCATTTCCAAATTAAAAAAATATATATTGCCTAGATAGTAACACAAGTGTAATATTCATTTCATTGAGCTGCCTGATTATTGACTTTCCCAAGAGACTTCTTTCTTGAGTTTCCTGTAATATGTTATATAATTACCATAATGGGACTTTATTATTTCTTATTTTCCACATGCATTGCTCTGGTAATTGGAAAAAGCAAGAAAATTCAACTATTGAAATGAGTGACCTTTGCATTCGGAAAACTAATTTGTTTGACATAAATATAGAAGCTCTCATCATGTCACTTAAAACACATGGAATTAATGGGTAGTTTAATTTTTGTAATAGGAAATTATTTCCTTAATCAAAATATTCATCCCATATCTTTCTCTTCATTTAGTTCTTTTTCATTGTGTCATAGATTCTTTTTTTTCCCTCATACTCCCAAAGGTAACATGTTTCTAATATATATATTTTTTTGCATGTGAGAATTTAAAGATTTTAGATATGAGCAGTAATCATTGTCTAGGAAATTAACAGCAAATGGGTCATAACAGTTACAGACTGAGGAAAGTACATGAATTCATCATCACCTTCCAGCCTAGGATTGTCCCAGACTTGGCAGTGGAGGAAAACAGCCTTGTGCTTTAGTGGCTCTTGTTCTTTCCTCCTTCTTCTCTTCTTCCTCCTCCTCCAAATGCAAATCACATCGATTTGTACATTTAGAAAGCAATAGTGCCCAGGAACTTTTCCTAAGTACTCCTTTTCTTCTATTTCAGCCTTTCAGCCTTACCCTACATTATTGCCTTGTTTAGTTTTCAGCATAGCCCTTAGTCCTTTCAATGCCATCAAAAAGCATTTAAATACAAAAGGACAGTTAGTAGAGTTGAAGCCTTACTTTGACCTCTGCACCTTGAGCCACTGAAAGCTCTGGGATGCTGGTGTCTTCTCTCATGGGCATGAGTCGAGGGCTCCGAGATTCTCAGAACCAATTGCAACAAGTTTTATATCTATTTACTTTAAGTTTTACAATTAAAAGACCAGGCCTCCCAGATTATCCATCATTTCAAACACAGTGCTCCTCTTTTTTTTCCAGGACATGCCCTGATCTGATCCTAACTCCTGCCCTCCCCGTCCAAACTCTCCCACTCTGCCCCAGGGAAGGCAAGGGCTGTCACCAGCAAACAACTCACACCCTCCACCCCTCGTCTGATTGTTCCCATCACATTCTGGTTCAAGTGACACCAGCTTGTACTGACACTATTTAGTTTTTCCTCCATGGCCCCACCGACACAGCTGTGTCTTTTCTCCTACTTCATGTGAACCTCAGGGCCTGGAGGTGAACAGACGGCCTTGTTACCCTTTTCTGCTGCCTCCAAACCTTCTTCTCTGTCTCCCTCCTTCCTTTGTAGCTCATGACTTCAGATTTCACTTTGACTCCACCTCTGGGTACCATGCGCCCCTCCCGTTGTTTCTTTTCACTGCTGGATCTATAACAACAGTTCACGTCCTTTCTCTCTTCACTTGTCCAGTTGCTGTATTAACTTCTCACTCACTTGGCTTCCTTAGCCCCAAGAATCTTTTTCTTCTCTCCGTCTTGCCTTGCCTTGCCGACTCACGCGGAGTTATATCCAGACCTGGTGTTACTAAGAGCTCTCCATCTCCAGAATCTCATTTTCCTCCCCGACTTGCCCTCCCAGCCTGCTCATTCCTAACTCTCACACTCTCACTTTAGTCATTCTTCCTCTGAAAGACCTATCTACTGAGCCCACCCAACTTTTGCTATTCACAACCCCTTTAATGTCCTCACTGTCCTTTCTACCTGATTGAGATTCGATGTTTTGGCGCTTTGACCATCCCTCTGCTAACATCCTTAATTCTTTTGACCCCCTCCCCCTGCATTGTAGGCACCTGATCAAACTTTAGCCCTGCTTAAGCCCGAGCATCTGCATGTAGCAGAGCAGCTGCACATTGCTGGGTGACAACCACACTATGATGCTGACCAGCCTTGCTACAGATTTATGGCCCCAGATCCCAAAAGCACTGAACGCTGTCAGAAAAATCCTTTTACAGTTTTTTAGTAGATTCACTTTCATCCTCCCAAGATGACCGTTTCACACTTTCTCTTCGCCAGCCTCAAACACTGCTTATTCCCTCTTTCTCTCAGTCATGATGTGGCCTTATATTTCAAAGAGCAAATAGATGCAATCAACAAGAAACGTGCCATTTTTCTACTACCTGCCTGTGTCCTTAGCCACATGTTCTGCCTTTCCTCCTCTATTGCTCTTGGCTTGAATCTGGGTCAAGTTAGTACTTTCTCAAATTGTTCTTGCTTTTGCCAGCTCTGTTTCCTCAGCACATCTCTAAATGTTGGGGTGCCCCAGAGTTTACTTTTTCAGCCCTCTAAATATAGTTATACTTTCCTTAGGAGATTCTGTTTAGTCCCATGGCTTTATACACCATTTATATGTTGATAGCTCCCAAATTTTATTTATACTTCTGAACCCTGTCCTGAGCATCAGAATCATATGTATGATTGTTTGCTTACCATTTCGTTTGGGTATCTCTAACCTAACATGGCTTCTCTTAATTTTCTCAAAAACAAAACCAAAAAAAATCTATCATTTCTTAATCTTTCCACATATCAGTAAGTGGTACCATTATCCACTCAGTAGTTGTTCAGGCCTAAAACATGGAAATAGTTCTTGAATCCTCTTTCCCTCACTGCCCACATTGAAACCACCAGCCAGTCCAGTCACCTGTGTTTCTAAATTATATTCCAAATCTGACTATATCTCATCATTTCCAGTGCTATTAGACCAAATTGTCACTATGTTTGACTTAGCATACTTAGAAGTTCCTAAAATTAGTGCAATTACTTTTTTTATGTTTGCTGTCTGCTTCCCCAAATTAGAATATAAACTCTTTGAGGACAGGGACTTTGTCTTGGTCACCCTTGTATCCCAAGACTTTGTCTTGGTCACTAGCACATGGTAAGGGATCAATAACTATTTTTGCCTGACTGATATTTCAGTAGAATCTGTCTTTCAGAGTAAGCATTGAACTATGTGGAACATATTAAACATTTATATTTTGGGAATTCCAATAATCGAATTAAGTCGCAGTGCTCCAAACTTTAAGAAGCCAATCAATCATGCTGGTTACCTAGCTCTCAGCTATAAACTGTTTACATGAGATGATTCTAAAGTATCATTTAAAAATACATTTACATTCATATACATATATACATATGCATCCACGTACATACGTATATTTGTGTGTGTGTGTATATACACATATAAGCATACTAATTCACAAAAATGCAGTCATATTATACATGTAGTTTTGGAGATTTTTTTTTTTCCCTTTCTTATTTTTTATTTTGTCTCTCCCTTTTCTACTTTTCCCTTACCCTCTACGACATCATTCTCCCAACTCCAAAATAAAAATCTGCTGTGTTTTCTTCTGGATGTTATGATCATGATAAAAACATATACAATCTATAATATATTTATTCAAATATGTAATTATAGAAGGACATTTTGTCATTCATCGTTTTACAAAAATGATATTATTCAAAAGGATACTTTTAGCAATTTGTCTCTAATGATTCTTCCATAAATTGCAGGAGCCAATTCTTGCCATTAAAAAAAAAAGTAAGAATTCATTAATGAATTCTGTGTGATCATTATCACTGGGACACATTATCACTGCTGTGGTAATTGTGTCTCCTAAATGAGAAGAGAGGGCTGAAGAATTACATTCCTCTTTTGAATAGGCTTCGGTCAGTAGTTCAACGAAGAACAACCCAAAGTTTAGTAATGCGATTAGTATTGGCTTTCAGAACAATTGCTGGGAAAGGGAGGCTTAAGTGATTTTGTATGCATTAGGACCAGGGTCTCTGCAGTGATGTAGTAGTGAGAGCACTGGCTTGGGTGCACAATGGCCCAGGGTTTAACTCATATTCTTCAGCTAACTTGCTGGCTAGTCTTTGGCAATTCATTTAATCTCTCTGAGGCAGCTTAAGCTGTGCATAGAAGACTTGGGTTCAAGTTTATTATTACGAGTGTGATCTACATGTCAGCTAGAGATAAATTTGGCATGCCAACCCCACAGTTTAATTTTTTGGATTCTGGGAGATAAAATATGAAAACATTCCATAGATTACAATATGACTTACAAATGTTGTCATTATTATTGTTTCCTCACATATCGATTGAAGGCTACAGTAGACATATTTGAGTGATAGCTCATCTCTTTTTAATATGACTGGAATGATATCTAATTCTCAGGGTCATTCAGAACATTAAATGAGATAATAATGAGAATTCTTTGGAATCCAGAAGATGCTTAACAAATGTTAGCATTTTCCTTTTCTACCACATTTAAGAAAATTAATATGAAGATAACACATGTCATTCCAATTCTCTCTCAAAAGTTACTTGGTCTGTGGGTGGAGTATCTCCCATAAGTTATTAGTTTTTATTTAAAACTTTTGTTTAACACTTTCTTACTTCTAAAAAAGCTCAGTGACAGACTTGCTTTAATAAATGTTCTGTTAATACTTAAACATCAAGAACAGAATTCTTACAATTGGTATTTTTCAATTCCCTTCTCTTAACAAAAAACAAAACAAAACAAGTTTAACGTTCTTGTTCTTGGAAACATTCACAACAAGGTCTTAGGATGATGACTGTCACGTTACTTGGTATAGTCCGAGTGTGTCCCCTAAAATTCATGTGACAATTTATTTTCTCTTAACTATGTCATAACTTTCTTATAACATTTATGTTCACTTTTAGCTCCCAAAAGCGAGGGTATGGTTAAATGTATTCTTTTTCTCAACTCAGTTTTCCACTTTTCTGTAAGAGGATATACTTCCTGAAGCCATGGATCTCAGGTTCGGTCAGACGTTAGGCCAGTGAAATGTGAGTGGACATGACATGTACTACTTCCTGATCAAAGCTTTAAGAATCATCATGTAGTTCTACCATTCTTCTTCTTCTGCCATAAGATCAAAATAAGGGCTTCTCCTTCCGCTTGGGCCCCAGGATGAAGAAAGTATCAGTGTGAACAGGTGTAAGTGAGAAATAAATATTTATTATTGTAAAAAGCTCAGGTTTTGGAGGTTGTTACTGCAGCACAACAAAACTGAATAATACAAAGGAACATGCTAGTTTCATTACTATTAAGAGGCAGAGGGATGGATTGTTAGTATAAAAAAGAGGAAAGAGAATGTGTTTTGGAGTGAGAGAGATTGGCATTTGACTCAAGTTTGAATTCTACTAGTTATGTATTGGGCTAGTTATTCAATATCTGAATCTCAGTTTTTTCATCTGCAAAAGAGAGATAAAACCACAATAAACTTATTAAGTTTGCTGTGAAGATTAAATGAGGTAACTGCATTAGTGTAATTATGGTTGCTGTCACCAACAATCAAAGGCAAAACCATATAATTACTCAAAATTTATGGACATTTACTTCTTTCTTTCTTTCTTTCTTTCTTTCTTTCTTTCTTTCTTTCTTTCTTTCTTTCTTTCTTTCTTTCTTTCTTTCTTTTCTTTATTATTTCAGGATATTATGAGGGTACAAACATTTTGGTTACATTTTATGTCTTTGCCTCACCCAAGCGAGGATTAGAGGCATGCCCTTCCCTTCTACAATGTTCACCATGTCCATTAGTTGTGAGTTTACCCCCCTAATGCCTGGAGAATTTTACTACTATGTGAGTATCATAGTGTTGGTCAGTCAGTGCCAATTTGTGTGGAAACAACTCAAGTGCCTGTTGATTCATGAATCGGTTATTAAAATTTGGTGTATGGATACAATGGAATATTACTCAATTATAAGAAATGACAGTGATCTAGCACCTCTTATATTTTCCTGGATAGAGCCCATTATCCAAAGCAAGGTATCACAGGATTGGAAGAATAGGACATTTACTTCTTACATATGCAAAATGGATGCCTCTGACTATCAGATGCAATCCCTCCAAATTCAGCGACCCAGGCTCCTTCCTTCCATCCTGTGGTTCTACAATATGCAATCCATGTTGTCCAAGGTTGCCTGTGTGCTACTTCTGTTCCAGGCATCCAGAAGGGAAAGGAGCTTGGAGATCTCAAAAGGGAGGTTTTCATGGGCTAGGTGTGGAGGTCATATACGTTGCTTCTGCTCACACTCTAATGCTTAGAATCCAGTCACATGTTCATACCCAAGTACAGTGTAGGCAAAAAATACAGTCTAACTATGTGCTTAAGAAGAAAAGGAAATAAGTTTGGTGAACAGTCAGCAGTCTCTGCCACAGTGATATAGGTAAAGGGCATAGACTACTAACTAGAACCTAGCAGATGCTTAATAAATATTCTTTTGTTTGCTTTTCTTTTTTCAAGCCTTACGTAAATAGCAGAAAGAGTTTTATCTGCTGGCAATCAGACAAATGACATTGAACATGGAACAGATACCTTTTCAAGCCATGAAAAAAAAAATTGAACTTGGGGGGTCTTCCTTGATATTCATACAGCGCTTGCTTAGTGCAAAGGACAATCAGAACTAGAGGTAACACTAGAGGCAGTCAATAAATGTTCATTGAATGCCTAACTGAATAAATATACCTCTTTCCGTATTTTAATAAAATGTCCTCACAAAGCCAGTGTTGCACTCTTTTTTAAGAGGTAAGATAAGGAGGAATTAACAGGCTTTCTAGACATTATTGCTTTGCCTTCCAGGAGTTGGTATTTGACTTTTATTTACTATGGAAAGTGGTTGTATTTTTAACCTAAACTTAAATTTAAAATAAAATTTTAACTACATTTAAGCTAAAATTTTCAAGTTTAATTTCATTGTTATTGAACAATTCCTTGAGATTTACAATTGGATGAGGCTGGATACAAGTGAAGGCTACTGGTAACTTATGCTTGTCAAAATCAGGGTTGTGAGAGACCTTGCAAACTCATAAAGATAGATTTGAATCTTAGTTTTTCTTCATCTCTTGGGCAACTTACATCACATATATGGGCCTCAACTATTTCACCTGTAAAACAGGATGAGGATAGAGCCTCGGTTATATACTCATAGAGAGTTCTAAAAGAGGAGAGCATCTGAAACTATGAATGCATTTTCTGGCATATGGTAAATGTAATGTAACTATTTCATCAAGGATCAAAACTCAAATCTTTTGTATTCCCATTTATAGCGGTGATGATGATACCAATAGCATAATAATAATGATAATGCTAGGAAGATAAACTATTACCAGGGAAGGTTACATTTTTCTCAGAGGCACACTGTAGACATGAAATAGGAAGAATGTTTAAACATCTCTGCCTTCAAAAGCCATCAATTCCTAGAGAAACAGACCGAGGTTGGAATATGCTCTGTGTAATGCCCAGAGCAAGCTTTTGTTCTCACTGAGTGTTTTGATACTGCGTAATTTGATAGTAAACAAATTATGTCACACGCTTAGCATGCACTCCTTAATATTAATAATTTCTGAAAAGCCACTAGAGGGTGCTACTTTGTTAGAAAAAATAAAAGCAGTTCTTTACAGTGGCTTTCAGTCTGCAGCCACAACGTCTGATGTTAGGGCTAGAACTGCGATCTCTGCTGTGAGTATCCGGATGCAATTTATTCATCTATCGTTTATGTCGGTAAATAGCAACAGTTTAGGTAAGCTGCAAAAGTTGATTGAAATAAAATCTTAGTCTTTTCTTTCAGGTAAAATTAATACTCATTCTGTTAGGGAAAAGCTGTGAATATTTCTTACCAAACAAAACTGTCAGGCTCTAGGACTTTCTTATGAGAGATAAGCTGACTTTATAATATGTGTGCTGTGTTTTCACGAGGTATCTGTTGTTTTAAGTTTGGTGTAATGATTTTATTCTGTTTCTGGTTTTTTTTTATTAGAAGGATTGGTGAAAATGAAGATCCTCTTTGTATTATTTTGCCCTCTGAAAAATAATGTTTCAGTTATTCAAAGGTCACAAATGTGAGTTGCAGATAAACTAAGTCTGTGACCTTTGTTTTTGTTACTCTGGGTTTAAAGTGAGTGTTATGCCAGTACGAGGTTGTAAGTGTCAGCCTCAATTATGAATAACAGCTTTTAGTCCGTAGCTCATGCTCAGTGGCAAGTATGTCTTCGTGGAGCCAATTATCTAAGGATGAAATACGATCAGCGTGGGTTCAGCTAAAAGATTTCTGCAGATTAACTATTGTCTTTTCAGCTGGTCGTGAGGTAATGACAGAGATGGAAGAAGGTTGTCAGTGGCTGGGTGAGAAGAAGAAACATATTGGGGAGACCTAAAAGAATCCCAGTTCTCCAATAGAAGTGAACTGTACAAAACCTGGGCATTCTCATTTCTAATTGGAGATTTAGCTTCCTGAGGGATTTTTTTTTTTCCTTTTACATATTACTTCCAAAATATAAAAGTTTAGAGAAAGGGTTTCTAATTCATCTTGCCTTAGTGAAAGGAACAGCTAAAAAGTTTTAGACACAATTATCTGGAAGAGTCTAGCTCTTTTAGTGTTTGGAGTTCTCCATAGCCAAGGTAACTAGTCAACAGTCTAGGTTGGTCTTGATGATTCAACAGGAGCATGGTCATGGGACTGGCTCATGGTGTGTGTATGTGTGTGTGTGTGTGTGTGTGTGTGTGTGTGTGTGTGTGTGTGTGTTGGGTATACACACTTACTCCATGCATTCACATATGCTTGATTATAACTTTAAGCAGTCACGTCAGTCAGAGAGTTCCTTTTTATTCTCTGCCTTACCCTACTTTAATTTTTAATGTTAATCCAGCTTTTTTTTTTTTTAGCTTGTTTGTATATGTTTGTCTTTTGGAACAGTTTTGTAAGTTAGGCAATTAGTTGTGGGAGAGAAGGAGGGGTTGGGATATTCTGATTATTGTTCACTGTTGATATATTTCTTCAATTTCATACTACAAATCCTATACAGAGAATTTGAGACTAGCAACACTAGTGGCACTAAAATATGGCACTATGAGTGGCACTAAAATATGAATGAATTTTTTTCCATCTGTCTTTTTCATTAATGTAGACCATGTCTTTTGTTTTATTTAACTCCATTTAAGGATAGAAATAAAGACAAATGGGGTTATCTCCTTGTCCACGTTAGAGGAGTAAAGAAAGTGTAATTGATTCTTTTCTATCACAAACAGTTGGCTGCATAGTCCACACAGTTGATCATGAGGGGAATTATCAAGTCTGGGCTGAATTTTTACTGAGAAAATACCTCTACTTTGCTAGCTGTATGGAAGCATGGATTACAGAAAATAATACTGAATTAGAAGAAAGGTCGGGGGGAGGGTTTAGTACTCTGGTTCTGATCTGCCACTCCTAGTTGTGGCTAATGGCTTATCTTAGATAAAGCACGAACATAACTAAGCTTTAGTTTTTTGTTTGTTTTTGTTTTACAGAAAAGAATAGTGTTTCTTTTGTTTGCACCAGAGAATTGTTGAGAGTGACATACAAAAAAAGTGCCCTAATATAAATACCAATAGAACTGTTGCCATGGTTGGTGTCCACGTGGTCATCAAAATGGGCTTTATGAGATGAATTGAATACAGTTGGGAAATATTCTATTTGTTTTCTTATTCCTTGATTTTCTTGAGCATCCTGACTTCACATTCTATATGTCACTGTTTTGCAAATGACTATATTGACTGTTTCTGCCAGGTGAGAGATGCTAAATGTGTGATGGTGAGGAAGGTAGGACAAGGTAGTCCGTCTACCTACGTAGAGTACCAATTGTCACTGCCAACACCCTACAGCGGTGCCTTTGCTTTTGATTTCTTTATAACTTTTATATGACTCCATTCCTGCTTTAAGGCACATTGTATTCTTGACCCCTTAAGGTTAAATGCTAAACTTCAGTAGATGTGAAATTGGAAATACTGGACTTGGAACTCTTCTTTTTTGCTCATATTTTTTCATTTGAAGACTTCAGGGAAGCAGTAGCTACTTCTGGTATAGCTCCATGGCTCTTAAACTTTGGCTCTAGGATTTCCTTTGTTATCTTGCTGAACTGAATATTGTTAGGGAGTCATATTTTTCTTTGTACATCCATAAGCAAGCCCATTAAATGACAGCCTTGGTTTTCCTGCTGAAGTTGATCATGCACACACACTCACAAACTTTTGTATACTCCAGTCTTATCCAGATGCATGGGTTAAGATAGATGAAGACTAAAGAGATCAAAACATTACCTTTATTCTTTATGATTGATAAAACTAATACTGGAGAATGGGTCTTAGGGATGTGGCAATAATGGGCATCCTAATACCAAAGTACAGACTCAGCCAGAGTCAACTAGGAATCCCCTGAGTGGGAGCCTGCCCCTATACTTGCTCCACCTGAAGGCCTGGTTGAGCCAGTGTACCCTCTAGGGCAGCTGGCTCCCTCAGGAGTGTGGGGGTAGGAGGCTGAGTTGTGGCTATCTATTTCCTCTCCCAAACTCATCAATCAGGTAACTGACTTCACTTTTCTAGGGTGAGAAACTTTGGAAAAACCCGATTACAGAAAACTGGTAAGAAGTGAAGAACTGTCCCTCTCCTCCAGCCTTCAAAAGCATCCAGGTGCTTGTTTTCTTACACTATGGAGCCTAATCATCCAGCCTGTGGAAAGCAGATTGCTGCTGTTGTTTAAACCGGAAAAGCTGGCCGGGTGTGGTGGCTCATGCCTGTAATCCTAGCACTCTGGGAGGCTGAGACAGGTGGATCGTTTGAGTTTAGGAGTTTGAGACCAGCCTGAGCAAGAGCGAGACCCCTTCTCTACTAAAAATAGAAAAAAATTAATTGGACAACTAAAAATATATAGAAAAAAAAATTAGCCAGGCATGATGGTACATGCCTGTAGTCCCAGCTACTCGGGAGGCTGAGGCAGTAGGATTGCTTGAGCCCAGGAGTTGGAGGTTGCTGGGAGTTAGGCTGATGCCACAGCACTCTAGCCCAGGTAACAGAGTTGAGACTCTGTCTCAAAAAAAAAAAAAAAAAAAGGAACATCTGCTTTACCAGAGCTTAAAATTCTCTCCCCTTTCTATTCTCCACCCAAATTATATCCAGCTACAGTGTCCAAGCTTATTAGAAGTTTCACAATAATATTAATGACCACTTGAAGCTATTCTAATAACATGCCAAAAACTAGATGTCCTAAGTTTATTTTTATTTATTTATTTAGAGACAAAGTCTCACTCTGTTGCCCGGGTTAGAGTGCTGTGGCGTCAGCCTAGCTCACAGCAACTTCAAACTCCTGGGCTCAAGCGATCCTCCTGCCTCAGCCTCCCAAGTAGCTGGGACTACAGGCATGTGCCACCATGCCTGGCTAATTTTTCTATATATATTAGTTGGCCAATTAATTTCTTTCTATTTTTTAGTAGAGACAGGGTCTCGCTCTTGCTCAGGCTGGTTTTGAACTCCTGACTTGAGCGATGCGCTCGCCTCAGCCTCCCAGAGTGCTAGGATTATAGGCGTGAGCCACCGTGCCCGGCCGAGATGTCCTAAGTTTAAATATAAATCTCTTCCTGTTATTAGATTCCTCAACAACAATTAAAGAACAAATTTAAATTTCCTTAAATGTTACAGTTGCCATAAATTAAAAATCAGAGTTGAATGATTTCACTTTTGTGATTTCAGAATAATTAGTGGGAAAAAATCGTCCCCTCCAATTTTGTATTCTGATCAGTGTGAGTAGAGAGGTATCGATGGCTGGAGAGGATGGTTGTCCTGCAGCAGCTGGAGCCTGAGTTGTTTCTTGTGGAATGGGTGTAGTTCCTTCTAAGCTTCAGAAACTGCATTAACTCAATGCCAAGTTTCTGATGTGCCTCATTTTTTAAAGGGGTTCATAAGACTATTTTGGCACTGGCCTCATACCA
This sequence comes from Microcebus murinus, assembly GCF_040939455.1. Lineage (NCBI taxonomy): Eukaryota > Metazoa > Chordata > Mammalia > Primates > Cheirogaleidae > Microcebus > Microcebus murinus. The sequence continues at coordinate 12,729,060 of NC_134132.1, read as the reverse complement.
AATTTAGAAAAACAATTAACCCCCAGTCCCTAGAACAGTTTTTCCAGGGGAAATTGTGTTCCCCAGACTCAGTATTTTAGTAATATCAGAGATTCTAGAAGAGATTTAGTAAGATCTGAGAACAGGATGGACAGTCATGATTTTTTTTTTTTCTAAGAGACAGAGTCTCCCTCTGTCGCTCAGGCTGGAGTGCAGTAGTGTGATCATAGCTCACTGTAAGCTAGAACTCCTGGGCTCAAGTGATCCTCCTGCTTCAGATTTCCAAGTAGGTAGGAAGGACAACAGGTGTGTGCCACCATACCTGGCTAATTATTTTTATTTTAAAAATATTTTTGTAGTGGGATTGCTGGATCAAATGGTAGTTCTAGTTTTAGTTTTTAAAGGAGCCTCCATAGTGGTTGCCCTAATTTACATTCCCACCAACAGTGTATGAGGGTTCCCCTTTCACCACATCCTCTCCAGCATTCATTACCATCTGTCTTTTTGATAAAAGCCATTTTAACTTGGGCGAGATATCTCACTGTAGAGACAAAGTCTTGTCACGCTCCTGGCCTCAAGTGGTCCTCCCGCCTCAGCCTCCCAAGGTGTTGGGGTTACAGGCATGAGCCATGTACCCTGCCAACGGTCTTTTTTTTTTTTTTTTGAGACAGAGTCTCACTTTGTTGCGCAGGCTAGAGTGAGTGCCGTGGCGTTAGCCTAGCTCACAGCAACCTCAATCTCCTGGGCTCAAGTGATCCTCCTGCCTCAGCCTCCCAAGTAGCTGGGACTACAAGCATGCGCCACCATGCCCGGCTAATTTTTTGTATATGTATTTTTAGTTGGTCAATTAATTTCTTTCTATTTTTAGTAGAGACGGGGCCTCACTCAGGGTGGTTTCGAACTCCTGACCTCGAGCAATCCACCCGCCTTGGCCTCCCAGAGTGCTAGGATTGTAGGCGTGAGCTACCACGCCCGGCTCCTGCCAACAGTCTTGATTTTAGTTTAATCAGGATGTCACTCCATCTGTGACAGTTTTACAGAACCTACCACTTGAGAACCTGAATTGAATTGGGAGAAATCACCTATGAAAGCATTACCTTTGGCCAGGTGTAGTGGTTCACGTCCGTGATCCTAGCACTTTGGGAGGCTGAGGTGGGAGGATCACTTGAGCCCAGGAGATCAAAATCAGCCTGGACAACATAGGGAGATCTCATCTCTTACCAAAAAATGGTATTTCATTTTGCACTAGGGAATTACCAGATTTTAAAGGAAATCTGTACATGTGTTCTCTTCCCCTACAAAGAGACTTTGAGACATGCTGGGTAAGCTTAGGAATTTGCAAGAGTTTTAAATTCTTATTTAGAATGTCTTTGGGCTATATGTTTTGGGCATCCTGATGGTGATGTAGTGTGGATTCTGTCTAGTGACATGTCACCCACCCTATTCTCTGCCATGGTGGTGGATCCACTGCTCTTGCTATGAAATTGGTTGGCCCTGAGAACTCTTTCTCCAACACATACTCAGTCCAGCTAGTGGAACACCCTCAGCAGATTTCTGAACTCATCTGTGAATCTGCATACTCAGTATATTTCTGAACTCATGCTGTCTTTGCTATTTCTTGAAGCTTGTAGTCTTAGGTTTAGTGAGAATAGGTGTGTCTCCCTGTGTCCTTCAAGACTGTGTATCTGGCACAAAAAATTTAAAGCTGGGACCAAGAACATATGTCCTCTGCAGCACTCATGTAACAGATGCCTGTGTACTTTAAAGACAATGTCTATGTTTATGGTTTAGAAACCATAGCAAAATCAACAGATACTGTTCACCTGATGTAGACACACAATGGGGTGGTTCAAGGTCGTGCTGTGGCAGTCAGCTTCTGAAGGTCTTTGTGGTCCATGTGGCTTTACTTAAGGCCTGAGAAGCCCTGCTTGTGGTAAAACAGCCTCTCAGTGTATAAAAATAGCCACACACCTGTGGACAAGCCACCCTAAGCTGCGGCTCCCCATGAAGTTAAAAATCCTCTAGTGACCTATCCCTTTAATTCCCAAGGTTTAAAGCGGTTGCTTAGGCTGCACTGGTTACATGCACAGCACACAACTTGTAAAAACCAGTTGCAGGGTGCAATACAAGCCCTTGTAAAACACCACGGTCAACAACAGACATAGCCTGACCTCACCCAGTCCCTCAAGATTCAATGTTAGTTTTGCTACCCAAATCACACTCCATGTCGATTTCTCAATATTCCTGGCTCAAGGCATCATACTCTAACACTCTCCTGAATTGAACTTTGGAATTGTAGGCCGAAGCAGAGGCAGAATCTAACCCTAAGGAGGGTTTCTGCAGTAACAGAACTGAACGTCTACACTCTGTAGTTAGCTGGATGGCAAGGGTTTGGTGGCAGAAGGAGCTGGAATACTTCTGTCTAGTTCTTTTCTGAAACTCACCAATCAGGTAACCCACGCCCTGTTTATGCACAAGAGGATGGAGTTATTTAGGACAAATCTCTCTTCAAAGACAGCAAAGGGGTGATGTTCTAGTTCCCCTTAACGAGACTTGATTAGATTTTTATCCTTTGGCCTCCTTTGATAGCCTATTCTTTTTTTTTTAATTTTTTTAATTTTTTTTATTTTTTGAGACAGAGTCTCGCTTTGTTGCCCAGGCTAGTGTGAGTGCCGTGGCGTCAGCCTAGCTCACAGCAACCTCAAACTCCTGGGCTCGAGCGATCCTTCTGTCTCAGCCTCCCGAGTAGCTGGGACTACAGGCATGCGCCACCATGCCCGGCTAATTTTATTTATATATATATCAGTTGGCCAATTAGTTTCTTTCTATTTATAGTAGAGACGGGGTCTCGCTCTTGCTCAGGCTGGTTTTGAACTCCTGACCTTGAGCAATCCGCCCGCCTCGGCCTCCCAAGAGCTAGGATTACAGCCGTGAGCCACCGCGCCCGGCCTGATAGCCTATTCTTGAAACCAAGTTTTACTCTTCAGAATGACAAAAAAAAAAAAAAAAAAAAAAAAAAAAAACCCAGACCAAACCAAACAAATAAACACACAAGACTTATGTGTTCTAAGACACTGAGAAGCTCACCAGTTGAATAGCTCAACTGATGTATCATCAATTTCAATTCTGCTCCAGAAGGTTTCCTTAGGTGCTTACATGTGCTAGCTGTAACTGATCTCTTTGATCACTCAGTGTAACACTTTTCTGGAAATGCTTGGGTAAGTCTCCTTTTCCAAAAGTAGGCTGGAAAGATTACAGATAACACAGATGGAAAAAAATTTTTTTGAATAAGTAGGAAAATGATTCACAGTGTGCATTGATACAGGGAGATGTAGCTACATTAAATTAAATGAGGTAATAGTTATGAAAGCACTTGGCAAACTTGGAAAATACCTTAGGAGGGTAAAGTTTTAGCTGTCATATTCTGTTCAAAAGGATTGCAATTTGAAGTCCATAGTTCCTATCATAAGGATTTGGTAGGAACTTTAAAATCTAGTTCTTCTGTCTCTTAAAGAAATAGAGGACTTGAGATGAATGTGAATGTGAAGGTGAATGATCTTTCTAAGCCTCAGCGTCTGTGGTCACCAACTTAATGGATGTCCGAGTGTGACCAGGAGTCAGCTTGGTTCTCTTAATGATCAGTGTCAGAAGTTGGTGGGTGCCTAGATTCATTGAAATGCAACCCACTGGGGCATGAGACCCTGACCAAGTTGAAAGCTTGACCACAGAAAAACTTTAGTAACATCAACTCTGGACATGAAAGAAAAGAGATATGTATATTTTAGAACCAAAGAGGAATTAGTCCCCCATTTTGTTTTCTTGTCTATAATGTTAAGAAAATTATTTGATCAGTAATAGCCTCTTAAAGATAATAAAACAATATTATAAAAAAGCTCTAGTCTGTCTCTGTCCTTCTAGTTCTATAGAAATTTAGTTTACATACATTTTATCCAGAGGATTAATTAAAACTTGTTATTTTGTCATTTTGTTTAAATGGTTAGCTCAATGATACATTCTCTTAAGTCTTCATGAAATACTCTGTCAGTGAAGAGAAAATTTCCTTATGAGACTTATAGTGTTCAGTAAGTTCTGCTATAGTGCAGAACTTGAAATTGTTCCAACACAATTGATATATTAGGGAGCAATTTGAGCATGACACAAATTTTTCTGCACAACTTTTGTTTTTGAGAGCTATCCTAGGTGACTGCAGTCAACTGCAACCTGCTGAACCCAGCTGCATAGGAATTCACAAAACACACATGCACACATCGCAAATATCTATTCGTTACCTGGTTTCATTATTATTAGCCACATCCACCCCCATCTGGTGTTAGAACTTTCAGACCCGTTTCAGATAATCTTCCTTCTACCATTTCTTAATCACTTATAAGCTGCAGCCCTTCTGCAAACTTCAAGTCTTTTTCAAGGTAAAGTGGCATATTTATGGTAGCATTTACATATTTCACAACCATTTCATGTGTATAAAACTGCTACCATTTTTATTAGTTCCTGTTTTTCTAATGTATCACTGAGGAAGTTTCCAAGCATTGTGATCCTAACCTCATTTTCTCATAAGCCCTATAGTTTTTATTGTGTAACTTTGCTTAGCATGGTGAATTTTAAGGAATGCAGATATTGCAATATAGCAGAACTAACTGGATTCTAAATTCAGGTTTTCATTTTTATTTATATTTTGGAACAACAAGTAATATAATTCTCAATTTCCCCTCTTCCTTTCCCCCAAACTTTTTTGATAGTGCTGTTAGCTTATTTGCAAGATCCCTGCAAGGTGCCTGCTGGCAAGTTTCTGTGGGCAGCAAGCCTGTCTGGATTTGCATGAACTGTGAATTATTTCTTGAAGATATATGCTTTTGAAGATGGGCAGAAACCTAGAGGGATCTTTCTTTAGGCTCAGAGATATTAATTGATGGCAGTCATGCCCCTTTGTTTTTCCATGCTCTGAATTGGAGAGGAAACTTAGCAGTCAAAAACTTCCATAAATATGTATATGAAATGTACATAAGGAAAGAACATTTTCCCCAAGGTTTTTATTTTTATTTTGTGCATCTTGTTCTAGGCCAGGTGAATAATAACACATATATCATAATATGTCTTTTACTGTGATTTTTATTTTTGCACGGGTCTTTAGAAACCCCTCATCCCATTCATTGTGTGCTCTAGCCTGTGAACAGCCACAGTGCATAAGACATAAGCTATAAAACAAAATGCTCAATGACATGGGGGAAATTTGCTTGTTCATGAGAGCCGAGCAAGGATATTAATATTATATATTAATATATAATATATTAATATATGCTATATTACAATAATATATAACATATATTAATATATAATTATACAATATATTAATATTATATTAACTTCTTCCTATGTGCTAAATAGTTGGTTACTCTGTTCACTGATAACATATTTCCTTCAATCTTCACAATATCCCTTATAAATTTTATTCTCTCCATTTTAACTGATGAAGAAACTGAAGGTCATGAAAGGTCATTATCTGTCTCACTTTCAAGTCTCAAAAATGTTAGAGCATGTGTAAGCAAAGGAAGAGGGAAGAATGGAAAAAGAGGGAAAACCGATGACGTGAAAAAAAAAAGTAAAAGGCTTGTTAGTGACTTTCGAGCTCTTTGCTGAAGGAGTTGAGCAATCGCATACCTGGTGGATTTGGCACCAAGAGCAGATTGTTTTTCAACACCCTAGTACTCTATTCAATAAAACTGTTTTCAGTAATAATCATGAAATGGAATGAGTAACAGTCAGAAAAGATATAAAGACAGTAAAATGTTTAATTCAATATTACATATTTTATAATCATGATAATTTCCTTTAAAAATGTGAATTGAGTCACTTCATCAGTTTCCCCCCTTTTTCCATTCCTCCCTCTTCCTTTGCTTGCTCCTAGCACCCAATATCTGAGAGCAGAAAATGTCTCCTAGAAAATATAGAAAGAAGCCACTAATTATATTTACAGTTCTGGTTTTCATGTGTTGTTCAAAGAGGCTTAAAGTAATCCTGCCTCAGACCTGGTCAAAGATTAGCTGGGAAAGCCTGAAGAAATCGGTGAGATTGATTTGTTCAACCTTATAGGAAGTGTGATGAGTATTCTACTGAGAGAGGTAATCTTATTTGGGTTGTCAAAAGGAGATTGGTCAGATGAAATGGTCACTATATACTCTGAGTTCTGTTCAGCAATAACGTTTAAACATTTAATTGCTCTTTAATTGGTAAGCAAAACTGACAATTTCTCTTTGAAGGTGCACAGTTGAAGGGAAAATTGGGTCTTTGTAGACTTTAAAGCATAGAAGTAGAAGGAGCATATATGATTGGAGGAGTCATTTCATACCTGTATTCCTGTTTCCAAATAGAAGGATATCAAAGCACTCTTGGAGAGATACAGAGGCAGAACATATTAATGAAAAGAATTGAAACTGGTGTTCTGACTTCTCGTTTCAGTTTCTGTACTAAATAATTGCATGAATAGGACACACCACATACCATCTAGGTAAAAAGGAGGGACCGAATAATAGGATCTATACCTGCCACCCTTTACTCTGCTTTTAATGATATCCTGAAGATTTACCTGAGTTAGAATTATATTTCAAAAAAATATTCAGTTACCTTTGGAGCTTCTGTCAACAAGGAATAATCCCTGAAATCACACTGATTTTTCACAAAAATAAACTATTAGAGAATATCGTCAATCAAAACATATGATTTCAGAATGTAAATACCTATAACACATTCCAAATGGAGATAATTATTGTTAAGGTGATTAGTATCATTTTATTGCTCACACATTTTTTAATCTCTTGAATTTTATATATTAAGCTGTCCTTTAAACACACTTAAGGTTAAAAATAATAATATAGCTGGGCCTGGTGGTGTACAAGTAGTCCCAGCTACTTGGGAGGCTGAGGTGGGAGAAACACTTGAGCCCAGGAATTCGAGGCTGTAGTACATACCTGTGAACAGCCATTGCACGCTAGCCCAGGCAACACGGTGAGACCGGGTCTCAATAAAAAGGAAAAAAAGAGAATAATATAAAAATATACATGTACCCAATACTTAATGTTACAGAACTGTAATATTTTGTTATTTTCACCTTAGTTTTTTTTGAAGAAATAAAATATGTTGAGCCCCTGCTTACTGCTTCCTCATCCTGTTTCCTTCTTTCCTCTCTTTCCATAGGAGTAAACGCTATCTTATGTTTCAGATTGTCATTGTCACATATGTTGAAGGTCACTGTCTGCTTTCAGAGGCAAGCCCAGTAGACGGTGGCTTTATCTCTACTTATTACTTTGCATTTCAAGTCCCTAGAAATTACATCAGATACCTCTTAGACATTTCAGACTCTGCAGATCCTTTCATCAGAACTGGTTTTGAGGACCTTCGGCCACCCATTTCAGCTGGAGCCATTGGTACATTGAGCAACTCTCTTTGGAGAAGCCAACAACCTTCACACAAGTACAACTGGATAGCTCTTCCCATGCTCTCTCTCACCTCCTGCCTCAGGAGTCCTTGTTGACAGGCAGGTAATGCTATGGTCTCCAGCCTGTGCAGCCCAAAGTTTGTGAGAGGAATGGGTAGAGGAAGACTAACAGACCTGTATGGTAAAGCTTTCACCACTGGGAGATGGGAGCCTGCAGATAAATTCTTTTGTTTTTCCTCCTCCATGGATGAGGAAGTCATTTATATAGAATAGCTTCCCAGAAGAAAGTCTTACGAGATGATCAGTCAATCATGCTTGGTATTCTGAACTGCTTTTTCCTTTGTCTCTGTCTCATTACTTTTTTTCTTTATTTCTGTTCTGTGAGATTGTACTACCTAATAAACTAGCAAGCCTTTGCCTTAACCATACTTGAGAGGCCAGATTAAAACAAATATTCATTTTGTTCCAGCTCTGTCTTTTTGGCTTTTTCTTCCCACATTTTATTTATCATTGCTATGTGTTTGGAGCAGAGGTGGAATAGCTTCCTTTTCCATATTGACTAGAAGTCATTGATACTATCTTTGCAATTGTTTTCTTGCTGAAAACATTTAGCATTACTTTTGCATTCACCACGAAATCTTTAGCATCATATATTTCCTATTACGTGTAAAACAATGGGAGTGAACTGCTATCAGAAAGCCTGACATAGAAGAGGAAAATGATGAATCTTAGCTTCATTTCTATACCTTTTTCTATAATGTTATGCCCAAAGTCTTGGCACCTGGACACATTTTTCTATACTTTGTATGTATTTACATCACTATAGATAGGTTGGATTTCCCCCCCATATCTGTCTTTCTCCTATGCCTGTGAACTTAAGGGCAGGAATTGTGCCTCATTCATCTTTGCAAACAGCGTAGTGCCTTGTTGAGTCTCAGTTAACACATGTGAAATATATCTGACATTTGGTGTGTGCATAGATAAACAGGCATAAATGTTTTGGGTATTTATATGCGATTCTCCTGATTTCTTCTCTGAATGTAGAATACTATGAGTCAGTTTCTGGCAGTTTGCTGCTGTGACGGCATGTGTGATTCCTGCTGTCACGTGTAGCTGTTGGAGCAAATGTACTCACCAATGTGGTAGTTTGTCTGGAAAAGGGAACACTCTGCAAATAGCATACTTTCAGCAATTCAAAACATAATTCATAATGGTGACTCTGTAATATCATGAGAAGAGCGTCTCATTAGCAATAAGCGCTATTAATGTCACTCTTCTTAATGAAGGATTGCAATAGCATCCCTGATTAGACTAGAAAGGGCAAGAGTGACTCCATCAACAATGTGGATGAGGAGTTGTGGAATGATTGGACGGATGTTGAGGCCGAGAGAAAAGCTGCAATGTTCAAAATGACTTCACGGTTTAGAATCTGGATAATCGGAAAAGATTACGTCATTTTATGAGACAGGGAAATAGGGAAAGAGAAAAATGTATAAGGAAAGTAGGTGAGCTTGGTTTTTGACTGGCTTTAATATTGCAGAATTACCCATTCATTCAAGAATTAATTAATTCAATTTGTATTGAATACCTATTATTATCAGACACTGTGGTAAGCTTTAAGCACACAAATGGTATTGTCTATCAGACATCCCCTTTAAAAACTTGTGTCATCAAATTTTCAGGTGACTCAAATGCAAATGGAGTAATGATTCTGTTAGGCGAAATAATATGATTTAAAAATTTGTATTATTGAGCAGACAATGCCAGTACAAAATTGAAGGGATGAGATTTAATGAAAATAAATGTGTGAAAAAACTTGATTTCTGTTAATAGTATGCTACTGCTGCCCCCACCCCCATCAAATATATTCTTAAATATATTAGGGCAAGTATACAATGAAACAAGGATGTCTAACACGTTTGTAAACTAAATGCTTAAGTGATAATTCATTATAAACTTTTCCTATCACATCTAGGGTATTGTGTTCAATTCTAGGTGCTAAATTTTTAGCACTAGTCAGCCAGATAAGCTTAATTCTATGTTATGTGAAGAAGCATTAAAGGACCTAGTCACATTTAGGAGAAAAACTACTTTGAAGTGTTTGGCCTCCCTGCCCAATGGCAGTGTCAAAATTGGGGCCATTTTTGGTTGAAATACTAGGGAGGAAGACTTGACACCATGTAAGATGTAACAGTTTATTGACTGAAGTTATCTGTGTGAATGAGAGCTGATCACACAAAATTTGGAGGAAGGGAAGTAGCAGAAGGAGCTGCTATTAACAGGCAGTGGACTTTATTGCTTGCATAAGGTTTGCAGGTATTAACATTCTAGCAGCCAATCATTTCTTCATTTTAAATCTAAAGTAAAGAAAGGAACAGAGGGTTCAATATATATATATATTTTTTTACCAACTTAAAGACTGAACTGGAGAAAGGAGATCCATAAAATGACTTTGTGCTTCGATGCTCTGGGCGTTTTTTTAATCAGTTGTGCTGTGGGCTGACAGTCTCATAGAAGAGAGAAGTAAAGAATATGTTAATTTACAAGGTTGGTTGGAGAAAAGGTTATTATGGTTGCATACAGATAAAAAGGTCACATTTATAGATTCTTCTATTCTAGGATGTTAAAAAAAGTAGAATTCCTTTAATATTAAATAAGAATCTGCTAGGAGAACACAATGGTATATAATTTTAACACTTTGTGGTTCATTTGAATTTGCAAAGCTAAATAAATATTTGTGCATGGATATCACTGATGTTTGAAAGTATTCATAATTATTTGTCTATTCATCAAACATTTGTTAAAAGGCTACTAAAGACCAGGAAATAAGGAATAAAAATAAAAGGTTATGCCTGAAAAATAACTAAAATTATAGTAAGGGAGACAGGAAATAAACAAATGCCTGGAATGTAATGTGGTAAGTGGTATATTTGAGACGGTGGTAGCCCTAAATAAGGATAAGTTAACATGGATCTGAGAGCGATTTATAGGATTACTCTTGAATTTAGATGGAGAAGGGAAAGAAAGACATTTAAGGATAAGGCAACAATATGTACAAATGCAAAAAGATACAACACACAAAAATCTAAGTAGTATCAGGGTTCTGTAAATAACTCAATATAACAATAGCACCACCTAACAATTATTTTCTGCTTATTATGTCCAAGGTCTCTGTCTAAGAATATGATAAGTATTAAGGAATCTAATCTTCACAGCAGTATGTAGCAGTCTGGCTCCAAATCTTTACCTTTACCTTTCACCTTTCATGTTATATACTTTCTTGACGAGATGGCTTGATGGGTATGCTAATTGTCCCGATCTGCTCACTGTACATTGCGTGTATTGCAACATCACTATATACCCTGTAAATGTATACAATTATTATGTGTAAATTAAAAAAATAAATAACATTTAAAAAAATGATACTGAGAAGAATTAACAAAATAAAACCCAGATGGCTTGAGAGTTGATTATAACTATTGTTAGAGTTGATTGATTATTGTTTTTGGCAGTAAATTAGATACCTTTAAGCTAAGTGAAAGAAGGACGTAGGAACAAATCTGGAATATTTATCCTGCTGCTGGGAGGGCGAATGGTTACAAACACTCGAGAAAGCAGTTTGCAATTATCTTGTAGAATTGAAGAGGTTCGATGCTAATTTATACACAATTGTACTCTGGATATAGTCCCCAGAGAAGGTCTTGCACACGTGAGCTAGGAGACCAATAGCAGAAAGGCAACACATTTGTAATAGAACATGTGCAAAAGGTCAAATGTTCATCATGGCACATTAGCAGTGGCGGTGGCATAGGCAAAAACGCTGGGGTATATGTGCACAAATGAATACACCAATGCTAAAAATGTGTGAGTTACAGCAACAACACAGACGAATCTCAGGAAGATTATATACTGAGGAAAAAGGGTAAATCACAGAATACTTAAAAGAACACATTTGAGTAAAGTTCAGAATATGCTAAAATTAAACAACATATTTCTTAGGGATACAAATGTGGTAAATGATAAAGAAAAACAAGGAATAATTTTTTTTTTAATTTCAAATTGTGTTTCCTCCAGAGGTAGGACAAGAGAATGAAATGTGGTAGGAATGCATAGGTAGATGTCACAGCAATGTTAAATTCACTGTTACACTTCATATGTTACACATATTTTGTAAATATTCTTTTTAACCTACTCAACAATTACCCCATCTCATAAGTTTTTAAGCCAGTATTTTTTTCCATATTTTAGTATTTCTGAAATTGAGGTACATCTTAAAATTGATAGTATTACACAAGTATAATGATCAGTGTTTTTATTTCTTAGTTGTTTACAGAAAATAATACAGTGCCATATAATTGAGGGCTTCTTAAATCTAATGATATACTGTAAGAAAAACTATTTTAAAAAAGAACACTCTGGGAATAATTCTGATAATGCTTTTTGGATTACGTAGAGAATAGATAGAGAAATGGTAGGATATGAGACCGGAGTAGCAGATGGAGCCAGCTCATTGAGGAGGTCGTATGCCACTGATGAAGTTACGCATATCATAAGAAATGGGATGCTATTAAAGGGTTTTTTTTTTTTTTTTTTTTGAGACAGAGTCTCGCTTTGTTGTCCAGGCTAGAGTGAGTGCCGTGGCGTCAGCCTCGCTCACAGCAACCTCAAACTCCTGGGCTCGAGCGATCCTTCTGCCTCAGCCTCCCAAGTAGCTGGGACTACAGGCATGTGCCACCATGCCCGGCTAATTTTTTTTATATACATATCAGTTGGCCAATTAATTTCTTTCTATTTATAGTAGAGACGGGGTCTCGCTCTTGCTCAGGCTGGTTTTGAACTCCTGACCTTGAGCAATCCGCCCGCCTCGGCCTCCCAGAGAGCTAGGATTACAGGCGTGAGCCACCGCGCCCGGCCTATTAAAGGGTTTTATGAAGAAAAATAACAGGATAGATTGATATAACTTTCTGAAGGAAAATAAAACATTAGATTTATATGACTTTTTGGAACTTAATTATGACACTGTCCTGAATTAATTCTTTTCATTCAATGCTTTAATTTTTGAGCAATATGCATTATTGTTTTTTAAAAGTAAATTTGAGTGGCAATGAATGCAACATTGGTTTTTAAAATAATATGAATCCCATTTAACAAGGTTGGACTATTACCCCCATCTGATAGCAAATAAGTGGCCCCTCCCTACACTTTGGGTGGTGTCAGAAGAGACCTAGAAAGGAGCCAGGACTTCTACTATCACCCATTGGTAACGAGGCCGCCTCCATCATAGAATCAGTGTTGACCAGGTGGGGAGCAGAAAGTCCCATCATATCCAGCAGTAATGAGGATCCCTCCCTCCTTGGTGTCAATGAAGGCCAGGTGGGGAATCTGGACTTTTCCTGCCACCTGGCAGTGACAAGGCAGTGCCCCTCCCACCTGCCAGAGTGATGTCATAGAAAACCCAGCTAAAACTAAAGGTTTAAATAAGATCCAGGGTTTCATAATATATCACAAAAATATCCAGGTTCCAATAAGAAGATCACATATGAAACCAAGAACCAAGAACATCTTCAACTGAATGAAAGAAGGCAGCCAACAAATGCTGACACTGAGATGATAGAGATGTTAGAATTATCTGACAGAGCTGCTATGATGGGAACGCTTCAATAAGCAATTACAAGCACATGTGAACAAATAAAAAAAAAAACAAGAAATAGGAGACAGAAAGAAGAACTAAATGTAAATTTTAGAACTGGAAAATATTATAACTGAAATAGAAAGCTCAATGGATTGGCTCAACATCAGAGTGGAGGAGCAGAGGGAAAAAAATCAATGAACTGGGAGGTAGAACAATAGAAATTACCTAATGTGAACAATAGAGAGAAAATATAATGGGAAAAAACCAACCAACCAACCAGTGAGAAAATAGAGCTTTGAACAGGGGATCTGTGGTACTCTAACAAAAGTTCTAACATTCGTGTTTTTGAGTCCTAGAGAGAGTAGAAAAGGAGTGATAAAGTACTTGAAGAAATAATGGCTGAAATTTCACAGATTTGGCAAGAGATGTAAACCTACACATTCAAGAGGCTAAATGAATCCCAAATAGGATAAAACCAAAGAAATACACTTCAAGACACATCATAATTAAACTCCTGAAAACTAAATATTAATGCAAAGAAAAATCTTGAAAAGAGCCAAAGTAAAATGATACCTTCTCTATAGGAAAAAAAAAAAAACAATTCAAGGACAGTGGATTTCTCATCACAAACCATAGAGGCCAAAGGGAAGTTGCACAAAATTTTTCAAGTGATGAAAGAAAAGAAATTTCAACCCAGAATATTATACGCAGAAAAAACAATCCTTTAGACTATGAGGGAATTCAAGACATTCTTAAATGAAGAAAAACTAAGAGAATTTGTCACCAGCAGGCCTACCCAAAAGGAATGGCTTAAAGAAGTCTTCTAAACAATAAGAAAATAATGAAAGAAAGAACCACAGATGATCAGAAAGGAATAAAGAATATGATAAACAAAAATACTGGTAATTCCAATAGGATTTCTTCTTGTCAATAGCCTAATATGCTGAGAGTTCTGGTGGAATATTATTTTGCATCTACAATAATGAAGCCAAACTGTCAATCAAAGATAATGGGACAATAAAAATGTTCTATAATGTGCAAGAATTCAGAAACTCTTTCTACCACTAATATTTCCTCAGGTGCAGTGGAAGGGGGATTTACTTGAGTATTATTCCAGGAGCAGAAACAATAAAGAACTCTAACAAAAAGGAAGAGTGTGTAGTACCAGGAAAAAAACAGAACAACTCAAGAGTATAGTCAAAAGAAATCTCAGTGTGACAGACGTACAAGCGGTTCTAGAATGTAATTGGTCTGAGTTAGAACAAGAAATCAGAAGGCTCCTTTAAGAATGCCTTTCAGAAGAACAGAATACAATCTGTTCAATCGATAATATGACTAAAAACTCGATGTTCTTAATAATATAGTGAATATTTCTTGTACCGTGAGAAGAAGAGCACATTACAACTCCATTTAGAGAAACAAATATACAAGAAAGTCATGCCCAAAATATGTAGCAAATAAAAGCTAGGGATGATTTGGGCACTTGGCAGACTGAAAAGAGAATCCATTTCATCTTGATGTGTATAATATCCTAATAGAAGCAGGGCTTCAGTTAATATTCCCCTTTCTATGGGTTCATTCAATTAATTAATTTTACAATTAATAGTAGTTACATAATTATAATGTTGTAGATGCTGTTTCTTTGCTACTAATTTCACAAATGAAGGACTGAAATTTTAATTGTACTTCCAGAATGAGATGTAGATGTTGTAAACCTTAGCTGTAAGCAACGGATGATACAGTTGATATGTGTCAGAAGGTGGAGAGAGAGGATTTTTGTAGTGGTGCACGGTACGATGGTGAGAAAAACTAGTTAACATTGAAAGAGTAAGAAAGAAATCAAAGTATGTAATTTTGTAAGATTAATCCCTGGAAGTACTAAAATTAAAAATGAAATCAATACACTCAAGAAGTGGGGGAAGGGGGAGAGAAAATAGGAGCTATATATGGAAACTGATTCTTTCTTAGCAGAGTCAATTGGTGTCATTATTGACACATAAAGAAAGTAAGTGGGTAAAACCGATAAACTAAGTGTGATGGATAATTTTATGTGTTGGCTTGACTGCGCCATGGCATGTCCAGATATTTGGTCAAATATTATATTCTGGGTGCTTCTGTGAGGGCGAGATGAACATTTAAATCAGCAGCCTGAGTAAAGCAAGTTGCGCTTTCTAATGTTGGTGGGCCTTATCCAATCAGTTGAAAGCCTGAATAGCACAAAAAGGCTGACCCTTGCCTGAGTAACAGAGAATTCCTGGCCGGGCACGGTGGCTCACACCTGTAATCCTAGTACTCTGGGAGGCCGAGACAGGAGGATCGCTCGAGGTTAGGAGTTCAAAACCAGCCTGACCAAGAGCAAGACCCCATCTCTACTAAAAATAGAAAGAAATTAATTGGACAACTAAAAATATATAGAAAAAATTAGCTGGGCATGGTGGCACATGCCTGTAGTCCCAGCTGCTCGGGAGGCTGAGGCAGAAGGATTGTTTGAGCCTGGGAATTCGAGGTTGCTGTGAGCTAGGCTGATGCCACGGCTCTCTAGCCCGAGCAACAGAGTGGGAGTCTGTCTCAAAAAAAAAAAAAAAAAGAGAGAGAGAGAGAGAATTCCTCTTGCCTCACTGTCTTTGACTGGGACTTCAGCCTTTGACCTCCAACTGAAGCACTGGCTTGTACTGGTCTAGAGCCTGCAGCTTTCAGATGGGAGCTACACCATCAGCATGCCTGGGTCTCCATCTCACCAGCTCACCCTGCAGGTCTTGGGACTTATCAACCTTCATAATTGCATGAGCCAATTCCTCATAATAAATCCATTTCTCTCTATATATGTACTGCCTACTGGTTCTGTTGCTCTGGAGAACCCTGACTAATACATCAAGAAATATAGGTATAATAAACATATCCTTTAGAACTATGGTGATACCAGCAGAAGATCTAAAAAACAAAGTGGAAACTTCTACAGAATGTTACTCAGAGAAAGGGATTTGGGTGTGGGGGGGACCAAACTTTTGTGCTATTATAACTTTTTATTATTAATATGTACATGTATTATTTTATAAAAATAATAAACTACTAAGCCTGGAAAAACATGTATTTTAAAATTATGAGTTTTATTTCTAACTTTTTTGAAATATTTTATCCCAAAGTTTCAACAAGAATATCACATGAAATTCAAGTTATGTGAATTCTGAATTTGTAATTTCATAAAAGCACATACATTATGAAGTTGAGAAAAATTTACAATTCAAAATAGAGAACTTGAATTTATAAGACACATGCATAATTAAACTCTCTAACAAGCCTGGGCACGTAAACATCTCAATAGGTGTTAATTGTTCATTTCTCCTAAGTAAATGCCTATTCTTCAGGTAGAGACTGATTTTGAATACGTTGCTTCTCTTATCAAATGAGATTGCATGTAAATGCTATAAAGCAATGGCTATATGGAGCTGGAGTGTGGCAAGAGAGTTGAATCCAGGGAAATACAGATTTCAGGGTATTTTTGCTGTGTCATTAAGTGCTATGCATCATATTTAGCATAGTATTATGACAAATTTGAGTAAAAAGGTCAGTATGAAATTATTGGGGCAAACATGAGTTAACAATATCTCAGTAAACTTTAGACTGGGATATATCAATGGAAATCGAAAAGCTATAAAAATGAGCAGTAGAATTGATATTTTTACTGATACATCATATTTGTACATATTTATGGGGAACATATGATACCTTGTTACATGCATAGCATGTGTAATGATCAAGTCAGGATATTTAGGGTATTCATCATCTTGAGCATTCATCACTTCTGTGTCTTAGAATATTTCAAATCTTTTAGCTATTTTGAAATATATTATAGACTGTTATTAATTATAGTCACCTCACTGTGTTTTTGAACATTAGAACTTATTCCTTGTATCTAGCTGTGTGCTTGTATCCATTAGCCAACCTCTCTTCCTCCCCTGCCCCTGACACCCTTCCCGGCCTCTGGTAACTAATAGTTTTCACCTCAATGCCAAGCCATTCTGCACAATATTTTCACATATGCTCACTTCATGCATCCTCATTATAAAATGTATTTTCTAGGCTTACATTTTTCCATAAAAGCAAAGTCATACTTTTATAATACACAGTGAGAGTGAAACATTCTATTCTACATAGCTGGCTCTTATCACAGAGTTTTTGTGATCAATGTATAACTTAGCCATATCAGTTAATTGTCATGTACCATTCTGATGGCAATTATAACAAAATATTTGTGCAATTCATTTAAATATTAATAAATAAAACCACAATGTCAAAAGAGAAAGTTCTGATATGATTTATTTTAAACGATTTCAGCTTTTCTTTCCCTGTCTCCTTTTATCATATTACATGTGCAGAATAACAGGAAAACGCAGTTTCCTTAAAATGAAGGAGTTGAACTGGCACAATAATACCCAAAACTGTCTAGAGTAATAGAGCAAATAACTTCTATTGGTTTTGATTTACAGATTCTGATACTCTAATTTGAAGCCATGAATTATATATAGGATGAAGGCTTGTGAAGCCTTGGGGTTAGGAAAATATGTCATTTCATTGTTGCATTAATGTCCCCACTGACAGTTATGATGCTAAATTTATCTTCTTTCTTAATGTGTTTTTCTGTTTAAAATTTTCTCTCTGCTCCTGTCTGATTTGCATGGCTTATTCTCTCTGTGTGTATGTTTTTTAAAGCTAATGCAATTTGGATTCCATCAGCCAGTAATGAAGTTCTAAAAGTTACCTGCTTAGTCTTCAGAATGCTAAAGATTAGGGTTTAATTGGGGATTTGGCTTCAGCTGAGGGTTCAGGAAAGAAAGATTGGCGGGAAACAGCATGAAAGCTAGTGTTGATAGGTTTTAGTTGACTGGACTCCTTACTGAGGGCTGTTCCCCAAGTTGGCTCCTAAATCATGTACCAACTATCCATGCTCATCTCTTTACTTTCATGGCTGCTCTGGTCCACTCTGTCTCTTATCATTTTTCTTCCTTGAATGTCTTATTATATAGCGGGCGATAATGATCTGCTACCCATTTTTTTTTTCTCTTTCCACAAAAGTACACACACATACACACACATAGACATATATATTGTAATCAATATGGAGAAGTAGACAAAGAATAAAACATAATGTTTATGGGAACTTTTACATGTTCCATAATCTTTGAAATGTCTATCCATCATGCTGTTGGTTTTTTCTGATTGGTATGCGTTAGACTTGGGCATTTTGCCTTCTACTTAATATTCTTTTCATGGAGCACCTTAATAACCATCCGTATTCTTTCTGATCGTACTTAATTAAAGGCAATATCTTTGCTAAAACAAACCTTTCCTGTATTGGCCTCCCCTTAAACTGATAATACAGTCGGGCCTTAGGATATATTTACTCCAGGGCCAATAATTGGTGTTCTTTTTACGTAAGTGGAGGGCTTTCATTCCTGAGGACTTGTAAAGCGATGATACTCAGCTCACCGGAGTCTGTCTTAATTCTCTGAAATATGTTTGTGGTAAATTGTTGCTGTAATGCCTGCAATGAATCACACCTGTTTGTATCCATGCACCTTTGCGGTGTGACCTTCTGCTCCTCTAATCAAGAGGCAGGATCTGTTTTCACACCATTTGTAACTGGGCTGGCCTGTGACTAATAGAATGTGGCAAAAGTGACATGGTTCAAGTCCTGGAGATTGGACCTCAGGTGATCTTGTCATGTCTATTCTTAATTTATTGGAGCCTCGGAACCACCACCCTGTGAAGAACCGGTCTAGCCTATTGGAGGAGGGGAATCAATTGCCAGCTAGCACCAACTGCTAGACATGTGTCAGTCGAGCAGTCAGACGGCTGCAGGCACATGAGTGATCCTAACTAAGACTAGAAGAACCCCTGAAATTGATGACTTATAGGATTGTGAGAAGTAATAATGGTTATTTTAAATTGCTAAGTTTTGGAGTGGCTTTTATATCACAATAGGTAACTAAACCCCAAGGTAAAGAAAAGTCAAAATGGTATGGCCCCCACCTCCAGGGAATCCAAGACTGAGGATATGATACAAATTGCTTACTCCATAATTATAAAATTTCTTTGTCTCATGCTTCCTGAAAATTTATTGTGATATTGAATTCTGTTCAATGCTTTTTCGATTTTGATGCAGAAATGAATTTAAAAATTGTCCTACTGCTTAATGCTCAAGGAAGATATGTTTTATTTATCCTGTGGAAGTGTAACCCCTGGCATACAACTGTGTACCCCAGTTTGAATAGTATAGTGTTTCTAACACATAGCTATTGAAATGCAAAGTATTGGAAAAGAAAGCTATTTTAACTGTCTGTCCCTTGGAGTTTGCCTGAATGTTGTTTCTTTCATTATGTGTGATGTGATGAGCTCCCTTAAAGTTTCTCCTCTGTATCCTTAAATAAAAATAAAAGTCTTAGTTATCTGATTATGAACAATGTTCATAAAAGACACCAGTGAGAGCCTCTAGAACTGTTTTGGTCAGTTCTCTACAGACCTAAGGCTTTGTTTTTTGTTGTTGTTGAGAAAAACATGATCTGTTGTTCATTTTTGTTATTGCTAGAAGGAAATTAGTGGTTGCCTGGCAACCAGTTGCCCATCAGCTTCCTAAAGCAGGAGAAGTTGCTAGGTAAATCATTTTACATTTTTTTCCAGGAAAGATCGGACTTATCCAAACATGTTCTATGGTTTGAAACACTAGAAGCATCAGGGAGACAAAGAAAATAGCCAAATGACATGATATTACATTAAGCCAATTTGCTGTAGTTTTGCTGTTAAAAATAGAAATATTTCCATATTTATTAGTAAATAGTCACCCCTCTGATTCAGATGGGTGTTTCCTATGCCCACATATCTCATTTTCTCCCCTGACTTCACCCATACTCTATATATCCAAAGGGTTAAAAGCTGGAAAAATAGGGCTCTCCTCCAGGATTATGCTCGAGCAATCTTGATTATGAAACATTTTTAGTATGACCAGTGCCATGCAGTTCAATTTAGTTTTTATCAGAGTAATTGGGAGGACAGATAAAAGAAAGTATAAGATAATAAAAAGAGCATGAGACTATGAATAAAGGGCTTGTTGTATTATAACTTTATGACTAATTACTTCAGTAACATTGATCTAGCCTATGATGTCCATATCTGTATCATGAAGGAATTGAACTATATAATCTCTAGAGCCATGGCCAGCACAAAGTTTTTAAATGATTTAGATAACAAATTCCATCTTTCAAATTGAATTACAACTTAACTTAGAAAATATGCACTATTTAGGTAAAATATAGCTCAAGTTGTAATGCCTGTGGGTGATATAAAAGGCAACAAAATAAGCAGGTGGACCCACCTTTGAGAAAAAAATGGTAAAGCTTCTATAGGCTTTAGAATAGAAATAAGATGGTTAGTTGTTATAGATTGTGTATATATTTTTAAGGCGTGCCACTCTGAGGTTATTATTAAATTTATTATGAACTAATTATGGAGTTGAAAAATTTATTAGAGTTTAATATAGTAATGGTAGAGCAAATGACTCTTCCAGAAGAGTGAGATGATGTATTTAATGGCTTTCACATCCTAACAAGAAATTTAGAAATGAAACAGTATATCTTGCTCACTGTAAATGAGCAATTAATTTACACGAAGTAACAGTAATGATTAAAGAAAGTTATATTTAAAAAGAGGCTGGAAATTAGTAAAACGATAAACTAGGAAGCTCCATGCTCTTGTTTCCCCCATGGAAACATCAAAAAGCACCCAGAAACTGTCTGATTTAATCTTAGAGGAGCTTGAGAGAAAATAGTGAAAAGTCTATAGCAACCAAATATCTGCCTAGTCAAGAAAAAAATTTCATGGCATTTTTTACTCACCTTTGCCCTGCCTCCTCCCCAGTCCAGGGTAAACTGGGTTTGAAGGAGAGCAGCCCAGTTCCCAGTTTTCTGCCTAGAACTGTAGGGCTCAGAGAATGCCTTATTTGCAAAGTTCTAACTTGTCTGCGGATTACCTGAAGGACTGGGTACTGTCCTTCAGATCTCAAGTGGGTAAAAGCAGCAGGCACTGCTTGTAAAAGTGCAGGAATACTACAAATCTGCAGATACCTAGGGCAAGAGATTACAGGGAGAGACATACACTAGACCATACAAGACCCTGAGGAGCAGTTGGAGTAATGAATGCCCTTTGGGAAGTTAAGACATTCAACAGCAGTCACGTGTATGGGAGTCTGAGAAACTACACATGGGCCAAGGCAAGAATGCATGCTCAGAAATGACCTGAGGCTTTGCCTGGGGCTGTTCCCTAAACTCAGAGCCAGCCTAGCTTAGATAGTCAGTGAGGGTCTGCCACATACAGAGCCAGTCTGCAATGTCAGAGAAAGCTGGCTGTTTTTTCAAATATCCTATCCTCAATAACAACAAGAACAAAAATCACAAGGCAAAATCAAGTTTAATTTGCTTGCATCGAATAATCTTTGCTTTACTGTAGAGTTAGAAGATTTTTAAAAGTACAGGCATACCTTGGGGATATTGTGGATTCAGTTTCAGACCACTGCAAAAAAGTGAATACACAAATAAGGCAACATTTTTGGGTTTCCCAGTGCATATAAAAGTTACATTTTACAACAGTTCAATATAAGAAGTGTGCAGTTGCATTATGTGTAAAGAAACAATGTGCATACCTTAATTAGAAATACTTTATTACTAAAAAGTTCTGATGATCATCTAAGCCTTCAGCAAGTTGTAATCTTACAAATGGAGCATCTTGCCTCAATGTTGATGGCTGCCGACTGATCAGGGTGGTGTTTGCTAAAGGTTAGGGTAGCTGTGGCAACTTTCTAAAATAAGACAACAATGAAGTTTGTTGCATTGATGGACTTTCTTTCATGAAATATTTCTCTGCAACTTGGAATGCTGTTTGATACAATTTAACCCACAGTTAAATTTCTTTCAAAATGGGAGGCAATCCTCTCAAACTCTGATGCTGCTTTATCAACTAAGTTTATGTACTATCCTAAGCCCTTTGTTGTCATTTCAACAATGTTCACAGCACCTTTGCCAGGAGTAGTTTCCATCTCTAGAAACCACTTTCTTTGCTCATCCATAAGAAGCAACTTCTCATCAGTTCAAGTTTTATCATAAGATAACATCATTTCATTTACATCTTGAGGCTTCACTTCTAGTTCTCGTTCTCTCCTGATTTCTACCACATCTGCAGTTACTTCCTGCACTGAATTTTGAACCCCTCAAAGTCATCCATGAGGGTAGGAATCTTCCAAACTCCTGTTAACATTGATATTTTGACCTCCTTCCGTAATCACAAATGTTCGTAATGACACCTAGAATAGTGAATCTTTTACAGAAGGTTTTCAATTTACATTGCCGGGATCCAACATAGAAATCACTATCTATGGCAGCTATAGCCTTACAAAATATATTTGTTAAATATTAAGACTTAAAAGTTGAAATTACTCCTTAATCCATGGGCTACAGAATGGATGTTGTGTTAGAAGGCATGAAAACAACATTCATCTCCATGTACATCTCCATTAGAGCTCTTGAGTGACCAGGAACATAGTCAAAGTATAGCAATGTTTTGAAAGAAATCTTACTTTTTCTTGAGCAGTAGGTCTCAACCTACTGTAAGCGAGCTTACAATGTGTACACAGATGTGCTGTCATCCAGGCTTTGTTGTTCCATTTACAGAGCACAGGCAGAGTAGATTTAGCATGTTCTTAAAGGCCCTAGGATTTTCAGAATGGTAAAGGAGCATTGGCTCCAACTTAAAGTCACCAACTGCATTAGCCTCTAACAAGAGAGTCACCCTGTCCTTTGAAGCTTTGAAGTCAGGCATTGAATTCTCCTCTCTAGCTATGAAAGTCATAGATGGTGCCTTCTTCCAACAGAAGATGGCTATGTCTACATTGAAAATCTGTTGTTTAGTAGCTACCCTCCTCAATGATCTTAGCTAGAGCTTTCAGGTAACTTGCTGCAGCTTCTACAACAGCAATTGATGCTTTACTTTGCATTTTTATGTTATGGAGATGGCTTCTTTCCTTAAACCTCATGAACCAAAACCAAAACCAAAACCAAAAACAAAAAAACTCAGGAACCAACTTCTACTAGCTTCCAACTTTTCCTCTGCAGCTTTCTCACCTCTCTCAGACTTCATAGAATTGAAAAGAGTTAGGGCCTTGCTCTGGCTTAGGTCTTGGCTTAAGGGAATGTATAACTGGCTTGATCTTCCATTCAGACCACTAAAACTATCACCAGATCAGCAGTAAGGCTGTTTCACTTTCTTATCATTCATGCTCTCACTGGAGTTGCACTTTTAATTTCCTTCAACAACTTTTCCTTTGCATTCCCAACCTAGCTCAGTGGTTGGTACAAGAGGCCTGTATTTGGCCTATCGTGGCTTTGGACATGCCTTCTTCACTAAGCTTAATCATTTCCAGCTATTGGTATAAAGTGAGAGATGTACATATGACTCTTCCTTTCAGTTATAAGGCTATTAATTGGCCTAATTATAATATTGTTATTTCTTACCCAATAGGGAGGCGAGAGGAGAGAAAGAGAGACAGGAGAACGGCCAATGGAACAGTCAGAACACACATTTATCGATCAAATTTGCTGTTTTATTTGAGCGTGGTTTTTGGTACCTCAAAACAATTATAATAGAAACATCAAAGTTTGCTGATTACAGATCACCATAACATACAATAATAAGGAAAAAGTTTGAAATATTGGGAGAATTACCAAAATATGACACAGAAACACAAAGTGAGCACATGCTATTGGAAAAATGACACCAATTGACCTGCTTGATGCAAGGTTGCCACAAACCTTTAATTTATAAAAAAAAACCACACAGTATCTGTGAGGCACAATAAAGTGAAGCACAATGAAACCAGATATGCCTGTAGTTAAGTGCTCTGTTCATTATAGTACTCCATTGCTTACAACTTCATTCTGCCCAAAGAGCAAAATATTTTCACTCTAGACCTATATCTACCCCCCTTTTTCTTACCATGAGTATTCCTGCCCATTTGCTCAAGAGAACAACCACTTTTAGCAGATTAATAGCCATAACTGAAAAGTGTTAATTCTACTCTAAAGGATGAACATTTTATTTCATTTTCATTAGTAGTATCATGATCAAGAAACACACTTACTCCACTAACTCAATAAGATAAGGACTAAAGAATTGCTTGATAGGATGCCATTTAATTGGTATGGCTTGTTCCAGAACGCAGTTCTCATTTAAATCTTCATTTAAATCTATAGCATCTCTTCTGACAACGCTTTAAACCAAGTTAATTCTTCCAACCTGAACTATTTACAACTAAGACAAAACTCCTAACTAGTTTCAGAGATGATTCATCATCCAGCAAAAAAAGTTCCCATGTGGTGTGGTTGTCTGAAGGAAATGCCCGGCCAGCGCCTGTATTTCCCAAATCCTCTTGCATCTAAGTGGGTTTGAGATTGGCTGTCGTCAATGGGACCTGAGGAGGAATGAAATCTGCCACTTTCCCATTTTGGCAGCTTGATGCAGATGAGCAAGCACAGCCAGATGCTCTGTTACCTTGGAAGCCACATGGGGGGAAATGGCAGAGCCTTGACATAGACAGAGTTTGAGTTCCTGAACCAATGTTTTATAGAGAAAAGTTGATCAGGAGATACACACTTCGGATTTTACATGAAGAAGAAGTAAACTTCTCTTGTGTTTGACCATTATAATGTTTCAACCTAATATTTGTCTTTAGTTAGCAACTACATTTGGAATGCATCTCAGCTGAAATATCCAATTTAACCCCCATTCTTCAGTCGTCAAATATTTACAGAGAACTGCCCCCCCATGTAAACAATATTTACAGAGAACTCAATGTGTCAAGCACTGAAGATAGATGGAAAAGAAGACAGACATTTCAGTCTTGACAGTGCACTGCCTTGTTCTCTAAAAATCTTCCTCGTTGTGAATTTTTCTTTTCCGGGCTCTTTCTTTATTCTTTTTTTTTTTTTTGTCTGTCAATAGCAAATGTTTTTCAAGGTTCTGCCTTCTTGTTCTCTATAATCGATCCTTTTTCTGAATTATCATTGTATGAATGACTTCTAAATCCATTTCTCTGGTCATGACCTCTTAACTATGTTCTAATTTTTCATTCCAATTATTTACAAGACATTTTCACCTAAATGTCTGCAAACATCAGCTTGGAGGCAATTTAGAATTATGAGTAATAGCATAACAAAAAAGTTTAAATTGCAACTAAAGTTAAATTTTCTACAGCAAGACAACTATTAATTGAACAACCACTAAACTAATTGTCTTGTCACTAGACTATATTGTTCCTATTAATATTCTTTTTTCCTGAAAGGAAATGTAGAATGTATGCTAAGCGAGTTTTAGTTTAAATGAATTTGTGTGTGTTGGTCTCACATAAATTAACAATGAACTCCTATATACTCCAAGAAGAGTTGTAGCTCCAGCAGTTTGAAGGCTTTTAACCTTCATCTTTTATTTTGACCAAAAGCTCAAGCACTTCTTCACCAAGCAAAAATGTTTGCTGAGCTAAAACTCTTTCCAAGTTTTTGATAGAACAATGGTACAAGAAGAGCAAGCATCTAAGCTTGAGAACAAACATGTCCCAGCTTGCTGGAAGAGCTGAGTTATTAGGAGTTCTGTTTGTATGTGGGTTCCAGAAGACTGTGTTAAAGAGAAAGATTGGAAACCCTGGAGCCTGACAGCTGTCACCTCCACTAATCCTATACTAAGACTGCTAAGCAATCAGATAACAGGAGTCACCCCTTAACATCTCTAGCGGTGCCAGGACTGCATGGACAGAAAAGAGCATCAATTCACTCGAGCTTTTGGGAATGTTCTAATTAGGGATCAATGAGCAGAGATAATCTTAGGTATAGCAATGAAGTATCACTCAAATTAACCACTAGCTCAGTCCCAGGGAATCATTACCAGATTCATAGAGAGAGGCAGGGGGAGGTCAACTAAAAGAGTGAAAGGAAAACGGTGTGTGACCACAGGCACATTAGAGACAGAGAAAACAAGGCTTCTAGGTTTTGTGGTTTTATATATTTCATCCATGTTACACATCCTACAGTAAGTCATTCTTTGGAACATAGAAAAGGAAAAACTAGAAAACTAGGACTACAGCGATGGGGATGTAACGGGAAGAGCCTGTACAGACAGGAGGGTCGGCTGCAAACTGAGACATCAGGGATGGTGTTTGGAACAGGCTTGAAAAAAGTACATCTGAATCTCTCTTCTGAGTTTTCCAGCTGCCTTCATTATTCCTTGTTTCCTTCCTTCTTTCCTTACTTCCTTTTTCTTTCCTTCCTCCCTCCCTTCCATCTTTCCTCCCTCCCTCCTTTCCTCCCTATTCTTTCCTTTCATCCTTCATTCCTTTATAATCCTTGTTAAGTATGTATGTGCCAGACACTCTAGTAGGTAAAGCAATACAAAATCACTGCATTTTAGGGGCTTACATTTTACTCATAGTCTGTCATGTAAACCCAGAGGCAAGGCACCTAACATGGGTGGAGAAGGCAAGCAAAACTTCTAGGAGGTGATGAAACTGCACTGAGTCTAAGGCCAGGAAGACTGGATGAAGATTAGCTGTGCAAGGGCAACCCAGGCAAGATATCAAATAAATCTAAAGATGACTACAATTTGGAATGCCATGAGTTAATAGAAGATCTGTTTTGCTGTCACTGGAAAAAGACAACCGCTTCTGAGGTTGATACATATTTCACTTATCGTCATAGAATTATAGTCTCACTGGTTCTTAAGAACATGGATATGAAGTAGGAAGTTAAGTTCTTAGATTTGTTCAGAACTGGGGTTTTCCAAGGGAAAGAACAATGGAAGGAGAATGAGTACAGAGAGACTGAGGGTTAATGATGAAATCAAAGGGTTTCAGCTAGAGAAGGGAGCACATTCAGAATCCTGCGAACTCATGAATTCTTTTCACTACTTTCATTCAACTGATAGAAAAAACAAGCCATTTTTTCATTTATTTTTTCATTAAATGTTAATTAAGTGCTGAACATGTGTTAAGATAGAAGTTAGGTTAGGACCTGAGGATGTCAAAACGAGTAAGAAATGATCTTTTCCTCAAAAGATTTACAATTTGGTGAAAGGAGATATGTATTTATTTATTTATTTTTGAGACAGCATCTCACTCTGCTGCCCAGGCTAGATAGAGTACAGTGGTGTCATCATAGCTCACTGCAACCTCAGACTGCTAGGCTCAAGTGATCCTCTTGCCCCAGCCTCCCCAGTAGCTGGGACTATAGGTGCAAACTGCCATAGCTGGTTAATTTTTATATTTTTGTAGAAACAGGGTCTTGCCATATTGCTCAGCTGGTCTTAAACTACTATTCTCAAGTGATCTGCCTGCCTCAGTCTCCCAAAGTGCTGGGATTGCAGGTATGAGCCACCATGCCCTGCCAGGAGATATATATTTAAACACCTTGAGTCAGGGAGTTGGTGCTCATCTCTCTTGGTTCTGGGAAAGAATAAATTTGTCTCAAAGAAGAGACAAATTCTGTGGCTGGGGTAGGGGCAAGGAGGACCATAGAAGCAGAGGCTGCGTAGGTAGAGTGTCTGCCCTCACTCTTTAACCTTATAACTAGGGCCATCAGCTTCCATTTTCCCCTTACCAACACTGTCAGTGCTCTTTGTAACTGTTCGACCTATTATCAACCTGTTGATTTGCTTCTTATAATTGAGAGTTCTTTAAAAAACTTTTTGTTTTTGAATAATTTTTAGATTTATGGAAAAGTTGCAAAGATAGTGAAAGAAAGGTCTCATATACCATTTACCCAACTTTCCCAGTGTTAACATCTTACATAACCATGGTGCATTTGTCAAAACTAGACATTAATATTGGTACAATGAATTAACTAAACTATAGACTTTATTTGGATTTCATGCTTTTTGTCTCTAATGACATTTTCTGTCCCAAGATCCAAGCCAGGATGCCACTTTACATTTGCTGTCATGTCTTCTTAGCCTCATCTTGTTTTCCTTGCCCTAGACACCTTTGAAGAGTTGTAGTTGTGTTTCAATCATAATTGACGGTTATCTATGCCTTCTTTCCCTCATGTTATTATATCTTGCTATTTAGTATAAAAAGGGAAAGCTTCCCTTTCACACTCTGTTCATTGAAAATGGACTGACAAAAGGCACATTGATGGGAGAAAAAAGGCATACAGAATTTATTTAATGAGCAGGAGGCAGGGGACCACAGCAGTGTGATCACCCAATAACTTAATGAAGTACAGATGTTTATCTACCCTTCTTCATGGGGGGGGGAATGTAAGCAGTTCTTTTGAGGGGTAGTAAATGATTATTAAGGAGAATAAATGGACCCAGGAGACAGAAATTAACTTGTAAATGATTCTCTTTGGAATTTGAATGAGTCCAAGAGGCAGGCATTATCTTGTGAGAAAGTCCATCCAGGTGAGGTTACATTTCTTAGTCTTCTTTTCTATGATAGATAATGAGGTTTCATGGAGGGAAATGTGTTTTCTCTGACTGGTCCAGTCTTAAGGTAGATAAGGGAATATCAGAGTAAAGCCTCTTCCAGCTTTACTGAGCCTTTTATTTAAAAATAATCAGGTCAGACTCATGGTGGCTCATACCTGTAATCCTAGTACATTGAGAAGCAATGCAGAAGGATTACTTGAGCCCAGGAGTTGAAGGTTGCAATAAGCTAGGATTATGTCACTGTGCTTCAGCCTGGGTGACAGAATCAGACCCCATCTCTAAAAAATAAAATAATCAGTATATCAGGGTGCCCATATTTTGGGGTGAAATTGCCTGGCCTCCCTAAGTAACAGTTATGATTAGGTTCAGTTGCATATAACAGAAATCCATAACAACAATTATATAAATATGCATAAAATATTGGCAGTTGGGAACTGATATGGTTTTGTATTTTACAGAAACCCAGGCTTTTATTCCATATCTTCCTTTTACACCTTAACACTGTCCTCTGTCCTCGAGGTCACTGATTATCCAAGATTGCTATTGGGGCTTTAAGAAGAGGGAAAGAGGCAGTAGCTGCCTGTTCTGCCTTAAAGAGCTTTTCTAGAAGTGCCACCCAACAACTTATGTTTGCATCTTATAGGCCAGAACCTAGTCACATGGTCATACTGACTACTAGGGATGCTGGGAAACATAGTCTTTCAGTTGAGCTTCTAGCCACCCCAAACAAAACTGAGATTTTCTTCCCAGGGAAGAAGTAGGGAAGGGACATTGCATGGGCAAGTAGCAGAATATGATTCACCCAGTTGAGTAGATGAGTAAATGACTTGGTAAATGTCTTTGTGCAGAAATATAAAAACAGCCATTTGGGAGCCCTAGATAAGAAGGGAGACATTGCAGACTATTGTGTTTCTGGGGGCTCAGAAAGACCCTATTCTTTTGTTCACACTCTCCATGTCTTTGATTGAACCCCTAAGATCATGTTTTCCTTTCACTCGGACTAATAAATATCTTTGTTTCTAGCTCTTTACAACTAAGTAAATAGGCTCAGAGGCAAAAAAATGCAAATTTTCTTGATTTCTATGTTCCTTTAAATTTTTAAGATGTCAAGAATTTTCCTGAAATTAGGAAACCCTTTCTCGCTGTATGGCAAACATCTGTCACTAATGGTGGCTATAGCAGAGAGAGGTAGAGTGAATAAAATGCTGGGAGTTGCAGTGCTGGTTGTTAGGGTTACTCTGTCAGGCACAATTACAGGGAATTAGCAGCTGAAGTTGCTTAAGGAATGAGCTTCTCTGTCAGGCAGTTGCTAAGGCCTTGCCTCGTTAAAGAATAGAAAAGTCTTATGGGAATTCCTATTGTTGTCTTTGGAAGAGCCCTTTGGAAACAAATTTTAAAATCCAGATTGATTGGCCGTATATAAAAATATATGTGTTTCTACCAACAGCATTGAATAAAACATACAGACCTAAAACATGAAGGTGAATTTTTAAGGAATATGTAATTGTCATTTTCCTAAATTAAGCTTGAGTATAGTTTTAATGTGAATAGTTATTATTTTTTAAAGAGTTGGTTATCTTACCCTAATAAGAAAGTATTACCATTCCCAAACCCCCAAATTCTGAAATAAGCACAAACACTGACCATTTAAAATCTCTGGAGAGAACATATAGCCTTTTAGCATTAAGTAAAAGGCTTCGTTGCCTATTTAGGTGATTTTGACTAATTGTCCTTGAATGTAAAAGTGAGAACAGAAAGATCAGTTTCTTAGGAAGATATACATTCATATGTGTTTAAGAATTCATTTATCAGTGTAATTACCAGGTTTTAGCAACTCAACTCATGAGACATAAACATGAAAACGGTTTATTTTCTCCGGAATGGTTAAGAATTGTGTTCTGCCCAAATTCCTTCTTCCTCTGGATGCCACGGGGCATCTTATTCCAACTACCATTTTCAGTTACATTTTATTATTTAAACAGTCTTATCCTAGTTTTGAAATGTAGTCCTGTTTATTTAAAAATTGCCATCTTACATTAAATTCAAAATGCTTTCTGGCCTCAGCACAGGTGGACTTAAGCTCCAGGATCCTGGAGTGGAGAGACCACCTTACACTCCTCATTCCCTGTGAAGTGTGATCTTTAGTTTGAGGGCAGGGAGGAGATGGACGAAGGTATCTCCTCATAAGGCTGTGTATGGCGAGTTGGCTCTTAGTGATGGTGATGTTTCTACTCTGTTTTTGCAAGCTGACAATTTGTTAGTTCTTCAAGTACTTCCTGTGGGGGTTCCCTCTTCATGATCCTTTGTACTTTCTACTAGATTCTTTCATTCAACCTTCCTGTACCCCACACAGCTCTTCTGTGGGAGTCCTAATGACCAGCAGGTGACCCATACGTAGGGTGGCTATATCTGAAGTTGACTTTGCCAGAGAGACCACTGGATCCATGGTGTTACGAATGGAGGTGGTGTTGACATTGCCCTGGAATCCCCATTTCTCATTCCCTCTATCCCTTTCCTTCTCCTTTGACCATGTCCCTGTAGCAGTACTAGCCCAAATGATGCCTTTAAATGAATTGGAAAAATTATTCCTTCCCTTGAGGGATGTAGCACTGAGCCAGTCCTCACACCTTGACTTTGGAGGACTTTACAGTCCTCGTTTTGCAACCTCAGCTAGATGCTCTTGTGCAGGGCACAACCTCTACACTCATACACAGCTGCCTTGAGTTTTGGTGTTTAGCTACTGGACCATTGGCTCAGCATTCTCAGATATAAGAGGATTCCTCTCACCAACAAGGTCATATTGAGTGACAACTATTTGGGTATCAAAGACCTTCTAGTAAGGGATGTTGAGTTCCCTGCTCCTGAAATAAGAAGAAAAGGGTGAAAAAATGATTGATACTTCAAAAACTTTGCATTAAAGTCAATCTCCTGCAGAGCCTCTCTTATGATATAGATGGTAAAAGTCTCCAAACCAGTGACTTCCCTGGCTACAGAGAGCAGGGAAGTCATGAAACTTCTTTGAAATTGTTCCTAGCTCAGTGGTTCTCAACTGCATGTAATATTGTCCCCCATGGGACATTTCACAATATCTGGACACATTGTCACAACTGAGACAGAGGTGTTATTCCCATCTAGTGGGTAGATGGCAGGGAGGCTGCTAAACATCCTAATGTAATACATAGGACAGCCCTTTAAAGCAAAGAATTATGTGGCCAAAATGTCAATAGTGCTGAGGTTGATCTAATTAACTTCTGCCCTAGAGTATTGAGCACATTTTGGTCCTTACATTTCTAGCAGTCATCAAAAAATGACTTTATCCCAATCTCTGACATCAAGCTATCAGGAGAGCTAAATTCTTCCTTTTGATTTTTTTTTTTTTTTTACTAAGCTGTGGCCCCAAACAAATCTTTGCCTCAATTTCTTCTATCAAATGTGATTAAAGTATGTGTTGTACTAACTTTATAGAATGGTGGTAAGAATAAAGTGGGATAATAGATATAAATATGCTTTGAAAGAGTTTCAAAAAGCCACAAAACTCATTATTTCTGCCATGTTGAGAGCTTTCTAGCTGACTAGAAAAGAATTCTGGCTGACGGTGGCCGAATTGCTTTCTGCCTTATCCCCTTGATTAACTGTAACATCAAATAGTCTATTTTAGAAAGACATCACTTGTTTTAACGTTAGTTATCTAGATGTGAGAATTTGCTGGAAATGATTGTCTTTGGTATTCATCTTTTCTTACACTCTATTACTTCCCTTGTCATCACTCTTTTTGGTTCTTGTTGACATAGTATATTATCTACAACCCTGAAAAAATAGAAGTTAAACTTGGGCTAGTTTATGAATTAGCAACACCATCTAAAATGCCATCCTTTAAGTATGATCAGAGTCTGAGCTGAATCTATATAATTTTGAACTTGATATAAATGAAACACACAAATTGACCTTGAGCATGCACAATTCTTAACAGTCATTTGACCCAAACACGCATTAAATGGGGTTAAACATTATATAATTAATAAAAAATCTATGTATATGTGCAAATATTTCCATAGTTAGACCTCTGTACCAAAGCAGCGCTGAAGGTAATGTGAATAGGGCTCAATGTAAACTTATTTTCAGTGGTTGGCCATTTACAAAAACAGCATGTTACCTTCTTAGAGTGACTCATTAATCAGTAATCCAGTTGCAAAACTTCATCTTAAGAGTTAAGAGGGATCAACTAGAAAACACTATTAGGATTATGTATAAAAATAACATATTACAGATAGAGAAGATTATAATGGATGAAAGGCTTTTAGTTTGCTCTCTTTGAAGCACAATTTAAAACGGGCATCCCTGTCTAGATGGTGTCAGGGTGTCATATAGCTCTATTTTGGCTGAGGCATGTTAGTTCTGGGGGAAGAGGTAGCATAAATAAAAGAAAATTCCCCACCTCCCTCTTGATGATTCCATGAGCACATAGAAATGACACAAGTGGAATTCTCTGTGTTTCTCTAGAATTCTACAAAGGAATTTTAAGCGTATATACCATTTCTCTCTCTCTCTCTCTCTCTCTGTTAAAATTGTGCGTATTAGCTATGGTTATATTTAAATACATTATTTCCTTTATTTTTAGTGCTCCATCACTTGATCTCCCCTGTGCCAAGCTCTCTAATTGTGCTTTCCTCAGACACACATTTGCTGAGTACTAGAGTACAGAAACAAGGAGCACAAACGCCTTGTCTCACTACTATTCTTCACTTCGCCAGGAAAGAAAAAGTCAACACTGCACCGCACATTTGGGGTACAGATGAGTGTGGGAGGAATGGGATTTTAATAAGCATAAATATGCTTTGATTTCTTCACCCACATTTATTCATCTACTGTCTTTTCTGCCACTTCTTTTAATTTAAAAATGCCTTTTTTTACACTCCTTTAAAATATTGTAGTTTGAGTGGGATGGGGTGGGCAAAAGGAGGCAGTAAACTGGCTTGTAGATTTGTAAACTGTGATTTGAGCTATTTTTCCCCAGTACATGGATTGTGTGTCTCATGAATCAAAGTGAAGATATATATCCTTAATAGGCACACAATCAATCCAGCATTTTTGATTGCTAAGTTTGCTTTATGGTGGTAGTGTGTTTGCGGAAATAGTGTACCAAAGTATTCCTAAACAATCACCTGAATAGAAATTGCTGTTTAATCCAGATTGACAGATAGTATTACTGCTGCAACATTAGTGCTCCTGCTCGCCACAGCAGTTGACGAGACTTTGTGGTGTATGACTACATTGTTCTGAGCAATGCCCCGCTGATTGCTGGTGGCCAGTGAGTTAAATAATACCAATATTGTCAGGCACTTCTTGTTTTTTTTTTTTTTTTTACCCAGGGACATTTATAATTCTCTGCTTCATGTACTTTCTAATTCTTCATGCTCAGTGATGGGAATGAAAATTAATTACTCTGGGAATGTGAATGTCACCTTGACAAATTATTCCTGTTCTGGTCAATAATGTTTTTCGTCAGTGCAACCAAGGGGTCCTTGGAATCCGTTCTGTTGTCCTAGCCCCCCACTTTTCGTCCTTCCACCCGGAGATCTTCATAGAAATGCCAAAACTGAACAAAGGGCAATTGCCTTTTAATTTAATTCTGGGATTTAGATGCGATTCACTTGAAAACCTTCCTAAGCATGGCATTAAAGTCTACTTGAAATCCCAACCCTCTATCTCTGTAGCTCAGCCAAAGAAGTCACTTTGATTTCTGACCTGCACATTCCTGGGAGCATGAGGTCTCATTTGTCTGAAAAAGAGAGATGCAGGTCCATTTGAAGTTTCAGTTGACTGATAGTTCTTTTTTGACCTTTGCTACTAATAGCCGGCGGAGAATAAAACCAGGCACGTCAATCATTGTCTAGATTTTATAAACTATTGACTGCTTCTTGAAGGATTGTAATGCTTATTTTATTGGTCTGTTGTACCATAGGAGGGGATTTATAGAGTGTCAAAAAAGTGAAAACCATTATCAGCTAGCATCATTCCAGATCTGCTGGTAATAAAGTCATTGCAATTAATTACCATCCATTAAATATAAATGAGCAGAAATCACACCATGGAGAGAATCAAGCATTTCAGTCCCTGCAACTCTATGGGCATTTTCATATTTAATGCTCTGTAAAGAGTTGAATTAGCTAGTTTTCCTGATTATTATTAAGCTGAACACTGCTTCTTAATGGTTTTGTTTAAATTTTATAACTTCCAAAGGTAGACTCTGTAACTTACTGCTCGTGTAATCCATGGCCAACCCTCTTCCCCATTATTCCTCTGCATACCCTGAAGATTTTTTTGCATTTCGCACACTGCCATCCTCTCCAGCACAATTCCCGCCATAACTACCGGTGACTTCCAGCTCTTTGGCCTCTCAGTTTCTTGAATTTCTCTCTTCCAGTGCTTCTGTCCTTCATTCTGCCTTAGACAGGCATTCCCTTGTCCATATCCTTTACGACCTGAAGTTCTTAAAGTATGGTCCAATGCACCCTGTATCTAAGACACTTTCAGGGGTAAAAATAATTTTTGATAATACTAAGATGTTACTTGTTTTTTTTTACTCTCATTCTCTCACAAGTGTACAGTGTTTCCCAGAGGTTACGTGACATGTAGTATCACAACAGATTGACTACAGAAGCGGGTATAGAATCTAGCTGTCTTCTATACAGCCAGACATTAAAGAAATCTGCAAAAGTGAGAAAAAAATGCCACTCTTCTCATTAATTTTTTGTTTTGGTAAACATAGTTATGTTTCATTAAAATATGCCATGTTGGCTGGGCGCAGTGGCTCACACCTGTAATTCTAGCACTCTGGAAGGCCAAGGTGGGCGGATCGCTCAAGGTCAGGAGTTCGAAACCAGCCTGAGCAAGAGCGAGACCCCGTCTCTACTAAAATTAGAAAGAAATTAATTGGCCAACTAAAAATATATAGAAAAAATTAGTCCCAGCTACTTGGGAGGCTGAGGCAGCAGGATCACTTGAGCCCAGGAGATGGAGGTTGTTGTGAGCTAGGCTGATGCCATGGCACTCACTCTAGCCTGGGCAACAAAGTGAGACTCTGGCTCAAAAAAAAAAAATGCCATGTTAACATTTAATATGTTTATTATTATTTTGATAAATTAACAAATATTTTAAACATTATCAGTTTTAATTTCTAATACATTAAATATCAAAAGACATAATCTACATAAAAATATTTTTGTCATCAATAATTTTTAAGTGTATAAAGGGGTCTAGAAACCAAAAAGTTGGTAACCAAATTTCTCAAACTGTCCAGAAAGAAGAAATCCCATTTTTATAATATTTTTGTTGTTTTATGATTTTTAATGTATCACATAGACTGATACTTTTAGAAAGTAAAATAAAAATAAATTAGTAAAAAAATATAGATTAAAAAAATGCCAGCCTATATTGATCAAATGCTTGGGTGTCATGGCAATGTCAGATTTCTATAAAATTTTCTACTTGTTTATTCTTAATTTCTGCAATTATCTCATTGTGGACCCCGGGGCTCACAGATGGACTCTGTTCCACGTCCTGCTTTGGATAGTGCTGCCACAGACCTTGCCGTCACCAGCATCAGCCGCTGTTCCACAGAAGTAGCATGCTCTGACCACAACCTTTTCAGTTTACATAAAAGTTTTACCAAGATCTCTAAAAATTAAACGTGTAGGGCTATCCGTTCAGAATAACTTATTACACACTATGCATGGGGATGATTGTAAGATATAAGAGGTAACAAAGAACAGCTGGGCTCAGCCCTGTGGTGTTTCAGACACTCACAGGAGAAACAGACGCATAAGCACATCAATACTGCCCAGAGTGCAGCACCTCTGGCGTGGCCAAATGTTACGAGGCTGAGGCTATCAGTGTGTCTAGAGTGAGAGGGAGGACATCTCTGTACGGCTAATGAGAGATGTTTCCTCAGTTTTCCCTGGGGCAGTCATTGGTCTATGTGTTCTATCTGTATTAAGTCATGAAATTCTTACAAATGCCTACAAAGTAGGTGCTATAATTATTTCCATTTTACAGAACCAAGGCAAAAAAGAGTTAACTAAACGAATCAAATTTATGTAATTAATAAAGCACAAAGGTTGGGTTTGAACCCTGGTATGGCTGGCTTTGTATATGACTTTGTATATGACTGTTGTATAAAGACTGTTGAGCCTTTGTATATGACTGTTAAGCTATGGTGGCTTATGTATTAGGAGGCTTGTCTGAGACAATACCGGTTACACCTGTTGTTTGGAAATAATTATCAATATTATTTTTTGTACTCCAGAATGTCTCACTTTGAATGAAAACGCATGTGCCCCCCCCCCACTTCTCCTCAGTCTTACATGTGGATGTGTTGCCTTATTTAGAATTAAATCCTTTTAGTTTTTATTAAAACATTGGTAATTAAAACTGAGTATGCAATCTTTGCATGCAGATAAGATTTCTGCATTTTGTATACATGTGCCTTTGAAGCAGCTCGAGGTGAATAGGAAGCCAGGTAAGGACCAGAGATGAGCATCATCCCGATGATGTAGATGCTGCTGAAGCAAAGTGAGGTGTCATCAGCTGGCTGTCTATAAGATAGATCTGTGGTCTCCAGATCTTGTGATTGCATACTTGGTCTATGAAAAATTTTGATCATGAGCTACCATATATTCAAGTAATACTTATGTATTCTAAAACACATACAGATATAAAAGTGAAAACACATGTGATAAAGATAAAATATGATTATAAATTATTTTTATACATAATATATTAATGGAATGATTATAGAGAACTCTTTTCTCTCATATAATAATAATTTACTGTGAGCAACATGATTGAATATCCCATTATTTTTAAATTCTTGGCTTTACAGTTTTTTATGCAGAGATTTGAAGAGCTGGTTCATTTTATTAGTATACTTGATTTTAATTTCTAGTTAAAGAGAGACCTCACAAAGATAACTAAATACAAATGGAAAGAGTGCAGAGTTGCTTATACTTATCACATTATGGCTTTCATTTTCATCCCGGATACTAATCATTTCAATGTTTTTACAAAGTTTGCTAGTACGTTCTCTGATATTCATGATTAAGTTTTCTTTCAAATTACCTGGAAGATACTGCATTTTTATATATTTTAAAAAATGAGTCTAAAACCCACTGCAACTGTTTGTTTGGAAGATTTATAAACAGGTTGGGAAATTCTGTTTGCAAGTTTCTTTTTAAGATAAACTTTTTATTTTAGAATTGTTTGGGATTTACGTAAATGTTGCAGAGACAGTACCAAGAGTTCCCATTTAGCCCACACCCACTTTCTCCTACCTCATACTAGTGTGGTATATTTGTCTCAACTCATGAACCAATGTTAATATATTATTATTAACTACAGTCCATATTTCTTTCAAATTTCCTTAGTTTTTACCTAATGTTCCTTTTCTGTTCCAGGATAGGACCTAAGTACTCAGGTCTCTTTAGGCTCTCAGAGTGTAATGGTTTCTCAGACTTTCGTTGTTTTTGATGCATTGCCAGTTTTGAATAGTACTGGTCAGACATTTTATAGAACATTCCCAAGTTTTTAAAGTGTGCAGATATGAGAGCTTTTATAGACGACACAAATCATATTATATTGCTTTTTGTAACACATATGGAGACATATAGAAACATTTATTGCATATATTGCTTTTTGTAGCACATATAGATATAGAAACAGTTTTAAAAAGTGATTTTTAACAACTTTCATCACTTAAAATGCAGCTTCTTTATCATTCATTATTATGTTCAGTGGACAGATTTGGCATAGTTATTATTTTTAAAAAATTAATAGCTAAGTGGCATATTATCAAGTGCTACATGTTCCAAGGAACAGGTAAGCAAATTTGGAAAACATGTCTTCTTATAGAAGAAAAATGCACCACTCACCTTTAGTTCCACAATCGTTTTAGGACTTCAGTGCAGGATAATAGATACTTCTCTATATCCCTCTGGGTTGTGCAATAGATTCTCTTGCTCACTTTACACATTGCTACTGAAGTTTTGCAAGTGCTCTACTATATTTTATTTTTTATTATTTTTTTGAAGAAGTTAATTTTTTAATGAAGGCTAAAAGAATTAAGAACCATCAAATGTGAGAACAGAAAATAACCAAAGGCATCTTGAGTTGCAAATACACAAATATATATATATTGTATAGAGCTATACTATATTTTAAAGGTCTTTTAAAAGGTGCATTACATCAACAGCTTCCAGCAACATTCTGTGTACTTACAGCTTTGATTTTGCTGCAATAGCTTACCTGTGAACAATGAAGTAGATAGATTATAAGTGTGACCCTATGTTTGTAAATTTTCCTTAAAATGCTTTCTCTATTTTAGCCAAAATAGTTGCTCCATTAATGCAGTAATGTAAATTTTGTGGAAAAAGAAACATCATTAAAAAAATTAAATTACAGAACTCACTTTCCATCAATGATATATCTTTTATAACATATCTTTAATTCTGTGGTGCACAACAAATCAGTTTCAATGTATTTCATTTTTGAAACAGAATCTAGCAAGTGCTGTATGCTAAGTCATATTAGAAATATCTAGTTTCATGTAACTTTATGGAAAAACCTGGCCATGACCATGTATAGAATGTCATCCCAGTTCTTGTTTCTGGATATTTTCAGCTGTGTCTTCTATGTATCTTCCCAAACTATTTATTCATATGAGAGGCATATTTTGCCCCCATATTGTATGTGTGTTTCTATTGATTTTTATCAAGGTAAAGAAGAATAAAAGTTTTCTAGGTAGTATGCGGATTTTAAAGTTTTCCTCACAGTGAGAAAACTTCAAAAGGTGATTTTTTATGTCTGTCATGAAATTTAGTTAATTTCATAAAATTAAAGTGACTTTTAAACATGGTCGAAAATTTATGGAGCTGTGGAGCTGTGTCTTCACGTTCTGAGTACTTAGTTCTAATATGTCTTAGTAATCGTGATGACTTCATACTGTCGTTAAAGAGAATCTCAAGACACACTATCTATATAAGATTTATTAATGGTATTAATAGTAAATGTAAGTCCATATTTCAAATAAACTTCTTAATCATTTTAAAGATTTTTAGTCTACTCATTATGTATGATTATGTCATTATTGAATTTTTGTATGGTTGACAAAGAGCTCATAGAAAGGATAGAGGAAGGGTCAGCCTTTCCATTTTCTTGTTATTCTCTTGGGCTGGCATGAGTGTTAATCTGTTGGCATTTTCTTGCCTTAAAAGTTTTGGTCCACTTGTCCATTTTGTGAAGATTAATTTGGTTAACATTAGATAATGTGGTCTATAAATCCACCTAGCTACTGACACGCATACTAAGCATGTGTCAGTATTCTGAAAGCAAGATAACACTTTGGGGTGCTGAGGCAGGTTGAATAGTAGCCCTCCAAAAGATATGTTCACCTAGAAGTTCAGAATGTGCCCTTATTTGGAATAAAGGTCTTTGGTAGATGTCTTTAAGATAAGAATCTTTAGATAAATCATCTTGGATTAGGTGGGCCCTAAATCTAATCTTGTAAGAGCCAGAATAGAAGACACACAGAGACACACAGGGAAGGAGCCCATGGGCAGACAGAGGCAGAGATTGGGGTAATGTGTCTACAAGCTAAGGAATATCAGACATTGCCAGTAGCCACCAGAAGCTGAAAGAGGCAGAGAAGATTCTCTCTTAGAGCCTTCTGAAGGAGTGTGGCCCTGCTGACACCTGGATTTTAGACTTCTGGCCTCCAGAAATGTGAAAGGATAAATTTGTGTTGTTTTAAGACACCAAGTTTGTGATAATTTTTAATAATAGCCCTGGAAGATGAATGCAGGGTCCATTGTCCTCTCTTCTACCCTGTGATTATCTCACTCTTCCCAGACAGTCCTTACATACTATCCCTGACTCAGGCATACTGGACATCAAAACTGAGTGAGGTGAGAGTACCGACTCATGTATTAAATATCAGTTTCTAAATAAATATTAAAAGAAGTCTTCATAGTGTCCTTGCACCCCAAGTGGATAACTTGCATAACACCTGGGGTGTATGCACCCCACTTTGGAGACTTGATGGGGAGAAACATTTTAAATTTCAAGGTGTATCTGTTGTTTGAGCCTTCCCTCAAGGGTCCTATCAAATTCTTAAGTCAAAGAGTATTAGTACTTTTAAGTCTCTTGATGTCATATGTTTAAAAATCCCTACTCTATAACAGGTATATCTTAAAGGAATCCCCTCTTTGTACCTTGATATCATTAAATATCGCAATTAATTAAAGAGTTTTGCTCATTGCACAACTCACCCATTGTATTTTGCTTCCTTTTTGTTACTTATAATTGTAATAAGATTGAATAAAATTTATTAATTTTTAAGTGATATGTATTTGATTGATGAAAAAGAAATTGGTTATCATGGGAAACACACCCGAGCCTGTCTTTAGAGAGAGGACGTCAGTGATCTTTGAAACCACTTACTCCAAACCGCTCTTTTCCCCTATAATAAAATTGAACTTTATCAACTCTTTCCTAACAAAATTCATTGTTCTTTTCAATTGTATCACTGAGAGAGCCTGTAAAACTTCTTCTTGGTCTAGATAAATTGCCAAAACAATCTACAAATGTGTTGAAGTGACACATGCTCCATTCATGAGCAACAAAGGCTTGTGATTTCTACAACTTTACAGAGGCTAAAATAACTCTGCTTTAGGTCTTTGTAATGACACCATGTGCTGGGACTTCCAGGTGAAAGGAGGCTGAGGAAAGGGGTTGGGAGAAACAGACTGGTGCTTTGAGTCTGCCAGGAGCAAAGGCATATTAATCAACGCCATTGTGAATAACAACCTGCTAATATAATAATATCATGGCTTAAAATAAACCATCTCACAGATAGCATGTCTCAAAACAAGCCTTTGTCCTCAGTGCTATCTTGCTGGGTGAAATTTGTCTTAAAAAACACTGACGATACAGTGACAAAAGGAGCCTTTGTTGTTGTTGTTGTTGTTTTTGTAACTCAGGAGTTAAAAAAAATTAACTGAAACAAAGATGAGAGAAGAAATCCCTTATAAAGACTCTTGCTGTCTTGAGGGACTCTTGAGATTTTCTTGGAGATTCATCATCTCTGAACCTACAACTGCAATTCCCACCCCATGAGAATGACATGAGCAATACTTCTTTTTCTTCTTTCAGTCTACCACTAGCTAGCTACACCCTTCTGTAACCCTTCAGATTCCCAGAAGGGTTATGTTAGCCCTTTTGAGTGGAGACCCTTTCAAGATGTCTCCAGACAAGCTTTCTTGTGTCTGGTTCATGTGTATATGCACTTTCAGGACCATCTTAAGTGACAATGCACGTCCCTCCCAGGGAAGTCCCCTCTATCTGGCTCTCTAACATTCTCTTTCCCCCCTGACCCTTCTGCACACACTCTTTCTCCCTCACTCTTCTACTGCCTTGGGCCAACCCAACTTCAGCATCTTATGCTAGTCCTTCAGCTCCCCAAGCTCTAGGAACACTTGTTAAGCTATCTGATGGGTATCCTATTTTTTTTTTGAGACAGAGTCTTGCTCTGTTGCCCAGGCTAGAGTACCGTGGCATCAGCCTAGTTCACAGCAACCTCAAACTCCTGGGCTCAAGCGATCCTCCTGCCTTAGCTCCCGAGGAGCTGGGACTACAGGCATGTGCCACCATGCCTGGCTAATTTTTTATATGTATTTTAAGTTGTCCAGCTAATTTCTTTCTATTTTTAGTAGAGATGGGGTCTCTCTCCTGCTCAGGCTGGTCTTGAACTCCTGACTTTGAGTGATCCTCCCTCCCAGAGTGCTAGGATTACAGGTGTGAGCCACGGTGCCCAACCTCTGATGGGTATCCTAAAAGCACCGGTTAATTGGCTTGGAACACAGGAAAACATCTCCCCCTCGATGGTGGGGTGTGCTCCACCACAGCTGCAAACTCCAGATGAATTTCAACTTTTCTGGAACTGGAGGTGAGTGAGCTCTAATTCTTGATGAATAGGTTTTGTAAACTCTTAGCACATTCTTATAAGTGATTTGGCAGCTTTCTGTGGCATCTAGACATGTCCTTTTGCAGTGGTCCTCAGGCTTTGGAGCCGAAAGGAAATAAAGAGAGTCACATTTATCATCCTGTTACACCAAGAATTAAATGAGGGTATAGAAATATTTAATTCATTGATAAAAATCCTAAAAATATTTGTGCATAGAAACGTCTCTGTATGTATTGAGGGTGCACCCTCGAAAAGGAGGCTTGA
This sequence comes from Microcebus murinus, assembly GCF_040939455.1. Taxonomy (NCBI): domain Eukaryota; kingdom Metazoa; phylum Chordata; class Mammalia; order Primates; family Cheirogaleidae; genus Microcebus; species Microcebus murinus. Next base: position 12,686,208 of record NC_134132.1, on the reverse strand, counting down.
TCAGAAATATTCACACAGGTATAAAAAACCCTTTGCATGCATGCGAGACAAGATGCGGGGAGACTATCACACTGCATGGCTGAGATGTGTTGAAGATGTAAACCAAGGGAGCACAATTGCCAGTGAAGAGGAAAGATCGACACAATGTCCTGGACTTGAGAGTGCTTAGACTCTGTTATACACTGAATTGTGTCTGCCCCTGAATTCATATGTTCAGACCCTGGCCCTCAATACCTCAGAATGTGACTGTATTCAGAAATAGGGCCGTTAAGGAGGTAATTAAGTTAACATGAGGTTGCTAGGGTGGGCCCTCATGCAATCTAACCGTGTTCTCATACAAAGGGAAGATGGGGGCCCAGGAGAGATGCTAGGAACGCGTGTGCACAGAGGAAAGGCCATGTGAGGACGCAGTGGGAAGCTGTCATCTGCAAGCCAAGGAACCAGTCCTCAGGGGGAACTGGACCTGCTGACATCTGGATCTTGTACTTTCAGCCTCCAGAAGTGGCGCAAAATACATTTCTGTTGTCCAAGCCACCTGCTCCTTGGTATTTTGCTGTGACAGCCGTAGCAAACTAATAGAGATGCCAAGTAAGGGATGCTGGAGAAGGGGCTTAGACCTCGGTTCTCCTACATAAGGACTGTGTGTGATGACATGAGATGTAAGCCGGTCTGGGGTGGGGGATTCCTGCCTTTCCCCTTCTCCCCTTATTTTTCTTGCATATCATTCACTTAATAAGCAAGGTTCAGCTAAACTAATACCTAGTTCTACGTTGATGGAAGATAAGGTTGGGAGGCATTAAAAACAATAGTTCAGAGCAAGGGCCTTTGAGTGAGAAAAACCTGTTCCAATCCATTTCAGGCAAGTTATGTAACCAGTCTTGTGAACTGACCGAAACCAATTCGGTGACTTGAGATTCTTTGGTCAATGTTAATAACCTGCCTTATGTTCATTAACAAATGAACGCTCAGGATTTGTTCAGAGATAAAGATAAAATGAAGAATTTAGAGTATCACCCTCTGGATTGTGGATTTTGATTAGTCTTTTAAAACGCTGATTCACCCTAGTGTATGTTTTTTCTGTTGGGTACTTCAGATGTTCCCTAACCACTTTCAGGAATAAAATACAGCTAAATCTCAAAGGTACAGGGCAGGTCCTTGACTAGTGTGGTTTCATTATAATGTCGATGAGCCAGATGAGCCAGAGGGAGCCGCTGTCTGTGTGGAGTCTGCACCTTCTCCCCTGTCTGCTTGGGTTTTCTCCAGGTACCCCAGTTTCCTCCAAGTCCCAAAGCTGTGCTAGTTAGGTCCATAGGTGTGTCCAAATTGTCCCAGTGTGAGTCTTGGTGTGTGGTTGAGCACCCTGTGATGGGAGGGGTTCTGCCAGGGTGGGTCCCTGCCTTGCACCCTCAACCACCATCTATCCTGGCTTTTAGTAAGCAGGGTGGAAAAGGAACGAATAAATGCAAATTATTGTCCAGTGAAAATTCGTAGACTGCAATCATACAGATACGTGACAACACACAATGCAAGTGTCAGTGCTCAGCGAGCCTACTATAGTGGATATCGTTTTTGAGCTGTGTGGTAGGAAGAGGTGCTTCAGACAGTTTTTACTGTGCAAACATCTATTCCTTGATTGAACCCACCACACTACGACAACTGCCATCACTCACTGATTCACCAAACATTGGGTGATTATTTTTATTCATCTTTCTTAAATGCAGGTAGAGCTCACATTTATCTCAGCATTTAATATAAATAGTGTTTTGGTCTTTATTGAGAAGTGTGGTGATATTTTCTGTGACCAGAGATATGCTGTAGGGACTTAATACTTCTAACAATTCACCTATGGTAAAATTGCTTTCATCGTATGTCAGTTTGCTTAAGGTCGCAGTTTCCAAGAGCCTATCAAAGATGTAAAGTGAGGACGTACTGTATATCACCATGCCCATGCAGAAGAATTTTAAGATAAATGACAGATAATGTAAAACTCTCTAAGTTCACTAGTACATGTATAAAATGAAGTGATTTCACCAATGCTCTATGTATAATGCACGGATTAGGGTAGATCATGTCTGTAAAGCATTGAGCTCAACTTCTAGCTCATAGTGGAGCTTAAAAGTAGTTAGTTATTTTCACTGGAAGATGATAGGAACTAAGTGGCTCACCAAAAAAATAACCTCTATTTTGTTGCCAAAGCAACAACTATTATAGTAAGTCTATTGCAGAAATTTGCTGATCAGTAGCAGCATTGTGGTGCCATAGAGATCATACCAATTGGGCAGCCATATAGGATAATTGTCATGTTGCTCTGGTCTTGCTAGGGATGGGGGCTTTATGGTTGAATCTCTAAATATTTTCTAAATCAAATATTTGTATAGCTTTTGTTATAATTCATCTTTTTTTTTTCTGTGTGGTTTCCCAGGGTAAGATCTCTACCTCACACTGCCCATTCCCAGGTGGGTTGTTGTCCAACATGGAAGGCTTTGCAAACAAAAAGAGCCAAAGGTGATTTGGGCAACTTTTTGAATTCAGGGAATCAATTTTCCTTTCAACCTTCACCTATCTTTGCTGAGCAGTACATATCTATTTTTTTTTTAAAGGGTGGAGGAATACTTTTATAGATTCAATTTTAAATTATAGACATTGTACATAGGAAAGTTTGTCATTTTTGTGCAGGAAAGCTGAGAGTTGTTAAGAGAAAATTTGAAATTTGATAGGATCCAGTGTCTACTGGACCAAGAGATCCTGGACCAGGGTATTAAATTCAGTTTTTCCCCTGAGGACATATACAATATGATTTAGGATAGTGTTTCAACGCTGAGCATACTTTTTCAATTTGTTAAATTGTCTTTCTTTTCTTCATCATTAACAATTGTTGATGTATTGCCGTGCACAACTGAAAATATTGGGAAAAAATGCAGTGCAATGTGGTAACATCCAGAAAACCTGTGCCTACTATAAGATGTCAACCATTTAAATTTAAACTGAGAAAGTTCAGTCAAAATGTGAGCATTTGGGCTGTGTGATAATCCTCTCAATATTTGGAAACATTCTAAATGGACTAAGTTGAAAGAAGGAAACTGATATTATTACAACTCAATTTATAAACAATGATTGATCTTTCTCTTTTCTAAAACTGTAATTTAAGCAGGAAAACATGTTGCCTTAGCCATTGCCAGATCCTTCAGAAATAAGAACAGCTGTTTTGCCAGCAGTGTGGATTCTTTTTTCTATAGTGTTAGTAGCATCAGAAAAAAAAAAATTTTTTTTTTTTTTTTTCTGATTTCGAAAGGACCAGCTGCTCTGTTGTTTTGGGAATATTCCCATATGTTCTGAATGGGAAAAATTAAATGAAGCCAAACCAAAGACTTTTGACTTCATAGAAGAGACAAAGCTTTTTAAGACTTTCTCAACCAGAAAGTTTATAATTAGCGTATTAATTCCTGGAGGGAATTTTTTGCCTCTTTGTGTAACTTAAAGGACAAATTTTTTATCCATTCTCTCATAAGATTTTGTTTTATCTTGGAATTAATAGTCCACTGAGCCAAAAATAGTCTATGATGGTTGGCTGAAAAGCTAATTTGAGAGCCACTCGAAATGTATTAAAACATGAATTAGTACTCAAAATCAGAGTCTTGCAGCCCATCATAGAAATATGTAAAACTGCTTTACAAATGACTAATTTCATATTTGTATGTAAGCTCACAGGCACTGCTTTGAAGGCATCTGTTTTATGAATACTAGCATTTAGACCATCTAAAGGAGAACAAACAGAAACTTCTCTCCTAAGAAACCACTACTGAGACAGTAAATGGCCTGCAGCTTGTGCATCAACTCAAAGAATCTAGCTTTGAAACCAACCATCATTTCTCACATCTTTAGTGATAGTCTTCCATGAACCTGTACAGTCTCTCAAGGTTATTTGTGGCAAAAGAGAAATTGCAATCCCTTTGTTCAGAACTGGACAATTTACACAAAGTCAGCAAAGAAATGGGCCCATTTGGATGGATGTGGGTCAGAATCTTCTAGGAAAGCCAGACCTGGAGGTGACCTCCCCCCTTAGGTACATGGCCTGGACCTAATAAATGTGTGTGTTTCTTTAAATGTGATGCGTGGTTAACCTGAACCAGTTATTTGTATTAAAGGAGGAAACAGTCAGAAACAGTGTCCTTTGTCCACTGTATGTTCTTGGCATCTTTGTTGAAGATAAGTTCACTATAGATGTACGGATTTCTTTCTTTTTTTATTATTTAATTTTTAAAAAATTTTAATAGATTAATATTAAATTTAAACTCTTCCTTTTATTTACTTTTCTTAATTTTTTCCTACTACTTGGTTCATTCTCATACCTTAATATTTCTGAGTTCTCTATTCTATTGTTCTATTTGTTTTTATGCCAGTACCATGCCATTTTGGTTACTACAGCTCTGTAGCACAATTTGAAGTCAGGTAATGTGATTCTTCTAGTTTTGTTACCTTTGCTCAGGATGGCTTTGGCTCTTCTGAGTCTTCTGTGGTTCTATAAACATTTTAGGATTATTTATTCTATTTCCATGAAGAATGTTATTGGTATTTTGATGGGGATTACATTGAATCTTTAGACTGCTTTGGGTCCTGTGGACATTTTAACAATATTGATTCTTCCAATCCACGAGCATGGAATGTATTTCCATTTTGTTGTGTGTTTTTAGTGTGTTGAATTCAGTTTGGTAGTATTGAGGATTTTTGAATCCATGTTCATCAGAGATATTGGCCTATAGTTTTCTTTTTTTTCTTTTTTTTTTTTTGTTATTGTATCATTGTCTGGCTTTGCTATCAGGGTGATATAGGCCTTATAGAATAAGTTTAGAAATATTCCCTCCTCCTCAATTTTTTGGAATAGTTTAAGTAGGATTGGTATTAGTTCTTCTTTGGATGCTTGGAAGAATTCAGCAGTGAAGCCATCAGGTCCTGTCCTTCTCTTTGATGGAAAACTTTCTATAACTTCTCTGTGTTGTCTTCATGTACACTGAGCTTCTTCAGGACAGCTATCTTGAATTCTTTGTCTGAAAGGTCACATACCTCTATCACTCCAGAGTTGGTCACTGGTACCTTATTTAGTGTGTTTGGTGAGGTCACATTTTCCGGGATGTTCTTGATGCTTGTAGATGTTTGTCAATGTCTGGCCATTGAAGAGTTAGGTGTTTATTTTAATCTTCACAGTCTAGGCTTGTTTGAATTCATCCTATTTGAGAAGGCTTTCTAATTGTGCAGCAGGAATTCACTGTTGTGATCTAAGCCTTTGGTCCCTGCAGCCAGATCAGCACTGAGGAGGCCCTAAGCCCAGTAATGTTGTGACTCTTGCAGACTCATCATGATACTGCTGTGGTGGACTTGGGTAAGATACAGGAGAATTTCCTGGATTACCAGGCAGAGTATTTTTTTTTTTTTTTTTTTTTTTTGAGACACAGTCTCACTTTGCCCAGGCTAGAGTGAGTGCCATGGCGTCAACCTAGCTCACAGCAACCTCAAACTCCTGGGCTCAAGCAATCCTGCTGCCTCAGTCTCCCGAGTAGCTGGGACTGCAGGCATGTGCCACCATGTCCGGCTACATTTTTCTATATATATTAGTTGGCCAATTAATTTCTTTTTATTTATAGTAGAGATTGGGTCTCGCTTTTGCTCAGGCTGGTTTCAAACTCCTGACCTTGAGCAATCCGGCCGCCTTGGCCTCCCGGAGTGCTAGGATTACAGGCGTGAGCCACCGCGCCTGGCCCCAGGCAGAGTCTGATACCCTCTTCTCTCACTCTGTGCTGGGCTGCTGGAGTTGGGGAAGGAGTGATATAACACTCCCACTTGGCCAACAGCTCCAGGTCACACCTGAAGTCAGCCTTATCCCATCCAAAGCCCTTGGTGACAGTTCCTTGGCTGCCTCTGATGTTTCTTCAAAGCCCAAGGGCTCTTTAGTCAGCAGGTGGTGAATCTTGCCAGGGGTGGTTTGTTCCCTTCAGGGCAGCATGTTTCCTTCTGGCCCAGGGTGAGTCCAGAAATGTCTTCCAGGAACTAAGGCCTGGACTCAGGGGCTTCAGGAGTCTGGTTGGTACTTTATTTTACTGTGGCTGAGCTGATAACCAAGTTGCAAAGCAAAGTCCTCTGAACTCTTCCCTTTCCTTTTCCCAGGCAAAGAAGATTCCCTGAGCTGGGCAGAGGTAACACAGGCACTGCTGTGGCCATTGCTGCTAGTGTCTCACTCGAGTCTCCACTGGCTCTGAGCCAGCACAGCCACAGGAATTGCCCAAGGACTGCAGCCTTTGTTGCCTGACTGCCTGCTTTGCAAATTCCGTCCAAGCTCCAGGCTGCTTTTAGTAACCAGTGGTGGGGCTAGCCAGAACTCAGGATTTCCCTCTGGTTAGGCTGGTCCAAATGCTTCGTCCATGGGCCCAAGAGAATTTTGCCCTGTGCCGTGTTCCACTCCTCCAGGGCGGCCCTGAATTCCACTGCATAGTCACACAGTCACTCTGCTCTTCCTCCTCCAGGTGCACAGATTCTCTCTCCACCGGGAGCACAGGTGCAGCACTGCCAGGCAGTGGGGGAGGGCTGGCGTAGGCAAGCCAAGAGTGTCCTTTCGCCCTTCTTCAGTGCCTCTGTCCTTGATACAATGTTAAAAGCAGGTACTGCAATCATTCCCCTGATTGTTGGTTCTTCTGAAGGTGCTTGCTTGGGTGGATGGCTGTTGAATTTGGTGTCTGTGCCCAGGGATGATCGCTGGAGGTTTCTATTGTCCATCTTGCTCCTCCCCCTCCCCATATGTGTCTTCTAAGCTCCCATTTTTTTACTCACAATGTTAGTCCCTTTTTCTCTTTTGCTGTTTCTCAACCTCCAGGATAATTTTGTCATCTTTTAATTTCTATTGCTCATGTTGCAAAAATAATAGGTGTATTAGACATTTGCAAAATACATACACATTCCTCTCCTCTTTAATATTTATATACACATGGAGGAACTTCCATCACCTTTGCTTTGCTCTGATTGTTTGAGAATCAACCTCCAAGTGTAAAGGATCTGTCTGTGTATGTAGTCAGACACATCACTTCAATCTGATTTAATTTGGGAAAATAGATCTCTATTGATTATTTTCTGGGTAATATGCTAGAATGGTCAATGATAAGAATAATAATAAATAATAATGACATCAGTTGACACAGAGTACTATGTTCTGGGCACTGATAGAGTGACATTTTATATTTTTGTTTTCAGTATTCTTTTGTAGCAGGTATTTTTAGAAACTCTCTCTCTCTCTCTCTTTTTTTTTATGGATCAGGAAACTAGAGCCCAGATAGTTTATCTTGCTTAAGGTCACACAGCTCATAAGAGGAAAGCTAGAATTGGAAGACTTCTTTGCCTAACTTCAAATCCAAAGCCTTTGTTGTTTTCATTACATTATGCTACTTTCTTGGCTATGCACAATGGAAAGGTATATAACATTTTGATTTCGAAGATGGTTAAAGTCTTCAGTAAAATGAATTTCTTCTTCATTTGCACAGATATATCTGTTAAATCTCCCTCCCTTCTACCACAGGCATCTAGTTCTCTTATGCTACTATAGGCCCTCCCCTGTATAAAGTTATTAGGCAATTTTTCTTGGAAGATGGAAACATTTATGACAATGTTATAGAAAGAATATAAGAAATGGGCAAAGCTTATACAAATGAGTGAAGCATAAACTACAGAATTTTCATTGTTGGCTTAGGTTTTAAGGGAATTGGGAGTTTGCCCAAAATATTCTAAATCTTGTCTCTTGAGTAATTTCTTTCACACCAGGGTGACTGTGAGAGGATGAGCTCACCTGGGAAGCTGTAGCTAAGATATTACTCCTCACCACACCCACCCAACCCATTACCCCAATATCAGGTTGAAGCTTTGCTTGAATCCAATTTCAATTCAAGACCCAGAGAGCCTTATGCTTATAAACATTTCCTTAGAGTACAGAGGGTTGTTTTTTTCGTTGCAAGTGCTTCTAAAATGGTGATATGAGTCAGAAGATTAAAAGGGTGGTAGCACTGCAAGAAATAAGCGTTTTGGATCCAATGAGCCATTCTTTGCATGAATATGACATTCACAGCTTGTGTTTTCTATTAGGGCTTCTCACAGGCAGGGGAATTTTGCTGAGAGATATGCCACATCTGCTGCTACTCTCTGGGGCTAATTTGTTGTTTAAACATACATTGTATCCTTGGATAACTAATTCCAGAACATAATCTAGTTGTATAAAATAGGTGTGTGTATGCATATGCATTTGTATGGTGCATATATGTGTATGTTCATGTATATACATGTGTATGTGTGCATGTATGTGTCTCAGGGATGGGGCTCTTCCTCAGCCTACAAGAAATGCTGCAGTGTGTAAAGCTCATGTGTTATTTCTCAGTGGTGAAACAATCTCCAGACTTCACATAAACTTTTATACCATTTAAGTAAAAATATTTTGTGTATTTTTAAAATTCTGAGTTTATGTCAGAGGGTAACTGATAAGAAGTTGAAAATAGTCAACAAAATCTCTTACAATACACAGTGTCCAATAGCTAATATTTATTGATGGGTGCGGTGCACACTGTCTGGGAGATGGTCATGCTTGAAGCTCTGACTCAGGTGGGGCAAAGGCAATATATGTAGCCTAAACATCTGTACCTCTGTAGTATGCCGAAATAAATAAAAAGGTTGTACACCCATGAAGCTGGTCCTGGTCACATAGTATATGCATTTTTCAGGTCATTGAACTGTATGCTTAAGATCCATATGTAAATTATATCTCAATTTAAACATTTAAACTTAAAATGGAGTGGAAATGAAAAATAAAATCAAATGGAAGATGATTGGAGGTTGAGGTCTGGGTTCCCAAATAAACCATTGGTGCATGTCATCACTGTTTGTCAGACACGACTTGAATGACCCCTCAGACAGGTGTGTGTGTGTGTGTGTGTGTGTGTGTGTGTGTGTGTGTGTGTGCATGATCTAGGCATAGTCCTTGCACTCAAGGAGCTTACAGTTAGAGGAGCATTCTCCTTGTCTTAAGTTCTGGTGAAACAAGGCTTTGATTTCTGCTTGCATACCTGGTCTGTGCTTTGCTCTCCTCCTCCTTCTGTTGATAGCTGTCTATTCCTCAGTCTGACCTCAGCCATCCTGATATTAGTTTGTCCTTCTACCAAAGTGGCAAGTCCTTGGCCAGTGTTCCTGGGTTCCCACACCTGGCTGCTGTCTCATATCTCAGAGATGGATGTCCTTGGTCTACTCTGACTCACCTGGCCATGAGTCCCTCTGCTATTTCTTGCTATATCACCTGGGGCCTCAGTGCCTGCTCAAATCTAAAAATCATGGAACACTTTTAATGTCACAATAAAACTTAGTTTGCATTTTAAACAGTATCTTTCATGCCTGGAATTCTGTTAAAAGCCAAGCATTGAGAATGACATGGGAAAAAGTTAGCCTGTCTGTGTTTGTAAGGAATATCTTCTAGTAAAGCTATTGATACAGAGGAATCACAACGTATAGACTTTATGACAATAGACACTGTCATAAATGAGATGTGGCTGAAATATGGGTGATGCTTTTTCATTTAAGTGAAATAGAATAGTGAATAGAGGATGACAAGGTGTTTGCAGAGCTATTTTTATTGGCAGTGGCCATATAAATGGACATTGAAAATATTAGAGAAGGAGGACAGAAAACTAGGAGTCAGCCAGTATCTGTGCCCTGGAAACCAGTGAATTCTTCATCACAGAGGGACCTGACCACAGACTAAAGACACAAACATTTGCGAAAAGCAGTATTTAGAAACTTTGACTTTTATTTATTTTTTATTTTATTTTATTTTATTTTTTTTGGGGGCCAAACCACGTGGCTTTATTATACACTCGTGGACGAGGTTCTGGGGCCCCAAGAGCGGGGCCCCGGAAGTCGCCCGAAACTTTGACTTTTAAATGGACGTTCAAAGTAGATAACTTAAAATTTTTCTCTAATCCAGAAGTTTTATTAGTTTATGATTTCTTGAGAGGTAAATGAATTATTTGAGGAATAGTTATTTTATTTTTGGAATCGAACAACAGATTGTGCTTTATAATATCTTGTGTATAGCTATATATATAACTAAAGTTATTCACTAGTTCTCAGTTACCTAAAAGACAGCAGCCTTATTTTAAAAAATATTACCTAATTTTCCATTTCCTCTGTCTTTTCTCTGAATAAATGTTACTATCCTTATTTTTTATGATATGTGACCTTCAATAAGATCATGGACAAATTATTGAATTTAAACAACAAAAATCAACAAATGTTAAAGTATTTGTCCAAAAAGAATTCTTCCTCCATCACAGGTACTGTCTATATAAATTGTCTATTTATCTTTTTTATATTCCTGTGTATATTGAATTATTCGTTCAAGAATGCTTAGTCAAGCTGTACTATATAAGAATAAAGTATTTGTAGGATTATATAGATCTTCCACAGAAAGGGCAAAACAGGTTTCTAGAATTTATAATTTTGATTCATTTCATTTTAGGTAATTTACTTTCCCAGCCAAATTTTAGATTGTCAAAGAATTAAGTGGTCCCTTTTTAGCCCTGTTTTTATCCTTAGCAAGGCATAGTGCAATGCCCAAAGTGTCTGAGGCAGCTGTGGGTTCAATACATTCTCATTAAATGAAGGACTAAGTCTGGAATTGATATTTTACAAGAACTAGGAAATTAAATTCATTTCGAGGTTCACAAGGTAAATGTTTCAAGATTAATCAATGCTAATTTTCCTTAATATTTTTGAAAGCTCCCAGAAAAGCTAATTGAGATAATTGATTATTTCCACCTCTCTTAAGTATAGAGAGAATCCCAATTCTTGCTGAATTCGCTATAAACTCCTATATTTTTTACTCCCAGAGGAATTTGAGTCAGATAGACCAGGTGGTATTAGTGAGCATCTAAGTCTAACTGGTGAACTTCTGCTCCTCTCTCAATACCTTGTGCAGGTCAGTGTGCTCTATAAATGATTGATAAATATCACCTACCTGATGGGCCACCCCATTGTTGTTGTTCTTAATAGTTGTTTGTTTTTTCTGAATAAAGGTGACATTTCTTTGCAATTACTCTGCTCGCAAAGACGAAACATGAATGTTTAATACTCTTGTTGCAGAAATGGCTTTAGTGATTTCAATTTGGGATTTTTAAAAACGAAGTTACTCACTTTTCTATGTAATACAAATATATATGTATATATAGGCCTCATCAGTTTGTGATCATGCCCTCATAACAGTTGAATCCGAACTTCCCTGACTAAAAGTTTGCACTATATACCAGGCACTCCAGGGCTGCAAAGTTCTACCTGAGTACGTCTGAGATTCTTCAAGGACATTTTCCATGTACCAGCAAATTAGTTCTGTTTGCTGCTGCTGCTTCTGCTGCCGCTGCTGGAGACCCTCTTTGGCTTGTCTTAGCACACAGAGACATGCGATCCCTTAATTTAGGATCCAGTGGTTTCTCGGCCCTTGCTTCTACTCCCATGTCTAGGGATCTGCAGTCATTGGTGCCGTCTAACCAGAGATGCACATTTATTGCAGTGGCTGCTAAGCAGGGCGGTACCCCTCACTTCTACTGAGTAGGATTCTCTTCCAGAGTGGGCAGCCCAGCCGATGGCTCAAGTCACCAGTGTTCTTACCCTGCTCGGTTCTTCTGCTACAAGGTGGACATGGCAATGGCATTTCTTCTCTAGAATATGATCAGTTTTAGGACTCCTTAGCAAGGTAACTTAGACCTTGAGGTGTTAAGTAGTGAAATAGCTCCTTTAGTTTGCAAAAATGGCCCTTTTCTTTTTTGGGTTATGTATGAACTAACCCAGAGTCTAGGTGGGAAAAGTTTCCAGTATTAGCTGTGTATCTAGAACCACATCTCCTCTCTGACCCTCAAGCTCTGTGCAAATCTTCCTCAACCTTCGGTATATTTTCCTTGAGATTTAGTCTCTCCCAAGTGCCTGTTGACTCTATGTGAAATTTGACTTCTGTTAGTCCTTCTTTGCCCATGTTCTCCACTTACTGGATATGTTCGTATATGTTCATACTTCAGGTACTTCAGGATCTCTTCAGCATCTTTGTAAACCAATTAGATATTGAGGGGGGTGTTGTTTTGCAAAGTTATCACATAACTCAAAAATTCTAGTCATAGCTATACACTACACATCTGGCATGACCTTCCGGTGTGAAAAAGCAAGTATATATACTCTTAGATTCTTAGACTCTCTGGGCAGACAAATGTAACTGAAAGATTCCTTCACATGATCCAGATAAACTTTTCTGTGAAGATAGAGAAAATGGAAGTGAAGGGGAAGGGTGGGTAAACCCCATGCACCCTATACCAAAAACTCACTGTCACTGAAATGATGTCTTATAAATCTCAAGATATAAAATAATGTCACTAACTTAATTGCTCCTAGAGATTAAAGTAGGTACAACAGAATTTTCAGAATGGGTATGAGGAATTTGAAGACTAAGAGCCTGAGAAACTTTTGCTTTTAGTTTCTCCAGGATTTTAGTTTATCCTAGTTTTATTGTGTGCTCTCTATTTTGGTTCCTCCAAACATCATGGTTTAATTATGTACCCATCAATTTTCTGAGATCATGTCTCAGGTGGGCTTTTATATTTTTCTCATTCTATAGGAGTGGTTGGTATGATGACTTTTTTTGCCTTATTAAAATTTTTTTTTATCATTTTAGAGAAAATTGTTGTAGCAGTGTAATCCAATTTTATCTTAGCTGTAGTGGCCAGTAGAAAATACCAGAATCAGCTCACAAGAGGCCACAGGAGATTGGGCCGTGACTTTCTTGAAGCGTAAATATTCTTTAGAATATGCTGATAATGGACACATCTGGTACTTGAAGCTGTAGCAAAGCAGGAACAAATCTGGATTACTTAGCATCATGTGACGACTCACAAGGTCAATCACAGGTGAGGTGAAATCACAGAATTAGAGAACCCTGGGACTGGAAGGGATCTGAACTACAATCTACAATAAAAAACACATTGACATCATGACTCAGTGTCTACATAAGTATATCTCAAACAAAAGTTTCATACACACACAAATAACAAAAATTTTTACAGTTACTATAAAAAAGCATGTTCTCATTCTCTATTCTATTCTTAACTCACTAATTTAATATTCCATGTATGTTTGTGAACAAAAATTGGAAAGTACTATTCTAGATCATATTGAACAGCCTTTTATATATGGAGGAATTGGGTAGTTCTAGCACTTAAGTGAATTTCATAACCTCTATGGCTAGTTACACCTAGAACCTAGGTCTTCTGATTCTTTATCAGTGCTCTCTCCTCACACAAGTGTATAATCAATCAGAGATCTAGTGCCTTTGTTTTTAATGTTTTAAAACATTTGTTTTAATGTTGGACAGTGTGTATGTTGGGCTGTATAAGGATTATAATTGTAGTTACATGGTAGTTTTAAATATATGATCATGAGTGCTGAAGGAGTCGATGCATACAAAGTGTTGAGAACAATGCCAGGCAAATAGGAAGAGCTCCTCAGACACACCCCATGTAATTGTTGGTGTGTGCGAGTCACATTCTTGAGTGTTATCTGTTCTGCTGCCTTAACCACCCTGTCAAGTTATTTTCATAGATGAGGAAACTAAGTTAGTGATATTTTAATGACGTGCCCACATCATCGAGTCTTG